>NC_089516.1:85187401-85497848 GCF_036850995.1 Saccopteryx leptura | reverse complement strand
CTCCGTGATGACACTCCAACCAACCTGCCAGAAGGGAAGCATTCATTTGTTGTTCCACTAAGTCATGAATTTTATCATTGCTTCCCATGTGTACCCTGACTGGGGATTGAACCTGCAACCTTGTTGTTTCAGGATGATGCTCTTAACTGATGTAGAAAACCGGCCAGGGCACTATCAGGACTTTAAACTTGTGACATGCTTAACTCCTCGGAGGATCCACACCAGTTAGTGCAGCTTCCAGTTCCACTCTTCCCCACTTGACAAATTCAACCTCTTTGTGTATTTGGCCAGAGCCTGAGGAAGGACTGAAATCCTTCATTCTTGTAATCCCTCACACACACCTGGGTCGGGTCCTAGAGATACTGTCATGATAGATACTTCTCAAGGCACAGAGATGGCTGAACAGTGTACACAGTGTTGTTAGATTAAGATGCTGAGGAGGAGTAAACACTGCTGTTTGAAAGGTTTGCCACTCAGTAAAAGATCACAAAGAATGCACTTTGCTGACTGACTCTAGACAGACTTTCACTCATTCTGCTACCTTGTTTTATTCAGCTGATGCTATGCGTAGTTTTTCTGTTGGGTGATCGTGATCTATGAGAATGTCATCCAAATCATTGAAATGCAGTGAGTCTGGGAATTTCTTATGTGTATACAATATGTTGTGGCATATGAAGAGTCTAGGTGGCTGGCAATTTGGATAGTGGCCACAGTCACTAATCAGAGGACAGACTTCACATGTGCGTAGTTTGGAAGGTACTATTGATCCCACAGTGACTTTTTCAGTTACTCTCACACACAGTTCATAATGGGTTTTCAAGTACTGTCAATGCATAACAAGGTTAACTGAGGTTTAAACACTGTGCTAAAGACCAATGACTGGGGAATCTCATTGGCTAAGCCTGTTGCAACCAACAACCCATAGGACTGTCTGTCCCCTTTAAAACTTGTTCAGTTCTGCAAACTCACTACATAAATTCAGCAAATATTACTAATATTAATGACAGGTAATGATATTTCCCAGGCACTGTGCTAAGCCTTAAGGTAGGAAATATATTCCCCATTTTACAAGTGAGGAGACTAATAGAATGTTTAAGGTAGAAGCAGAAAAACTGTGGGCTGAACTATGGTGTCTTGTGCTCTTAACTAAAATGTTTACCTAAAACCTATGTACTCTTATTGATCCATCTCACCCTGTTAAATTTAAGTGTCTAAATAAAATTTAAAATAAAATAAAATAAAATGTAATACTGTTTCCCCAGTGAGCCTATTTGCTGAGCCAAGGGACAAAGTCTTGGGATTTTAATAACAAATGAATGAGATGGATTACATGATCTGCTTTATCAAAGAACCACTGACATATACTGCTCACAAAAATTAGGGAATATTTCAAAATGCATATGAAGTGATAAAAAAAGAAGCATTTGATCTTTTTTAATTAAACAAGAACATCAGAAAAGCAAAGGACAAGGCAAATAAAGTTGTTTGATTATGCAAATGATACGCAAAACCAACTTTTATTTCATTAGTGAAAACGCCCTATACAAAAGGCTGAAAGTACTGGAATATCTGCATGTTCCCTGATCCCCTAATTTTTGTGAGTAGTGTAGTATAAATGTATTATAAATGCTATTTTTTAATTCCTAGTTGTTTTAAACATGCCTGGTTGCTATAATTTGTGACTGGGCTGATCACACTGACCATGTTGAAGAAAAAAATTTAGTGCCATTCTAGTCTTTCAAGATCATTGGCAGTGAGCTGATGTACTTGGACTAGAATCAAAGCCTACAATGTCCGACCAGTGTCTTTATTGCACTTGTTCAAAGTTGGTAAATATTTCAGGTAGTTTTAAGTGAACCTGGATGTTTCTCTCATGTAGGCAGGGCTTGTTGGTGCATTTGCAGAAAGAGTCACTAATTTACAAATGGGTTAGTTTCAGCCTACAACTAGCTAAATGTATCTCCATATATGTAGAGAAATCTCAACAATGCAGGCCAAACATAAGGAAGGTGCATCTCAATTTATGAAGGGTCTAAGTTACATATATTAAAATTAATTAATTTATTTACAGAGAGAGGAAAGGAGAGAGAGAACCATCAATCTGTTCCTATATATGCCCTGACCAGGGATCGAACCTGCAATCTTTGTGTATTGGGATGATTCTCTCACCATTTGAGCTTTCTGGCCAGGGCTATATTTTTTAAAAATTAGATGTACTTTTATTATTTACCATATTACACAGTAACAAACTAACTGGGAATAAAATGTCTCCAAATGAAGCCTTGACTTTTAAGGACTAGATAAGACTGATTTGTAATGCACAGCAGTCACTTGCATGCAAATAATTAACGTGTCAAAGCTCTTAAAAAGAGATCGATCCTTCCTAGGTGCAACATGCCCCTTTGCAAACTTGTTTATATTATTACTTTGCTTAGCTAACCATTCATTCAGAGACAGTGCAATGATAATTTGAACAGGAACTAGGCAGAAATTTAATCACAAATTCTGAATTACTGGGGCTAAAAATAATGAGGCTTTACTGTATAGTCATTTCTTGATTATCCACATCAATGAATGTGACACTGATAATTTTAAAATCATTTCTATTTTACCTTGTATATTATTTCAGGGAAAGCTACCTTCTCAATTAGATTTTGCTTAGGCTCCTGTTAAACTGAAATTTGCATTCCCTCAGCACACATAAATGGTCAGCGAAAGAGTCAAGAAGCATATAACAGGGAGTTGTGCGGAGCTTGTCGGGGATGAATCATTAAGCGTGGCTAATCTGCAGGTTGAGAATCAGCCTTGTGAGAGAGTTCTTAGTTTCTGAAGATGTGTTCAGTAAACCTTCCAGAACAAATAGAAATTCTCGGTTAGAAAAAATTCCCAAAGAAAGGACTCTAATGGAGAGGCTAGATTCAAACCCAGGGGAACCAGTGACCCTGAACTGGGTCTGGAACCCAAAGTACAAAGTTTAGGGACACACTGAGGCTTTAAGTTTCCTTAAGACTTCTCATTGACTACTGGGACATCTGGAGTGATAAGTACAATAGGTAGATATATAGGTAGGTGCCTTCTGGAGCATCCCAAATTATACTTAATTTATTTTTATTTAAAAACACTCACTGTTTGCCTGACCAGGCAGTGGTGCAGTGGATAGAGCTTCGGGCTGGGATGCTGAGGACCCAGGTTTGAAACCCTGAGGTCACCCAGCTTGAGTTCAGGCTCATCCAGCTTGAGCACGGGCTCACCAGCTTGAGTGTAGGTTTGAGTGTGGGATCATCCACGTGACCTCATGGTCGCTTGCCTGAGCCCAAGGTTGCTGGCTTGAGCAAGGGGTCGCTGGCTCAGCTGGAGCCCCCCAGTCAAGGCACATATGAGAAAGCAGTCAATGAAGAGCTAAGGTGCTGCACTTCAACTAGGAGTTGATACTTCTCATCTCTCTCCCTTCCTGTCTATCTGTCCTTGTCTGTCCCTCTCTCTCTATTAAAAAAAAAAAATTAACAGTTTAACTGGTAGGCTTTAATGAGAGTTGCAATGGCACTGTAAAAGTAAAATCCTGTTCTTAGCTTACCGGAGTAAAGACGGGACAGCTGATGCCCAAACTATGCCATATACAGTGAGCAAGTGAAATGAAATGCTTCTTTTTTTTTTTTTCTTTTTTTTTTTTTTCTTTTTTTTTCCCCCCGGCCGTCCCTCTTAATCATGGCCTCAGTTCCGAAAACCAACAAAATAGAACCGCGGTCCTATTCCATTATTCCTAGCTGCGGTATCCAGGCGGCTCGGGCCTGCTTTGAACACTCTAATTTTTTCAAATGAAATGCTTTGAAATAATTTGGAGGAGAAATGCTGATGTTACATATACCCCTTTTTCCTGTCTTGGGTTTTTGTGGATGCTTCCCATTTTGTTTAAGTTGCTAGACACATTTCAGAGTGGTTGCGATCAGGGGAAGTAGAGAGCTGTTGACACATAATGGCAGGGGAAAGAGAAAGAAAGCATGACTCAGTTATTCTCTCTCTGCCTCCAGCATGCACAGCACCTGGGATGGGGCTAGCTAGTTGACCTTCAGTATCTGTTCTATTTGTAAGATCATTTTGAACATTAGCAGAACACACGCTTAATACTATATTTCCCATCCTCCTTTGTGTCTCAGTATGGCCATGTGGCTAAGTTCTGGCTATTGGTGTATAAGTTTCATGTGTGACTTCTAAAAAGTTTCTTGAAGGGAAAATGGTATACTGTCTTTTGTCCTCTTTTGCCTTTCTACTACTCTCTAAAAAGGTGACATGACAGTCAGAGTTAAAGCAATTGTCTTTGGTCATAAGCACGTGAAAAACATCCTAGGGATGAATGATGGACCTAAAAGCTGGAAGAAGCCTACATCCCGGAAAATTCACAGAACTGCCAACCCTGCTCCAGATTGTCAACCTCTAGATTTCTCACACGAGAGGATTAAATCTTTGTGTTTAAGCCACTGTTAATTTGGATTTCCTGTCACTCAGAGCTGTTCCTAATCCTAACTGATACAGCATTTAATCAAGTCCCTTCCTTATAGAGGGAATCTATTGCGTGGGCACAGGGCATTGGAATGAATTTGTTGGTGATTTAGTTGCCGCCATGTCAAAGCAACCCTGTGCTCATGAACCGTCCCCTGGGCTTTGGAATTCACTGTGCACTTAGCTTCAGTGTGTCAGTAGCTTCATGATGACATTTTGCTTTTGTGTTTATCTCTTGTTGGTTTGCAACAACAGATGCCACAATTAATCCTTCCCCGCCTGTATATTAACAGCCTGAATGCTAATTTAATATAAATCTGCTCATTCTCTCATGATTGCAGTCAAGTTGCGATGAAGAAGGAAGAGTAGCCTTTCAGTGGGGCAGTCTATGACTATGCTAATGACCCCATGGTTGCCTATTTCAGTATCACACACAGGAAGTAGCCTGTCAGAGAACAGAAACTCTACCTTACATGGAAATTGTTAAATTCCCCTCCTAATGTCACCATTCTGGAAATGGTGAATTCTAAATTCAGACTGTACATTATGTGTTAATGGGACAATTGACTGTGCTTAATGGTATTAAGATGATGCATTGAAACATCAAAAGTTTACAACTCAAAATTGATCATCTTGGCCAATTTACACAAGAAGGATCAATATAATCAGCTCCCCCTCTTTAAATGTTAACAAATGCTTTAACACAACATGCCTGACCACGGGATACAGATTAAAATTAGATACGGAATTAAGTTCCTTCTACACAGTAGAAGAGTCAATTTGAAAATCCTGATAATCAGCCAGAGCTGCCCACAAGGCTTGGCTTTAGAGCATTTAACAAGAAAGGAAGCTTGCTCCCCACAACCCTAATGATTTTTTAAAAATTCAACAATAGGAAGCACAGGGGCAATAATAGGATTTGGTATTTTTCAGTAATGGTTACTATTTAGTCCAGAGAAGGGAGAGCTATGAGCTGTGCATGTTGGATCCCTGCCCCCACCCACTGAGAAATGCCTGTACAGGAGAACAGAATGCTTTGTACCCCTCCCCAGCTCACATAACCAATGGCAAGCTTGACTGACCCTACCTAGAAAGTCGGCTTTTTAGCCTGACCAGGCAGTGGTGCATGGATAGAGGGTTGGACTAGGACGCAGAGGACCCAGGTTTGAGACCCTGAGTTTGCCAGCTTGAGCGTGGGCTCATCTGGTTTGAGCAAGGCTCACCAGCTTGAGCCCAAGGTCGCTGGCTCAAGCAAGGGGTCACTCGCTCTGCTGTAGCCCCCTGTCAAGGCACATATGAGAAAGCAATCAATGAACAAGTAAGGTGCTGCAACAAAGAATTGATGCTTCTCATTTCTCTCCCTTCCTGTCTGTCTGTCCCTATCTGTCCTTCTCTCTGACTCACTCTTTCTGTCACACACACACACACACACACACACACACACACACACACACAAAGAAAGTCTGCTTTTTACACCCACACAGTGAAAATCACAACCATCCTCAGTAGCGCACCTACCTGTCAGATAGTCATGACCCATACTGAAGTTCAGCTACTGGTGGAACAACACTGCATATCCAAGAATTTTCACATAGGACCCCCATCTATTATGGTTGGCTCTCTATATGTGTGGGTTCAACATCTGGATTCAACCAACTGTGGCTCAAAAACATTACAAAAAATGTTATGTCCTTGGTGACATGGAGTAAGTAGTTAGGTCTATGATGGTACTGAACATCTGCAGATTGTTTTCCTGTCATTATTCCTGAAACAGTATAGTATAACAACTATTTACATAGTATTTACATTGTATAGTCATGCAGTGCGTAAGAACATTTCAGTCAATGAGGGACCACACATACAAAAGTAGTTCCATAAGATAACAATGGGGCTAAAAAATTTCTATTTCCCAGTGATGTCAGAGCCATTGTAATATCTTAGCACAATATATTACTCATATGTTCAAGGTGATGCTGCTGTATACAAACCTACTGCTCTGCCTGTCATGTAGAAACATAGTGCATACAATTTTAGTCAGAGGCTATTTTGCCTAGGCTTGTGTAAGATCACTCTGTGTTAGCACGATGATAACACTGCTTAAAGATGCATTTCTCAGGACATATCCCCATTGCTAAACATGCATGTCTATATCAGATATTATAAGCAATCTAGGGATGATTTAACATATATGGGAGGGTGACATAGGTTATATGCCAATACTATGCAATTTTATATTAAGGGACTTGATTTTCCTATCTGTAGGGGTTCCTGGAACCACTAAGGAGACACGACTATATTTCTAGGCAGAACAGACTTGTGGGAAAATTGTACAGTAGTGCCCTCTTCCCCTTCTTCCTCTTGTGATGCCTCTGTCAGGAGAAAGTGCCTTACCAAGCCTTCACTTTCCCATAAGTCCATGCTTTCTGTGAGTTGTGACCTTAGATAGCTGGATACAAATTAACTTACCCTCATTGTGTTCACATATTAATGTATTATTTTTTTCTAGAAACACATTTAAAAAAGGGCCAAAGCCCAAAATCTGAAGAATCTTTAATGGTGGTATTTCAAGTCATTGACTCTCAAGCTTAGCCAGCTTAAAAATCACCAGGGAAGCTTGATATAATTGCAGATTCCTGGGCCCCATGAACAAAGAACCTGATTCAATGGATCTGGGTTGAGGGACCGATAAATCTACTCTCTAAATACACCCTCCCTTCAGGGGATTCTAAAGCAGCTGACCGCTAGGTGGTTGCCTATGCCTTAGGTCCATTCCGTAAATTATTGCTACTTCAAAGAGAATTCATAAAATGATTACTGTTTTTATATTTTTTCAAAATAATCATTCTTTCTTTTTTTTGACAGAGACAGAGAGAGAGACAGAGAGAGGGACAGATAGGGACACCCAGACAGACAGGGAGAGAGATGAGAAGCATCAATTCTTTGTTGCAGCTCCTTAGTTGTTCATTGATTGCTTTTTCATATGTGCCTTGACTGGGGGGCTACTGCAGAGTGAGTGGCCCCTTGCTCAAGCCAGTTACCTTGGGCTTCAAGCCAACAACCTTTGAGCTCATGCCAGTGAACATAAGGTCATGTCTATGATCCCACGCTCAAGCAGGAAACCCTGCACTCAAGCTGGTGGGCCTGCACTCTAGCCGGCAACCTTGGGTTTCAAACCTGGGTCCTCTGCATCCCAGTCTGATGCTCTATCCACTGCACCACCGCCTGGCCAGGCAATCTTTCTTTCTTTAGGACAAGTCCTGGTCCATCTGTTTAGCATTCCTCGCTGTAAATAGTTACAAGGTTGGCTATTATCAGGCTTCTTCTGTTGGGTAGGAAGAAATCATCAAGGGGATATTGGGGGCCCATAACATATCTATCACTCATGGTCATAGTCAGAGAGTAACTGAGTATCAGGTAATTGAACCTAGCTTCCTCTTTATCTCCCTGTGCCTTTCTTCTGGGGAAGGTAAGAAAGAGCAAAACTGCCTGACCAGTGGTGGCACAGTGGATAAAAAATTGACCTGGGATGCTGAAGTACCAGGTTCAAAACCCTGAGGTCACCAGCTTGAGTGTAGGCTCACCAGCTTGAGCATAGAATCATTGACACGATCCCAAGGTTGTTGGCTTGAGGCCAAACATCACTGGCTTGAATCCCAAGGTCACTGGCTTGAGCCCAAGGTTGTTGGCATGAGCAAGGTTGGTCACTGGTTTGGCTGGAGCCCCCTGGCCAAGGCACGTATGAGAAAGCAGTCAATGAACAAGTAAGGTGCCACAACTATGAATTGATGCTTCTCATCTCTCTCCCCTTTTCTCTCTCCCTCTTGCTAAAAAAAAAAAAAGTACAAAACCTTACAAATGTGGGAAGGCAAATTGTTGCTGAGGACACTGACAGTAATGACAATTACTTTCCAAAAGGAAAAGATACAAAGAATTCTATACAGCCTTACCAGGAGGTGGCTCAGTGGATAGAGCATCGGACTGGGATGTGGAGGACCCAGGTTTGAGACCCCGAGGTCGCCGGCTTGAGCACGGGCTCATCTGATTTGAGCAAAAAGCTCACCAGCTTGGGCCCAAGGTCACTGGCTCAAGCAAAGGGTTACTCGGTCTGCTGAAAGCCCGCGGTCAAGGCACATATGAGAAAGTAATCAATGAACAACTAAGGTGTCACAATGAAAAACTGATGATTGATGCTTCTCATGTCTCTCCGTTCCTGTCTGTCTGTCCCTATCTATCCCTCTCTCTGACTCTCTCTCTGTCCCTGTAAAAAACAAACAAACAAAAAAAAAAAAACAGAAAAAAAAAAAGAATTCTATACTTTTACAGTCCTTGCACCAACACCTGTCTATATTTTCTCGCCTTTATAAGACATCTGGCTATATCCTTGATTGCTTTGTTTCTCTTTTCAGCAAACCACCACCATTTATTACAGATAAATATAATGCCCAGAACCCTAACGTACTTTTACACAGGTATGTACATATTACATTGCATTATCTTATGAACCCTGATAAAGTTTAGTTTTCCCACAGAATGGAGGCCACCTCAGTGGATTGGTCCATGTCACAAATCTCAGTCTGTCTCAGCCAGCACTTACAGAAAATTCTTTATTGTTAGGGAGACCTAACACCAGTCACAATCCCCCAACTCAGCTTAAGCTCATTTGCCTTACCCTAGAAGACAGATCCTGTTAGCCAGTCATGCCCCATTCCCAGGACGCCTCTTCTAACGCTCTATGGTTCTTGCTCTTGTCCAGAATTCCCTGGGAAATGTACTCTGCTGCTCGGGAGGTGCTGTACCCTCCCAAAAGTGATTGTTTGCCCAGAATAAAGGACATCAAACTCATGACAAAATTATTTTAGCTTTGTCATTTGACAAACCAAATGAGCTGAGTACTATTTTGTCTTCTTTCTCTTAATAGGAACAATGAAAAAAGAGACAAGACAATTTAGACAAATACATAGTGCACTAAAATAGGAACTTTATGAGGGCAGGGGTGTTAGTTTATTTTTTTCACAGCTGTATTTTGAAGAATCAGAACAATGTTTGCAACATAGTAGTCAACCTGCAAATGTTATATGTACCAATAAGAAGTACTTATCTGTTTTTTTGTTTAGGGTCAATTATTTATGAAATACCATAAATCCATTCAGGCTAGGTTAGGTAAAAAGGATTTAGGTTAAGAAATAGAGAAAATCTCGCAGATGCCATATGACAGGAAATATAGCCAGACCACATGGGTACTAAAAACTATAGGAAAAGAGTGTGTGTTTCTATTTCTTTGGGGCCTTGAGGTCTTTCCAATAAGCTGTGTGTCTTCTCTCAATTTCTTTTCTACAGATAGAAACTTCACTGCAGATTTTATAGTTCTTCCCTTGTCCAATAGTTTACACATTAATTTGGTTTATCATCATAGTTGCTCTGACTTCAGCTTTCCAGATGCTAAGTAAAACAGTATCTCTTGACAATTTTCACGGGCCCATTGTACTGGGTTTCCATCCTGGGTTCTGTTAGCCATGATCAGAAGGTGAAGTCATGTGAGTTATCCCTTCCATCTAATGGCTGGGTCAGATTTCCTAAAGAAGATATGCAAACACAGGACCAGGTGGTGACACAATGGATAGAGCGCTAATCTGGGATGCTGAGAACCCAGGTTCAAAACCTGGAGGTCATCGGCTTGAGCATGGGATCATCAGCTTGAGTGTGGGATCATAGACATGACCCCAGGGTCGCTGCTTTGAGCCCAAAGGTCACTGGCTTAAAGCCCAAGGTCACTGGCTTGAGCAAGAGGCCACTGACTTGGCTGGAGCCCTCCCGGTCAAGGCACATATGAGAAACCAATCAATGAACAACTAAGGTGCTGCAACTATAATTGATGCTTCTCATCTCTCTCTTCCTGTCTATCTGTCCCTGTCTATCCCTCTTTCTGTCTCTTGCTAAAAAATAAAAAATGTTCTGCAGACAGTAGGCTATGATTGACATGTCTATGCCAGGGAAGAGGGGGCAGAGACCCAGAGCGGCTTTAGAAAAGCTATGCTATGTACCAGAAGCTTCTAGGACAGAGGTCAGCACAATTTTCTTGTAAAGGGCCAGATAGTAAATACTTTACTCTTTGAGAGACAGAAAAGTACTAAACTCTGTGATTGTAATAAAAAAAGTAGCAACCCTAGATAGTAAATAAAAAATGAGGGTGGTGGTATTCCAAATACAAAAGGCAATGGCTTTGGCCTGAATGCTGTTGTTGGAAGTCCTGCTCCTAGGACAAATAGCTCCCCAGAAACATGCCACTTGTCCATATTCCCATCAAGCCATAGCTTCTTGAGACCAAATGCTATCTTGTTTTTGCTGATTTCTTCTATTTCATAGCAATGATTTGCTGTGGCCTACTTATCAAGATGCAGCCTTTCTTGTTAAACAGGGCACTTTGCTCAACTACAAGGAGGGTGCTTTAGGGACCAAGTCATACTTATGTGAATTGCTTCAGTGAGAGCGAGTGGTTAGGCGAAGGTGGTATAATTACTCAAGTTCAAAGGGCCATTTTCATAGAAACAATTTGCAAGCTCCTTCTCCCCTTCCCTCCCACTCTCACTGTCAATCCCCGACCTGCATCTTAACTGGGAAAGATTTGAGTGGGCCCTGTTCTCTCCCGCCTCACGGGATAACTTTCCCAGAGCCTCTTAATATAGTATGAAAAATAAAATAAGAGGCCAAACAAAGGGTGGGAACTGGAACCAACGCATGTCATCATCGCCTGCATGGATTGTTTGTCAAGTTAGAAGGGCTGAGAGTTTCAAATGTAGTTTTATTTGAAAGAGTCGGTGTTTGTAGATGCAGCCCATGTGGCTGGGGCTAAGCTTGTAATAGCTTCGCAAGTGCTGTGAAGAAGCGCCAATTTCTCTCCGAAAGTGGTTTTGTCATCCCATAATATAAAAGGATAAGGGAGTAATCTGCCTGTGTGTGGCTTGGTGGACGCTGTTGCCTGCACTTTATTATATGTAAGTAATGCTTAACTGCACACTTGATAGACATTACTTTTATGTTGTGGCTCCTGGACTGTTTTATGCTCCTTGGTCATTATGCTAAGAAATGAGTCTCCCTTACCTTCAGAGTTAAAGTCCTCTGCTCCTAGCTCATGTCCTAGTAAAAAATTCTGAAACTGTAAATATAGAGCTAAGCTCCCTCTTTTCCAACTAACAAGAAAAGGAGTCTGTTCTGATCAGGCTGGGGGCCCTGACAATTGATGGATTTGTCGGAACGATTGAAAGGTACGTATTGAACCAACACATTAATTACGTGCTGCTAAAAAGAGTTGTCCTCAACCTGTGAGGCAGTTGTGCAGTCACCAGGGGTCGGGGGGGTGGGGGGGAGAAGGCAATTCAAGCGGTGGAGCTTAGCGCTAGCTCCTAGTCATCTCTTTTCAAAGCCAATATTGGAGGGTTGTGTCACCCTCTTACATCTAGCTCCTTTCTTAGTCAAGCTTTCCCGACTTCTCCCATCGCCCCCACTGCCTTGTCAATGAGCTATGTTATGGTAACTGCTCCCAAGAAAAGAAAGATTGTGATCAGTGATAGAACTGGTCTTTCCACATCACAGCCAAAGCAGTCACTGCAGTCTGCCACTCGCAAGTTACATACCGCACAATGACATTTTATACACTCGGAGAACAGCTACCTTAGTAAATTGACTTCAGGTTTCTTGCTCTTTGTTTTTAATAACCTCAAACTTACACAAAACTAGCACTTACATTACAAATAACTTTTTTTGCCCTGGACCATTTAAGAGTAAGTTGATGCCCCCACAACCCATAATGCTACTTGAGTGCATAGTCCCTATAAACAAGGACATTCTCCTACACCACATTACCACCCAAATGGGGACATTCATGACTACCGTCACTCCCTAATACCCCATTCAATTTTCAACAGTTGTCCCAGTAATGTCTCCTAGAACAAGAGGCTCCAGATGCAAATAAGGTGTTTTATTTACTCGTCATGACTCTTAACCCTTTTTGAGTCTGGAACATTTTCTTAGTTTGACTTTGACTTTCTTGACCTTGACACTTTCCTAGATTACAAGTCAGTTACAGGTGACTTATTTTGCAGTTTCTCCCTCGATTCGGGTTGTCTGATGTTTTGTCCTAATGAGGGCCAGGTTATGGACCTTCAGCAGGAACATCGCAGAAGCCATGCTGCATTTTTCTCACCTCATCCTGTCATTGGCCATGTGATTTCCGTTTGTCCCATTATTGGTGGTGTTCATTCTGATTGCTTGATTACTGTCTGCCAAGCATTGCTGTTGTAAATTTAATCTTTGCCCCTTTAGCAAATTTTGAAATTTTTTATTTTAAAATAAGTTTTGATTTATAGCAAATATAGATTATCACAAGCCTCAGGTATTTACTACCCACATTCCCCTCATTGAATCATCTTTAGTGACTGTATTAGTATTTTATGAGAAAGCACATTGAAGACATTTAGAAATTCATTCCTTGGCCCTGGCTGGTTTGCTCAGTGGTAAAGCACTGGCCCAACATGTGGATTTCCCAGGTTCAATTCCTGGTCAGGGCACACAGGAGAAGCAACCATCTGCTTCTCCACCCCTCCCCCTCTCCCTTCTCTCCTTCTCTCTTTCTCTCTCTCTCTTCCTTTCTTGCAGCCATGGTTTGAATGGTTCAAGGGAGTTGGCCGTGGGGTGCTGAGGATGGCTCCATGGCCTCACCTTAGGTGCTAAAATAGCAAATAACTCCAAGCAACAGAGCAGCAACCCCCTGGTGGGCTTGCTGGGTGGATCCTGGTTGGAGTGCACACAGGAGTCTATCTCTCTGCCTCTTTACCTCTCAAGGAAAGGTTTTTTTAAAAAAAGAAATCCATTCCTCATAAACCTTTCAATTTATTTATTTTAAAAATTATATCACACTGGGCTCAGGACTTCCTTTTTTATTCAATGGATAATCTATTACTACCAATAACTATTCATTTGTTGATTTTAATAGAGGTAAAATTCACATAATAACAATTTGACTATTTCAAAGTGAACAATTTAGTGGCATTTGTACATTCACAATGTTGTGCAACCAACACATCTATTTAGTTCCAAACATTCCCATGATCTCCAAATAAAATACTGTATTATTTTCCATAGTGGCTGAATCATTCATTGTGCATTGTCATTTTATGCACATCCTCACCAACACTGTTTAGTTTCTGTTGTTTTGATTCCTGCCGTCCTAGTGGGTGTAAAGTGATAGCTCACTGAGGTTTTCATTTGCATTTCCCTAATGACTAATGATATTGAGCATCTTGTCCTGAGCTTGTGCATTATTTAAATTTATCTTAGATACAAAAATGTCTACTCAAATCCATTGCCCATTCTTAAATTGCTTTCCTTATCTTTTTTTTTTTTTTTGAGAAGGTGGGGACAGACAGACAGGAAGGGAGAGAGATGAGATGAGAAGCATCAACTCATAGTTGATTGCTTCTCATATTTGCCTTGACTGAGGGGCTACAGCAGAGCCACTGACCCCTCACTCAAGCTAGTGACCTCAGGCTCAAGCCAACAACCATGGGGTCATGTCTATGATCCCACACTTGAGCCAGCAACCCCACACTAAAGCCAGATGAGCCCATGCTTAAGCCAGTGACCCCAGAGTTTCGAACCTGGGTCCTTAGTGTTGATGCTCTGTCCACTGCACCACCAACTGGTCAAGAGCACTGCTTATCTATTTAGAAGTTGAGTTCTTTATTCTATAAAATAACTCTGTAGGAGTTCTTTTAATATTCTAGATAATAGACCCCTACATGAGGTCTATTATCTAGAATATTATGATTTGAAATTATTTTACCCCTTTCTGTAGGTTGCTTTTTGACTTTTTGATAATGTTCTTTGGTACAAAAAATATTTTTAATTTTGATGTATTCCTACTTATCTGAGGTTTTTTGTTTGTTTTGCTGTTCATGCTACTGATTTTTTATTTAAGACTCCATTATGAAATACAAAGTCATAAAGATTTACCTTTATGTTTATTTCTATGAGTTTTATAATGTTATTTATTTAGGTTGTTGATCCATTTGGGATTTATTTTTGTATGTGGGGGTCCAACTTCATTCTTTTGCATGTAGATATACAGTTGTCCCAGAACCATTTATTGAAAAGACTATCCCCTTTCCCATCAAATAGTCTTGGCACCTTTGTTGATAATCAATAGGCCATGAAAGTATGGTGTGATTGCTGGATCTCAATTCTATTCTGTTTGTCTAGGTACCTATGACAATACCAGCACCACAGTATTTTGATTACTATATATTTGTAAATAAGTTTGAAACTGGGAGTGAATCTTACCACTTTCTTCTCCTTTTACTTATGTATTTTGGCCATTTGGGGCCCTTGCAATTCCATATGAATTTAAGGATAGGGTTTTCCATTTCTGTGGGACCAGAAAAAGGTCTTTGGGTGTTTGATAAAAAACATGTTCAATCTAGAGATTGCTTTGAAAAGTAATGCCATCTTAACAATATTAAGTTTTCCAATCCATGGGTGTGAGATGCATTTTCATTTATTTATGTCTCCTTTAATATATTTCAACAATACAGTATTATTTTTTAGTTTACAAGTTTTGCTCTTTATTGGTTCAATTTATTCATAGGTAGTTTATTCTTTTGAATATTATTGTAAATGGAACTGTTTTTATTAAATTCCTTTTCGGATTATTCGTTGCTATTTTATTTTCAAAAAAAATGTTTTTAGTGAGTTGATCTGGTATGGTGTAATTGTGTTGAATTCTTTTTTTAGCACCAGTGGTGTTTTTGTGTGGGTTCCTGGCATTATCTACATATAGAATCATGTCATCTATAAATGCAGTATCTACTTTGATGCTTAAATTGTCCCAGATTTGGCCAGTAGGAGACTCATTCAAACATTCAAACAAGAGAGTCCTCTATTCTCTAGACATGTGGTCATCATTCTTTGAGCACCTCTTTACTTGAGTTATTATGTAAGCTCAAGATATTCTATGGTCATTTTGTATTTTCCTTACCCTAGTCTCCAAATCAGCTATTTCTCCAAAGGGTCATTGTTCCTTTTAGTGGAGAAGGATATTGATGAAACAAGGTCTGAGTGGTAGATGTTACTGTCACTGTTCCTGGGCCCTCCCCATGAATAGAACTAAGGAACAGATGGATGCATATATTACATATACATATGCACACAAATGAACATTTTATTTAATTTTATTTATGTGTATTGATAGCCATTAATCCACATCAACTTTAATTTCAATCCAATCATAGGTTTCAGTCTAGTTTTTTTCCTTTTCCATATCTTAATTTTTCTCAGACAGTAGTAAAAAACCATATCCCTGTTATTCTTACTGTACTTGCTTATTTGGTAAATCCTTCTGCATGTACTAACTTTTCATTTGTACTTTGACCTCTTCTGAGCCAATATTTCTAGTCCATGTACGCTCTGACCTCCATGCTACCCTGCTATTGCAGTCCCTAATGTGGATTCCTTCTGTTCCTGCTTATGTTCTCACCAACCTCAGGGACTGTCTCCCATGAGTGCTCTGGCTCTGACACTCCACTCTAGGCCATTTCTTGCTGTATTGTCCCTCCACAGGACAACCATGTTACTCTACTTTGCTCTGGCACTCCTTACGTGGTCATTCATATACGTGGACACTCCCTTCATCCTGTTTTGCCTTCAACACCCCTCTTAGCCTTTTAGCTCTCCCCATTCCTCACAGTATGGATGCCTACTTTGCTTGAACTTTTCTAATGATTTTAGGACAAAAGAGTTCAGGAAGGGAAGGGAAAGGAATTGGAAGAACAGTTTGTTTTGCTGAGGTGAACAAGACTAATGCTCGTATTTCTAAATCTGTCTCTTACTGACACAACCTAAGTTGAAAGTAGGGATGTGACTAGTTAGTCCCATTTACTACTCAATATTGAGTTAGTTAGACAGTATTTATGACAAGGAGTTATTACCTACTTCTTGAATATCTCATAACTATCATAATAGAAAAGAACTATAGCCTAACAAGGCAGTGGTGCAGTGGATAGAGCATTGGCCTGGGATGCAGAGGACCCAGGTTTGAAACCCTGAGGTTGTCGACTTGAGTGTGAGATCATAGGCATGACCTCATGGTCTCTGGCTTGAGCCCAAAAGTCACTGGCTTGAAACCCAAGGTCACTGGTTTGAGCAAGGGGTCGCTGGCTTGGCTGGAGCTTCCTGGTCAATGCACATATGAGAAATATATCAATGAACACACTAAGGTGCTGCAACGAAGAATTGATGCTTCTCATTTCTATCTTTTACTGTCTCTCCCTATCTCTCTCACTTGGAAAAAAAAGAAGTTATACTATATGAATATTTAACACAGACAAATTGAACTGTAAACACTTAAATCGAAAAGAGAAAAGAAAGGGGTAAAGAGGGTGAAGGAGAGGGAGAGTGAGGGAAAGGAAGAAAGAAAAGGATAGGGAGAAAAAGAAAATACCACGCAAATAGTGCTGTTGATTTAATTCACCTTTGCAGCCAATGGGTACATGCCTTGGGCTGAACAGTCAGTCATTATAGCATTCTTACAAGGCAGCCACTATAATCCCCTTTTTATAAATGAGAAAACTGAGGCTTGAAGTGATTAAGCAATGCCCCAGGTCACACAGCTAATATGTATGGCAGAGTTGGAATTCTAACACGCCTGACTCAAGAGCTATGCATTCCTACATCCAACCTTAGATTGCTGTGACCATTTGAATGTTTTATCTGTTTATAGAACTGAAAATCTGTCTCCCTAAAATTTTCCCACCCATTGGTCTTGGTGTCACCCTTGGGGATGTAGGAAACAATTGTAATTGCTCTTCCACATGACAGCCCTTAAAATATTTGTAGACAGCTATCATATCCCTCGAGTTTTCTACTCTTTGGGCCAGGGATTTCTAGTTCCTTCAACCATTTCTTTTACGAATGAGAAAATGGTTTTCCTATCGCTTGTTGTGCTGCACTAATCTAAAGTAAAAAGGATTCAATTTTTGCCCCGGATATATGCCATTGTATCCAGGACAGAAGGAAAATTTGCTTTTGAACTGAAATGACAAATATGGAATTCAGTCTGCCTTCCACTGCAGATGTTTATTAGATTCTGAGATGGAAGAGTTACATTCTCTTTTTTCACTTTGGTCTTTCTATATAGAAGGCCAAGCCATTGGTCTAGACCCCATTCTTATTTTGAAGAAGGTCCAGGAATTTCCATGAATGATTACCACCAACTGTCTGTTGCTATGAACGTGCAATATTAAAACTAGCTCAGTACAACAAGTACCTGGAGCACATAGATTTGATAAAGGTCCAGTATTCAGATATTTAAAGATCCTTTACAACTCCACAACAAAGAGGAGTTGTTTTTTAATGAGACAACTCATTAAAAAATGGAAAAGAACTTGAATATACATATTTATCCAAATAAAATGTGCATGTGGCCAATAAGCACATGTAAAGATACTCTACATCGTTAGCCATTAGGAAAATGCAAAGCAAAAACACAATGCGATACCACTTCACACTCACTAGGATGGCTAGGTTAAAAAAAAATAAAAACAGTGTTGGTGAGGATGTGGAGAAATTAGAACCCTCTCACATGGCTGGTAGAAATGTAACATGGTTCAGACACTATGGAAAACAGTTTGGCAGTTGCTCAAATATTAAACATGAAAATACTGCATAACCCAGCATTCTATTCCTAGGTATATATCCAGAGATATTAAAAACATGTATTAAAACAAATACTTGTACACAAGTGATCATAGCATTACTGTTGCTGATACTCAAAAGGTAAGAACAATGCAAATGTCCATCAACAATCGAGTATTGGATAGAGCATCAGCATGAGATGCAGGAGACCCAGGTTTGAAACTCCAAGGTCACCAGTTTGAGCGTGGACTCATCCAGCTTGAGTTCATCCTACTTGAATATGGGGTCACTGGCTTGATCGTGGGATCATAGACATGAGTTCATGGTCATTGGCTTGAGCCTAAAGGTCACTGGCTTGAGCAATGGGTCACTGGTTTGGCTGGAGCCCCCGATCAAGGCACATATGAGAAAGCAATCAATGAACAACTGAAGTGCTGCAATGAAGAATTGATGCTTCTCATTTTTCTCCCTTCCTGTCTATCTGTCCTTATCTTTTCCTTTGTCTGTCTCTCTCATTAAAAAAAAACAATAAAAACAAAAACAACAACAAAAAAACAAAGATATACCCACATTGGAGTATTATGTCAACATAAAAAGTAGTGAAGTACTGCCTGACCAGACAGTGGCGCAGCAGATAGAGCATTGGATTGGGATGTAGAGGACCCAGGTTTAAAACCCCAAGGTTGCCAGCTTGAGCACAGGCTCATCAGCTTGAGTGCAAGGTCACTGGCTTGAGCGCGAGATCATAGATGTGACCCCATGGTCACTGGCTTGAGCCCAAAGGTTGTTGGCTTGAAACTCAAGGTCTCTGGGTTTAGCCCAAGGTAGCTGACTTGAGCAAGGGGTCACTTGGTCTGCTGTAGCCCCTGATCAAGGCACATATGTGAAGCAGTCAATGAACAACTAAGGTGCTGCAATGAAGAATTGAGGCTTCCCATCTCTCTCCCTTCCTGTCTGTCTGTTCCTGTCTGTCCCTCTATGACTCTTTCTCTGTTCTGTCAAAAAAAGAAAAAAAGAAAAGAAAAAAAGAAAAAGTAGTGAAGTACTGATACATGTCACAATGTGGGTAAACCTTGAAAATATTATGCTAAATAAAAGAAGCCAGACAAAATAGACCACGTGTATGATTCCATTTAGATAAAATATACAGGATAGATAAATACATAGTCATAAAGCATATTAGTGGTTGCCATGGATTGGAGGGTGGGGAGAATAGGTAATTATTGCTTAAAGGATATGGAGTCTCCTTTTAAAACAATGAAAATGTTTTGGAACTAAATAGAAGGGATCATTGTACAACACTGTGAATAGACTAAATGCAACTTAATTTTACACTTTAAAATTGCTCAATTTTCATTATACAAACTTTACTTCAACACACACAATTGCCTGGCAGGTAAGAAACAGGTGAGGAGGGCAAACACAGTGTTTTTTCCTATTTCTGTCACTCAACTCTTAGTTATTTGTTTTAGAAACAATGTTTTAAAGAAATAAATGAGGCTGAAGCTGAAAAGAAATCATGCTAGCTACTTAAGTAGAATGATGATAATTAGAATGAAATGGTCAGAAACATCAGGCTTCGTGGATGAGACTATTTATCGCTTGAATATATAGTTGTTAAGGCATTTCTCCATTACGGACTATTTTGAATGGAACCAATCCTTATTTTCTGGAAGAAATCAATTTTAACTAGAACCACTGCCATTTTAAATTTCCATGCAGGGCAAGGCTAACTTCGTATTCATCAACATTTGCCATACACTCGCAAAGTGTTTTCTTTCCTTAGTCAATGGTCTATCAGAAAGTGCCAAAAGGGAGCCTCAGAGGCAAATTTCAAACACCCTCCAAAAGAGTCAAATTTTACTTCAGCTTCACATTCATTGAGTGAGCCTTACATATCTTTCTTTGTTAATGAGCCAAATTCTCCAACGGCTGGCGCTTCTCCCAGGGATGAAGTTAGTTACTTGGAGAAGCCCTATCAACTTACAGACTGCGAAGGTGCCATTTGGGAAATTGCAGTTTTTGTGTTCTGAGACCCTAGAGAAAATGAATACGCTTTCCTGGATTATCAAAGTTTTTCTCTGTAGTTGGGAAAAACAATTAAAATATTGAGTAATATATATATATATATATATATATATGTATTATGTAAAATGCTAAATTGGACAGCTAACACTAGATTGTTATCAGGGAAATTAGTGGAAAAGATAACTTTCTCTGAGTGCTAAGGTTAAGGTAGGTAACTGAATGGTAATGTCTAAACTACCAGGGAGAAACATTTTTTTTCTTCCTCAAGTTGGAAAGTTGCATGGGAATCCTTTTTTTTTTTTTTTTTTTTTTTTTTTTTTTTTTTTTTAGAGAGAGAGAGAGAGAAAGAGACAGACAGACAGGAAGGGAGAGGAGATGAAAAACATGAACTCAGAGCTGAGTCACTTCAGTTGTTCATTATGGCTTCTCATATGTGCCTTGACCAGGAGCAGGGGTAGGGGCTCCTGCTGAGCCAGTGACCCCTTTCTCAAGCCAGTGACCTTGTGCTCAAGCTGGTGAGCCTGCACTCAAGCTGGGGACATCAGGGTTTCAAACCTGGATCTTCAGCATCCCAGGCCGATGCTCTATCCACTGCACCACTGCCTGGTCAGGTAAAATTTATTTTAATAATTGCTTAATGTCATCTACAGTGAAGCCGCCATTTCTTCTACAAGTCCCACCACGTAGGTCTCTCTATACCATCCCCTTCCTCTGGTTGTATAGGGTACAGTACATGGTACCCTATACACATGGATGACAATAAACTCCATGAGCATTTGCTATCTGAATCAATCATTTTGTAAGGAGCATAGGAGTAACAGAAGAACTTACAGAGACTATTAAGTCAGTTAGTAAATTATCAAGATAAGCCATTTTATCTAAATTGATTTTTCTCTTCTCCCTTTTCCTTCCCTTCAGTTGTCTACAAGCATATTTTTGTGATTATACATCACTACAGGCTGACAATCATTGAATAACAAAAACAATTTCACCACCAAATCTATCATCTGGCTCATTACTACCTTATTTCACATATGGGAGAAATGGATAAGATGCACTAAATAAAATGATGTTGCGCTACAAAAATTTTTTTAAATTTAAAAAAAGGCCAGATTTATTTATTTTTAAGAAAGGCTAGATTTACTTTTAAGGAAAAATGTACAGCTAAGAATACTGCATTTTCCCATCTCTCTCACTTTGAGGTTTAATCCTCAAATGTTTTTGTTTGTTTCCTTGTTTGTCAATAATCCTTAAATGACTGTGGATTGGCACCCACATCAGTTGGATGGATTTGCTACCATGTTTCGCGTCTATAATCTATTCATCATGCCTTCCTATCCTGTTGTCTTGATGGAGAGATGGATAAACAGGATTCTGCTAGAAGTCTGTTATTCTTCAAGATTACTTGCACACTTCATATCCAAATGCCCCTACTGCAGATTTTGAGGTTATGTTTCCGGTATTAGAAACTATTGCTTCATAACAAAGCACTTCAGAATGTACAGGCTGAAAACATAAACAATCATGTTAAGACACCTCCCATGGATTCTGTGAGTCAGAAAGGGTTCATCCGGGAGATTCTGGTTTAGAGACTTCTGTGCAATTCCAATGTGATGGTGGCTGGAGCCAGACAGTGGTAGGCTGGAGCAAGGGGACTACCCTATTTCTCCCTTCCTGCAATTTCAGTAATTCTTCATGTGGAGACTTATCATAGGTTAATTTGGGTTTCCTTAGAGTGTGGCAGCCCCAGGGTTGCTGGACTGCTTATAGGGTATCTGAAAGCTTTAAGAGTGATTATTTCAGCAAGCAAGGCAGAAGCTACATCACCTTTTAAGACCTACTCTCATAGCATGACAAGATGGTGACACAGTGGATAGAATATAAACCTGGGACACTGAGGACACAAGTTTGAAATCCTGAGGTCATCTGAATTGAATGCAGGCTCATCAGCTTGTGAGTGGGCTCACCAGCTTACTGCTTACTCACATGCTTGAGCGTGGGATCATAGACATGACTCAGTGATCACGGGCTTGAAGCCTGAGGTCGCTGGTTTGAGCTCAAGGTTGCTGGTTTGAGCCCAAGGTCGCTGGTTTGAGTGCAAGGTTGCCGGTTTGAGTA
The DNA here is from genome assembly GCF_036850995.1 of Saccopteryx leptura. NCBI lineage: Eukaryota > Metazoa > Chordata > Mammalia > Chiroptera > Emballonuridae > Saccopteryx > Saccopteryx leptura. The sequence goes on along the minus strand of NC_089516.1, from coordinate 85,475,522 downwards.
AGGGGTCACTGGCCACTGGCTCAGCTGTAGCCCCTCAATCAAGGCACATATGAGAAAGCAATCAATGAACAACTAAGGTGCCACAACAAGAAGTTGATATTTCTCATCTCTCTCCCTTCCTGTCTGTCTGTCTCTGTCTGTCCCTCTCCCTCTCTTTCTCTCTCTCTCTCTCTCTCTCTTGCTAAAAAAACAAACAAACCTACTCTCATAAATCCCACTGCATTATTTCTACTTTAGTACTCACTGCAAGCAAGTCACAACACCAGCCAGATTTAAGGGCAGAGGAACTAGACTGCACATCTTGATGGGGGAGTGGCAGCTTTCTAGAGAACATCTGGGATGGGAGCTATCGCCACAGCCATCTTTGGAAACTACAAATCTACCCAACCTCCTTTGATCACAGTTGCTCCTCTGTTTTGTTCTTCTCTAAGTCCACAGTAAATTGATGTTTTTCCTTTTTGTAATCAAACGCAACATCGTGGTGAAGTATTTATTAGGTTCTGTCAGGCATATGTTGCCATGCCAGATGCTTTAGGCTTGATACAAAAAATACCATGGTCTTTTCGTTCTAAGTGATTATTTCTAAATGTAATGTAAACAGATAATAAACATTTCCTTTGTTCTTCTGTCAAGTAAAAGAAAATGAGAAAGAGCAATACAATAAACTTATTACATTTTCTCTTATTGTTATCTTATTTTTATTTATTTATTTTTTGTATATATATTTTTTATTTTTCCGAAGTTAGAAGTGGGGAGGAAGTCAGACAAAGTCTCCCATGTGCCTGACAGAGACCCACCATGCATGCCCATCAGGGGGCGATGTTCTGCTCATCTGGGCCATTGCTCTGTTGCAGCTGGAGCCATTCTAGTGCCTGAGGTGAAGGCCATGGAGCCATCTTCAGTGCCCAGGCCAACTTTATTCCAGTGGAGTCTTGGCTTCAGGAAAGGAAGAGAGAGATAGAGAGGAAAGAGTAGGGAAACTGATGGGCACTTCTCTTGTGTGCCCTGACAAGGAATTGAACCCGGGACTTCCACATGCCAGCCTGATGCTCTACTGCTGAGCCAAATGGCCAGGGCCTTGTCTTCTTGTTTTTATTTTTAAAATATTTTTTACCACATTTTTCAAATCACATCCCAAAACACCATTTACTTTAAGAAAAGAACTCTAAATCCATTTAATGAAATATTATATTACTAGATTTTTTCACTTAGGAATTAGGGAATATCATCAATAATATCATAATAACTATGTATGGTGTCATATGGGTACTAGAAATATTGAGGTGTTCACTTTGTAAGTTATATAAATTCCTATTCATTATGTTGTACACCTGAAATTAATATAATATTGTATGTCAATTGTAATTGAATATAAAAACAATATTTAAACCCCTTCCAAAAGAGAGAGTCATGGAATACCAACTCAATATAGCTGAAGAAAAAACAAAGAGTGGCTTATAACAAGTATTAGAGTGTCTCAGAGAATCAAAAAACAGCCTGACCAGGCGGTGGCTCAGTAGATAGAGCATCGGACTGAGACATGGAGGACCCTGGTTCAAAACCCCAATGCCGCTGTCTTGAGAGCAGGCTCATCTGGCTTGAGCGTGGGGTCACTGGCTTGGGCCCCAAGGTCACTGGCTTGAACCCAAGGTTGCTGGCTTAAGCAAGGGGCCACTCGCTCTGCTCTAGCCCCCTGGTCAAGGCACATATGAGAAATCAATCAGTAAACAACTAAAGTGCTGCAAAGAAGAATTGATGCTTCTCATTTCTTTCCCTTTCTGTTTGTCTGTCCTTATCTGTCCCTCTCTCTGACTCTGTCTGTCTCTGTCAAAAACAAAAACAATAAAAACTGATAAACAGAAATGTAACTAGGCTTTGAGAAGAAACTAAAATGAGAATTCAGAAAGCATCTCAGAATTCTTTATTTTCCTCTGCAGTCCAGGTTTTGCTGTTGCTTTTATCCACATCATAAAACACATGGCAACCTCTGTGCTCAGGATGCCATGTTCTTGTCTAGCCACCCAGAAAGGAACCAGTTTCCTTGTCATCTCCAGATCCAAATTGGTTCAGCTCACCCTTGGTTCAACAAGAAGGCTGGCTAGGGGCTGATGTTATAGTGTCTAACTCTGACAGCTTCAGCTGCAATCATATAGATCTAACTGGGGCTAATTCTTTCAAAGGTGTGTTGGGTAATTAATGCAATAGATTTCAACTGAACCAAGACTGAGGGCAAGCACAAAGTATTGATGCTGTGCATTGGCAGAGTAAGAAACTGACAGCCATAACTATTTAAATCTAATAAAAGGCCTTTTCAGGTCTGAACATCTTTTCTGATAATCTATCAAAAATTTACTGTCTTCTTTCTCATATTATCACAGTTATTTTGGAGGATAAAGGGAAATCAATCTAACATTTTAGCAATGTATGATGCTCAGATAAAGTAGTTGACACATTGTGTGTCACGACAAGAACAGTGTATTCAAGCTTCTTCACATATTTTTGTGTCACAGTCAGATGCGAGACAGCAAAATTATACAGTGGAGATCCAAGATAGTGGCAGACTACGTGTAAGCTCCACTCAACTCCTTCCAGGACCAAGCAAGAACTAAAACTAAAATATAGAAAATTTTTCGAATAGACAACTGAAAGCCAGACAAAGAGAAGTCTTATAGGTGGAGTTGTGAAAAGGGCTGGTCCCACTTCCACAGGTAGTATATGAGTTTTGGCGGAATATCTCAGCTTTGAGGGGTTGCCCCTGAGAAGTGTGAGATCTAAATCCCAAACCAGGCTCCTAAGCCCAGAGCTGGGAAGAGGCACCCACACGACATCTGGCTGTGAAAATCAGCAGGGGTTTTGTTTACTAGGGAAAGAGGAGTCCACTAACAACACAGGCACCTCTTATAGGGCTAATGCACAAAATTTTGTTTGCAACTACTCAACTAGGCTCCAGCGGAGGGAGGGCAGACCGGACTAGAGTCATGATACAAAATAAATATCAAGAAATTAGTTATATTTTTATATATCAATAAATCATCAGGCCCTGGCCGGTTGGCTCAGTGGTAGAGCATCGGCCTGGCGTGCGGAAGTCCTGGGTTTGGTTCCCGGCCAGGGCACACAGGAGAAGCACCCATCTGCTTCTCCACCCCTTCCCCTCTCTTTCCTCTCTGTCTCTCTCTTCCCCTCCCGCAGCAAGGCTCCATTGGAGCAAAGATGGCCCGGGCGCTGGGGATGGCTCCTTGGCCTCTGCCCCAGGCGCTAGAGTGGCTCTGGTTGCAACAGAGCGACGCCTCAGAGGGGCAGAGTGTTGCCCCCTGGTGGGCAGAGCGTCGCTCCCTGGTGGGCGTGCCAGGTGGATCCCGGTTGGGCGCATGCGGGAGTCTGTCTAACTGTCTCTCCCCGTTTCCAGCTTCGGAAAAATACAAAAAAAATAAATAAAATAAATAAAATAAATAAATAAATAAATAAATAAATAAATAAATAAATAAATAAATCATCAGAAAGGGAATCAAAGAAAACAATCCCATTCACAATTGAATCAAAAAAATAAAATACCTAGTAATAAATTTAACCAAGCATGTAAAAGAACTATACTTGGAAAATTATAAGACACTCAAGTAAGAAATTGAGGAAGAAAGAAGATACAAATAAATGGAAGCATATATCATGTTTACAGATAGAAAGAATTAACATCATTAAAATGTCCATGCTACCCAAAGAAGTCTATAGAATCAATGCAATTCCTATCAAGGTACCAAATTCGTATTTCACAGAACTAGGACAAATATTCCAAAAATTTATATAGAACCACAAAAGAACCCAAATGGCAACAGAAATCTTGAGAGAGAGAAAAAACAAATTGATAAGAATCATGTTACCTGACATCAACCTATACTATAAAGCCATAGTAAAACAGCATGATAGTGGCATAAAAACAGACCTATAAATCAATGGAACAAAGTAAAGAGCCTAGAAATAAATATGCGCCTTGATAGTCAGTTAATTTTTGAAAAGGGAGGCAAAAGCATACAATGGGGTAAAGATAGTCTATTCAATAAATGGTATTGGGAATGTTGGACAGATATATGCAAAAAAATGAAACTAGACCACCCTCTTAAACCATAGACAAGAATAAACTCAAAATGAATTTAAGACTTAAATTGTTAGATTTGAAGCCATAAAAGCTTAGAAGAAAACATAGGCAGTAAAATCTTGGGCATTTCTCATAGCAATATATTTTTTTACATATATCCTTGGTCCAGGGAAACAAAAGAAAAATAAACAGATGAGACAACATCAAACTAAAAAGGTTTTGCACAGCAAAGGGAACCATTAACAAAATGAAAGGCACTTAATCGAAGAATATATTTACCAATGATACATCTGATAAGGGGTTTATATCCAGAATTTATAAAGAACTTTTATAACTCAACACCAAAGAAACAAACAATCCAATTAAAAAAAGCAACAGACCTGAATAAACACTTTTCTAAAGAAGACATATAGGTGGCCAATAGACATGAAAAGATGCTTAATGTCACTAATCATTAGAGAAATGCAAATTAAAACCATGATGAGGTATCACTTCACACCTGTCAGAATGACCAACATCAACAAATCATCAAACAACAAGTGTTGGTGAGGGTGTGGAGACAAGGGAACCCTCCTGCACTGTTGATGGGAATGCACATTGGTGCAGCCTCTGTGGAAAGTATAGAGTTACCTCAAAAAAATTAAAAATGGAACTGTCTTATGACCTAGTGATTCCACTTCTGGGAAGTTATCTGAAGAAACCTGAAATACTAATTTGAAAATAGATATGTACTCCTATGTTCACTGCAGGAGTTTTTACAATAAGCAAGATCTGGAAACAGCCCAAGTGTCCATCAGTAGATGTTTGGATAAAGAAGCTATGGTACATTTACACAATAGAATATTACTTGGCCATAAAAATAAGGAAATATTACACTTTAGAACAGCATGGCTGGACCTGGAGAGCATTATGGTAAGTGAAATAAGCCAGTCAGGAAGGACAAATACCATATGATTTCACACATATGTGGAATCTAATGAACAAAATAAGCTAACAAATAAAATAGAGACAGACTCAGAGATAGAGAGAAGACTGAAAGCTGTCAGGGAGGGGTTGGGAGTAAGTTGGGGGTGGAGAGGTTGAGCAAAAAAGAAGAAAAAAAAATTAAAAAATCATGGGCACAAACATTAGTGTGGTGAATGCCAGGGGGAGAGATGGGAAGGGGGAGGTGGAGGAGGGTAAACGAGGAATAAATGGTGATAAACGGAGACCTGACTTGGGGTGGTGAACACACAATGCAGTGTATAAATGATGTGCTATAGAATCATGCACTTAAAACCTGTGCAATTTGTTAACTAGGGTCACCCCAATAAATTCAATAAAAAAGAAAAAAGTCATGTGGTGGATTAAAAAATTCTGAGGTTTAAAAGGTGTATTTAAATAGTAAAATAAAATTAGAGCACATTCAGGGAGCTATAATATCACCAGTTCTACTTCTTTTCACTCAAAACTATTTTTTTGAGTGGGCAATTACAGACTGTACACAAGGAATTTCAGAAAGCCTGGTATGCTACGGGAGTTGTGAAATGTGTGCAGATGTCATCAGACGTAAGCATCAGAGTGGAGAGGAGGTGGGAAAGCCCTTTGTGAAGAATCCTGAGGAGCTTGAGAGAAGATACCAGACAAATCAATTTCAATTTGATGTTGCTTAGGGAAATGTGGTGAGAGAAGCCCTGGGCAGGCTCTAGGGGAGGTGTAAGGTGAGACGCTACGTTCTGGACAGAAAGAGAACAAGAACAGGTCCCTGGAGGAATAAGGCTGCTGAAGGTGACCTGAGGTTCTGAAAAAGGGGGGAGTAGGCAGAGCACTGAAGAAAAGCTGCACACATCTCATGAACTGGCCCTGACATGCCCTGTTTATGCAATCTCATTATCATATACTTGAGATTTTTTTTTTCATCAAGACAAACTTTCTTATAATGAGACTCCACCTGTCTCATTAACAAGTTAATCAAAGCATTCGTGAGCCATACACACAAACCCACAAACCTCATCTCCAACACTTGGCATTCCATAAAGCACTTGAAAACAAATCATTATTCAGTACACGCACCAAAGCCAAATTAGTTCACATTGGCACTCAAGGAAATAAATGTCCAAGTAAAAGGCAGGAAGAGATCACTCTAGTCTATTTCTATAGGGAGGTGAACTAATAGCTGCCCCCAAATGGGCTCTAAGTTTCTGGATAAGTATGTATGATTTTTTTTTCCTTCATGTTTCTAGTTTTGCAGTGTTACCCTTCATAAGACTATTTTCATTGTTAAAATAAAAAAGAAAGAAAATATTGTGAAGTCTCAATTTAGGTATGCTGCCACAAGTCAGTGGCAGTATGGAACCACCATTTAGTCCAGGTAACGAGGTGCAAACTATAAACACGTGGTTTAAGGAAAATATTAACACACTATACTCATCCTCTATTAAATAAATAAAAACAAACACACAAACAAAAAAAACCCCTGTGACCCCAAAACTGTGCTTAAACCTATGAAGAGGTGATTTGTTTATAGCTTTTAAGATTTTCTTCTGTTTTGTTATAGTTTTTAAATATGTCTGCCTATGTACAATTTAGTAATGGTTTTCCTAATCTTTCACGTTATGATATCATTGAGAATTTTAGCTTATAATCAAAAAGCCATTCTACAAGTTTGCCTTAACTGCCAAGGTATTGAGAGTGCGGTCAAATGTCCAGGATGCCTCTCTCTCAGTCAAGACCTACCCTTGGTCTGTTTGTAGGTAGCCAATTTACCTCACCTGGCTAGTCCGAAATAAGTTCTTTCTGAGCCTCCAACTTGTAAAAGCTCTACTTCTTGTTTCTAAATTTATCCAAAGAAGAAAGAGAGAAATGCACCTTGCTATCTGGAGCCATAGCTGGTCCTCCCTTAATCCTCAATAACATTTATAAATGCTTTCTCTTTTGGTGGGAAGATAGAAATGTACCCATGCTTTATATAATACATCTTAATTGGAGATGCCTTAGAAAGGGTGTGTGTGTGTGTATATGTATGTGTATATATATGTGTGTGTGTGTGTGTGTGTGTGTGTGTTGATTTTATAAAACAAAGTAGTATTTCCATCTAATAGGCTGAATAACAGCTTTGGCTAAAACTACAGCTCCCTTGATTTATACAAAAAGTCTTCTGATTTTGCTATTAGCTATTTAGCATAATGCTTTTAGCCATTTAGATAAAAGAGTGGTCAGAATGATGTGTTCAAAACTGGTTATTTTAAAAGGTTGCTATTTCATACATAAAGAATTCTTCATTAAAAATGGATTGTTTGGAATATTTATATTAATTGCATCATGATTTGTCTAAGTCTTATGGTTGTGTTATGTGAGACTAATGCCATCATGATCATCAGCAACATCACTCCCAGCCCTCCCTCCAGCACCACCATCCACCATTCTCTGTTATGTGTTGAGTGATGAGTGTCTACCAGGTTCCGTGTTAGGTACTGCCTTCTTTTGTTAGAACAGAGCTCAGCCAAAGGTATCCCATCAATTACTTATGATGCTCTCTCAGGCACAGCCTTCTTCATGTGGCACGTCTCATGCACTGTCATTTTTTACAGCTTTCCGGGTGAACAGCAGATGCTATAAAGATCCCCAAAGCTGAATCAGAAGACTCAGACTCTGACTGTAATATACTACCGCAGCACATTCAGGATTCTGAGTTTGGTCATGAGAAATTCCATTTGGGATGACTCAAATGTTTCTGGATCCTTGGCTTACCGGTACTTTTGTGTGTTTGTTTTGAATTTTTTGTGTATCTTGTACAAGCAATTTATGTGAAATGACTCCCTTTCCTGATGTGGCAGGTATCACAAAAAGCATTTCTCACTGTGACATATAGCATGTTAGTGTGAGGTACACCTGTTTTGCTGTTGATCTCAATATCAAGGACCATCCTTCGGTAGTTTGTCCCAAAGTGATGGCTTTTGCCATTCAGACACTTATCTGTTATTCAGGGGTAGTTCTGCAAGAAATTATGCTACAGTAAAAAAGTATATCCCTAACTTTCAGAGCAAGTCATTTAGCAGGTGGACAGGTACTGTCTGGGCCTTATTATTGGAGTTCTTTGTGTTTTGGGTTCTGACAACCAGACAAAAGCAAAGTGAACCTTGGGAAAGCCATTTGAGCAATTGTAGAACTTCCTGCTTGAACTATAATTTTTCCGCCATCAACCTTTGCAAATCTTAGTTCCTTGTTTTTGTTATCAAAAGATATGCGAGTGTGGTATGCTAGATCCAATTTAAAAAGAATATATTTTTTAATGTATCACAGGTAGAACATAGGCCTATCTGTTCCAATCTCACAAATTGCAATATTTGAAGGTAACTTCAGCAATTGTTGAAGAGAAGGCAAGCAATAGAATTCAAGAATCTAGTCTTCATTTATTCCAGGAAATGCACCCCTGACCATTCTCTACTATTACAAATGTGCAACCTCCAAGTCTTGCTATGACTATCTAAAGGTGGGAATAAAATTGGATACATGATTAAACTTTTGAAAGGGTTCTTCCGTATCAGCTTCCTTATGGTGACCTTCACCTTCGGTAGGTCCATGAACATAACACACAAGTCACACCTCTTTTTGACTCTGACATAGCTAAGTAGAACAGCCAATGCATACCAAGTACACAATGACCTCTATTGGAAACAGTGCTTTTTATGTGAATTCTTTGAGTCTCATGTGGGCCAACAATTCTTTTGAAACAAGCACACTAATATACCTCTAGGAATAGCATAGCATTTGTGATTACATTCAAAATAGACCACTGTTACTGCAGATGCTTTTTTTAGGCATTTCATGAAAAAAAAAATAGTTATAATTGAAGGTAAAGCTTTATTTACTGGTTGTAAGACATGTTGGACATCATATGATTAATTTCTGGAGCTCTTGATCAACACTAAATTTTGTCATAGATAATATTTGACAACTCAAATAATTTTAGACAAATAGTAGCAATATTAGTTCATCTTCTTCACCTTGAGTTTTAGGCAGTATATCAGATGATGGGTCTCAGCTTGGTGGTTAATTATATTCTTTACTGAAGCAGTCAGCTAATGTCCCCAGCATCAAGATATTGTGACAAATAGTCTATCGGACTCACCTGAATGTGTTATAGTCTGTCTTGAAGACATAGAAAGGCAAGTTTATGGGGAAGGCATCAAACAGACCACTGTTGAATGAGAAAATAAAAAACTCTATAGCTCTAAGAACAAGGAGATGTGGAATTCAGAAGACAAATGGGCAAATATGCAAAGGCATGTTGGGCTCCTGACATATTTACTCTAAAGTAGGCAACAACAATGAGATTATCCACCATCATATTACCTAAGTGTTGGTACAGTTCTTGAGAGTTATCAAGGTAGAGCTTGTGGGTGCTATTTTGAAAAGTATTTAGGATAAAAATTAATGAAAAGTACTTACTTTAGAACAATGCAATTGGAGCAACTTTAGCATCTCTCATTGCTTTTCCTTTCCCAACCTAAAATGCTTTAACATAGAAAGAGAAAAATTCAATGCAATACAAGAAGCATTTAATTATGTCTAGTATCATTTATGGGCACAGAGGTTCCGGCCCCCTTTTCTTACCCTGGAATGACTGCCTTACTGAGGACCACCACATTAAGGATGGGATGGTGGATGTTACCAAGGCAGAGTGGGATTTGAAGAAAATTTTTACAGAAGAAAAAAAAATGGGTTAGGGGTTCAGGGAAATAAGGGTTTCATATATTATTTGCACCATAAGAATTGGTGCTGTTTCAAAACAAAACAAAACAAAAAAATGGTAACTAGAATTTCAAATTAAAGATGGCAGATTTTTAAGAAATTGGCCTTTGACTTTTCCTACACATTAAAGGGCTATTTAAAAAAGCATAAACCTATAATAAAAAGTAAGCATGAAAGGTGATCAGAGTAGTGGAGTTTAGAAGCTGGAAAGCCTATGGACAAGTAACATTTGGTTTAAATCCCCCCCAAAGCCTAATCGTAAACTGACAAGGGAGAAAGAGAAATGCTCAGTTTACACTGTCACACTGTATATTAAGTAATTAGATCTACTAAACTCCCTTTTCCTCTCACTACACTGAAGACCCAGCCTTCCCATACCTTGGCAGAAGGTTGGGAATTTATTCTCTGTTGAGGGTAAACAGAGGCTCTAGGCAGGTGTCACCATTCATAATTGAGGAAAGAAATGAATATTAATGAAATATTGAGATTCCCAGTGCTCCCTCCCCACTCATCCTTCATAACATTGTTATTTAGGCAGCAAATCTGAAGTGTTTTTTTTTTCTTTTTCTTTCTTTCTTTTTTAATTGAGGCAGGGAGAGAGAGAGAGAGACAGAAATATCCAACTGCTTCTATATGTGCTCTGACCAGGGAATCGAACCAGCAACCTCCATACTCCAGGATGATGCTCCAACCAACTGAGCTATCTGGCCAGGACTTACTTTTTATTGATTTTTAGAAAGACAGAGAGAAGAAGGGAGAGAGAGGGGAGGAGAAAGAGAAGCATTTGTTGTTCCACTCAGTCATGCATCTTTTGGTTGCTTCCTATGTGTGCCCTGACCCAGGATTAAACCCACAACCTTGTTGTTTCAGTTCTTAACCAGCTGAGCTAACCAGCCACGCCTGAAGCATTTTCTTTGGCAAAGATAACCCCTATAACAGGAAAGACATAAAAATACTGAAATCAGGGGTTGCTTAAAAAAAATGACTCAGACAGAATATCTGATAATGAACACACAGGCTTAGAGTTTATAAATCGGCTTTTCAGTTTCCTCTTCTTCAATATAAACAAATAGCCAAGGATGGCCAGGCATTTGAGGAAAGTCTTTAATTGGAATGACAGTGATCAAAACAACAAACAGACATATACAGAAATGAAACAAAAGGAATTGGGGTGAAACTAGTTATGCAGTGAAATATACAGTGTATAAAATAATGATCCATGAAACAAAAACAAGTTTTACATACGCATGCACACACACACACACACATCAGTGAAGAAATAAGAAAAGTATCTCAGAAATATAAAATATAGCAGAAGTAAAACTCCTAAAAGGAATAGAATGTGTTTTGTTTTGTTTTGTTTTTTGTATTTTTCTGAAGTTGGAAACAGGGAGGCAGTCAGACAGACTCCTGCATGCGCCCAACCGGGATCCACCTGGCACGCCCACCAGGGGGCGATGCTCTGCCCATCTGGGGCATTGCTTTGTTGCAACCAGAGCCATTCTAGCGCCTGAGGCAGAGGTCACAGAGCCATCCTCAGCGCCCGGGCCAACTTTGCTCAAATGGAGCCTTGGCTGCGGGAGGGGAAGAGAGAGACAGAGAGAAAGGAGAAGGGGAGGGGTGGAGAAGCAGATGGGCGCTTCTCATGTGTGCCCTGGCCGGGAATTGAACCCAGGACTCCTGCACGCCAGGCTGATGCTCTACCACTGAGCCAACCGGCCAGGGCAGGAATAGAATGTTTTAAAGACAAGAAAGATCATTGGAAATCTTTCAGAATGTAGAGTAACAAGACAAAGTGTCAGAAAAGGGAAAGAAAGGGTAATGAAATTATAGACTCATGATAGGAAGTCCAACATTAGATTATTAAGGAGTTTCAGAAAGAGAACAGAGAAAATGAGAAGAAAATCCAATAATTCAAGTAAAAGTCTTACTTCCAACAGACAACAATCTCCAGATTGAAAGGGCTCATTGGCAAAGTACATGGCTAGGGAATTGCAGGTTACCTGGAACAAGGAGAAGACCCTGCAGGCTTCCAAAGAGTATGAACTAAACTCAGAATGGCAAAAAAAAAAAAAAAAAAAAAAAAAGGTTTAATTGCAATATTGGAAGCCAGAAGGTAATGAAATGAACCTTCAAAATGTTAAGAGAAAATTATTTTCAAACTAAAATGCTATATACAACCAAACCATTAATCAAATGTGAGGGTACATCACACTTTCAAACTTTAAAATTGTCAAAAACAAAAACGTTCCTTTCCCATGCAGACTTTTACAGAAAATAACTCAGGCATATCTTCTATCAAAATGGACAAGAGAACCAAGAAGCGGAAAGGCTGGTAAAAGTACAGGGGCTCCAACCAACAAGAGAAGCAAAGGGAATTCCCAGAATAGTGGTGACAGGAGTCTGGGTGCACCCACTCTAGAGGCTATAGAATATATTTTTTCCAGGAAGATAAAATTAATAGAATATTTTATATGTCTGAAGGTATTAAAGGGGGTTTTCTTTTTATTATTGATTTTAATTTATTGTGTTTACATAGATTCTAGTGTTGCCCCGAATGCACCCCCCTCCCCCGAAATTCCCCTCAATATCTCCCTTGTCCCCTCCTCATGATGCTCTCCCCCTTTCCCTTCAGATTTATCCCATCTTATCATCTTTTTTTCCTCTGTCCTCTTTTCCTCTGGTCCCTTTGATCTCTCCTCTGTCTCAATTACGTTCCTCAGTTCAAACTGTTCATTGGATTCCTCAAATGAGTGAGGTCAGATGATATTTTTCTTTTTCTGCCTGGATTATTTCACTTAACATAATAGTTTCCATGTCCATCCATGTTGTCACAAAAGGTAAGATTTCCCTCTTTTTCATGGCCCCATTGTATTCCATTGTATATATGTGCCACAGCTTTTTAATCCACTTGTCCACTGACAGACACTTGGGCTGTTTCCAGATCTTCGCTATTGTGAACAATGCTACCATAAACATGGGGTGCATTTCTTCTTTTGAAATAATAAGAACAGAATAAAAAGACAAACTACACAATGGGAGAACATATTCGACAATACATCTGATAAGGGGTTAATAGCCAAAATTTATAAAGAACTCAACACCAGGAAGATAAACAATTCACTCAAAAAAAGGGCAAAAGAAATGAATAGACACTTCTCCAAAGAGGACATACAGATGGCCAATAGGCATATGAAAAAATGCTCAACATCACTAATCATTAGAGAAATGCAAATTAAAACCACAATGAGATATCACCTCACACCAGTCATAATGGTGCTCATCAATAAAACAACACAGAATAAGTGCTGGCGAGGATGTGGAGAAAAGAGAACCCTCCTGCACTGCTGGTGGGAATGCAGACTGGTGCAGCCTCTGTGGAAAACAGTATGGAGATTCCTCAAGAAATTAAAAATCAAACTGCCTTTTGACCCAACTATACCACTTTTAGGAATATATCCCAAGGACACCATAGCACTGTTTCAAAAGGTATTAAAGGAGGTTTTTAAATGGGGAAGAATACATATATAGAAAGCTAAGAGTAAAAAATACAACTATTAATTACACATGTTAGTTTTCTTTTCTTTTTCTTAAGTGAGAAGTAGGGAGGCAGAGAAACAGACTCCGCATGTATCCAGCCATCTGGGGCCATTGCTCCATTGCTTTGGAGGAGGGGAGGTCATGGAGCCATCCTCAGCACCGGGGGTCAACTTGATCCAACTGAGTCATGGCTGTGGGAAGATAAGAGAGAAATAGAGAGAGAAGGCAGAAGGGGGTAGAAAAGCAGATGGTCACTTCTTCTGTGTGCCCTGAAAGGGAATCAAACATGGGCATCCACATGCCAGGCGGACGCTCTACCATTGAGCCGAGCAACCAGAGCTATACATGTTGATTTAATTAAATGATTTAATTATGAAGGAAGGATGTAAAGATAGTCAGAGACTATTCATATATATATTTATGTGAGGTTGAGGATGATAACAGTTGAATCTTATTTTCAGTAGTGAGATGTTAGTAGATTATGAGATTATGTCAAAGACTACGAAGTAACAAAGAAACAATACAATCATATTATTTAGATCTTCATTGCCCAGTACAATGGGAACTATCCACATATAGGTATGGAACACTTGAAGTAAGGCTAGTTCAATTGAGGAACTAAATTTTTAAATTGATTTAATTTTTAACCAATTAAGATTTAGAGATTTTATACTCAATTCAGTTATTGGAAAGCTTTTAAGCGCCTCTAGAACAATGTGGGTGTATGAATTTCCTTTTTCAAACTATAGGGAACTTAAACACAGATCAAACATTCCTGATGGAAAATTTAATGTACAAATTGAGATGCTCTGTGAATGTTAACTACACACTAGATTTCAAAAGAATAAAATCTTAGTATGAAAAAACAGTAAAATAGCTCATTATATTTTTTACATTGAGTACTACTTGAAATAATATCTTAGATGTATTTGAATAAATATAATATTTTTACTATGTTTTTACATTTTAAATGTTGCTAATGGCACACTTACAATTTATATATGTGGTTCTTGTTGTATTTCTGCTGGTCAACACTGATTTAGACTAACAGCATTAAATATGTATATCAAAAGAACCACTAAAAATAGATGAAAGTTATTTCCAGTTAGCAAGATATATAAGATATGTAGGAGGTAAAGAAACCACCGTTTTTCGTATTATTCTAGAATCATATTTTAAAACTATTATTTTATTTTTATGGCATTAGATTATATTACTTGACTTTTAATCTTTGTGCGTATATCATTCTGACAAAGAAAAAAAAGGAGCAGAAAACCAATTTCTTAATATGTTTGCAGCTTCACAGGATCACACTTATTTTCATTTTCATTTTGTTATTCTTTGGAGGTAGGAAACCATCAGAAATCATGTTTTCAAAAGAACTGAGAAGCCAAGAAACTAGCGGGTACGGACAGAGCGTGTGTCCACTCCTCCACCCCCGTGTGCACGCTAGCTAGCAAGCTGTGCTTTGTGCAGTATTTTTCCCCCATAGGAATGGGTTGAGGCGTAGAAACTGAAGCTCCAAACACATAATAAAAATTCAATTTTTTGAAGCATTCAAGCTGTATAAATAAACAAAACTCCAGGACGGTTTATTATGAAGGTATGAAACTTCCTTAATCATCACTTCCAATTTACCCACAATTCGGCTCCGGGAACCAGAGTTTTGTCTTGAAAAATCAACGACTTTGGCTAATCAAAAAAGCAGCCGGCGACTTTGAGGCTCCGCCGCTTCAGTGAGAAATAAGGTCGGATTTGTGATGTTTCTGGTCAGTTTCAGTGCTACAGTAATTAGAAATGATTTTCTTGATTTGTCTTCAGTCTTACCAGGCAGTAGCACTCCCAAGAGAGATAGGTGACAATTTGCAGTTCAGCTCACAGGCACGGCAGTGCATTTGAAATAGCAGTCTCCTGGAGAATTGTCAAACATAGCCCGTAAGGGGGACCAAAAAATATTCATGTGGGGAATGGAGGAAAACATTAAAACACTCTCTCCTCTTCACTTCCCTACTTGCCTTGCCGAACTTAGCCTGTCATTCAAAGCAACCCTGGTTATAAAGCACAAAAAAGCTTCTCCTTACCACTGATGTATATATTTGCATTTGAAATAGATTTTTATCTGAAACCCATTTACATTTTTGTAATTATTTTAATATCTGACCTCTGTCCATTCAAAGTGATTTTAGTGCTTAAGAAGGACAAGAAAAATGTGGAGGGCCTAAAGGAGAAACAAGGATATGACTAAAAAGTCAGAGTGGTAAAGATTATTTGAGCTGGAGACAGGGATGACAGCCTGGCAATGGAGCACTGGCCTTCAGAGAAGCAATCAACTTGGGAATAGAGAATCTATTAGAGATTGCTGGTCGGTGAAGGTCGTTAGCGTTTGGAATACTTTACTACAGAGGTTGTGAAATGTCCTTCTTTGATAGTTTCCAGCAGCAGGATAAATACATATTTTGTAGAGGATTTAGTATGGCTTTTAAAAAGTTGGGGGAATTAATCATAGGGCTTGTCTTAAAGTCTTTTCCAGCCATAGGAGTCCCTAATCATTTTCCCATTTGAAACTACTTATTGAATACCTATCATAGGTCAAACATTGTGCTAGGTGCTGGAGGGACGGCAGTGGGCACAGAAAAACCATCCCCATACCCCTGGAACTTATTAAATGGTTCCTTGATGTCTGTTGAAGGAGTTAGGCTAAGGAATCTCTAAGGTTTCTTCAGCTTGAAATTTTAAAAATAGATTGTCAAGGTCATATCTTGTCAATGGTAGAGGGAGAAGCACAACCCAGAAAAAGCCGGTTCTGGGTTAACCATTAGGTAGATTTTATTAATTGTAATTTCTTAATTTATTTATTTACTTTTTTATTTTAAATTCATTTTTATTTATCTATTTAACAGAGAGGAGGGGAGATAGTGAGACAGAGTCCTGCATGTGTCCTGGCTGGGATCCACCTTGCAATCCCTGTCTGGGGCCAATGGTTGAATCCACCAATCAGTGCCTGGGGCTGATGCTTGGACCATTCAAGCCACTGGTTGCAGGAGGGGGAGAGGGAGAGAACAGAGAGAGGGAGGGAGAGAAGCAGATGATCCCTTCTCCTGTGTGCCCTGACTGGGAATCAAACCCAGTACATCCATATGCCAACGCTCTGTCCACTGAGACAAATGGCAAGGGCCAATTTCTTGACTTCTCTGTCCCAAAAAGTCAATGTATAGACACTTGACCACTTAAAAAATTTTCAGGGTAACACTTAGAAATCTAAAAGAACTTTAACATTTCAAAGCACTTAGTTAGCAAGGATTTATCTCACAAACCTGGAAGTATGTGGCCCTTGGAAGCCACTGACAAATATTTCTCAAAACCACCTCATCAGTGCTGGGATACCTGCATAAAGCAGGCTTCTTACGATTATGACACACACAAATTTCATCCTGGGAACCATATTCTCTTCCACCCCCCATTTCTACTCTGAAAAAGAAAAGATTCTGTTTAAAACAGTTATTCAGAGATCTGCATCCTATGTTCACTGCAGCATTATTTATAGAAGCCATGATGTGGAGACAACCTAAGTTTCCATGGCTAGATGAATAGATAAAGAATATGTTTACACACACACACCAACATAGCTATAAGAACAAAGGAAATCTTGCCATTTGTGACAAGATGATGGACCTAGAGGGTATTATTCTAAGTGAAATAAGTCAGTCAGAGAAAGACAAACACCATGTGATTTCACTTAAATATGAAATATAGATGATAGATAGATAGAGATATATAGACAGACATAATGTAAACTCATAAATAGAACAGACTGGTGATTGCCAGAGGTGGGTGGCAGTGGCTGAAATGGGTAAAGGTAGTAAAAATGTACAAACTTACATTTATAATATATCAATAATTAAGTCCTCAGGTATAACGCATTGCATGGTGACTATAGTTAATAATGCTGCATTGTATATTTGAAACTTGCCGAAAGAGATCTTAAAAGTTCTTATCAAAAGGAAAAAACCTCTAGCTAGGTGTTGTGATGGATGTTAACTAGACTTATTGTGGTGATCATTTCACAAGATATACAAGTCAAGTCATCCTGCATGGTACACTTGAAACTAATATAATGTTACATGTCAATTATATCTCAGTTAAACACACACACACAAAGCAGCAGTTCTTCAAATAGAATGAAAAGAGGCAAAGTTGGTAACAATCAGCTAACGTAGCTCAGAACAAGCCAATAGGATGTGATTGGTTCAGCAGGGAGAGAGACTTCCATGGTGTCATCTCTAAAACAGTGGCCTGGGGGCTCAGGCCACCATTACTGTGTGCTCTGATAAAGCATGTCTTCACCTTTTCCTTCTACTTTCTCACTGAGAACAAAACGGTAAGACCGATGCAGAACATCACCAGCCACAGGGAGGCTTTTAGGAGACCTGAGAGAGAAGCCAAGACTCACTGGTTCTGTTCTTCACAGAGTTTGCTGCATTGCAGACGAAAGATGGATGCATCATGACATAAGAAAGATGGGGCTGGCCCTCAGAGACATCCTCTTCCAGGGAATGTGCACTCAGTACAAACTGTTCTTTGGGTAAACAAATGCTATCCTGTCTTCCCCATCTCCCAAATTCAAAATGATAATAAAATTCAGTTAGTAATTCTGTCATGTTTGCCTCCATCCTACATAGCACAAGAAACTGCAGAGAAAGTTAGTCTCCTATGGGGTCTTCAAGGAGGGGGACAGAGAAGCCTAGCTTCCCAGCACACAAGGTCCTCTAGGATAGTGAATAAAAACACGTTAGCTCAGGAACCAAATTGTTTGGGTTCAATTCTCAGCTCTGCCACTCATTAGTGTGTAGTCTGGGATAAGCTCTCTAATCCTCCAAAGCCCCAAGTCCTCATTTCTAAAGCAAAAATAATAATAGTATGTTACAGGCTTAACTGTGCCCAGTGGTGGGATTCAGCCAGTTCAGCAGAACGATACCTAATATTTTGTTGAGTTTGGTGAACAGTTGTTAAAATGGCACATGTAATCAGGGTTCTCTCTAAAGTGGGCTCCTGGGTAGCCACCCAATGTGGAAATCACAAATTGACATTCTTTACTCTTTTTGAGCATTCAGCTGCACAACAACATATTCTAAGCACCCAGTTGAAATGTTCATTCCGTCCATAGGGGGAAAAATTGCAAGTGAGGACGCCGATCAAGAAGCAATATGGGGCACTGGCCAGTTGGTTCAGCAGTAGAGCACCAACTTGGCGTGTGGAAGTCCTGGGTTCAATTTCTTGTCAGGGCACACAGGAGAAGCACCCACCTGCTTCTCCATCCTTCCCCCTCTCCTTTCTCTCTTTTATTCTCTTCCCCTCCTGCACCCAAGATTCCATTGGAGCAAAGTTGGCCTGGGCACTGAGGATAGTTCCATGGCCTCTGCCTGAGGCGCTAGAATGGCTCCAGTTGCAGGGGAGCAATGCCCCAGGTGGGTGGATCCTGGTAGGGCACATGCAGGAGTTTGTCTGTCTGCCTCCCCCTGCTTCTCACTTGGGTGGGGAAAATAGCAATATAGTAAGATCTTAAATAACAGTTTGTTTTTTTCTCAAGTATTAGTTATTATTTTTTCATGAATATTGTAAAACTCTTTCTTATAACTTAATCTAGTTTTGTGTACCTCTTTTATTGTTCTTATTTAAATATTAAATGCATGAAATAATAAACTACCTTTTGGTATATCGTATTTTTATACTTAAAACGGTCATTAGAGCAGAAAACCAGTTGTTAAATTATTTGAATCCCACCACTGCTCCTGACCTTACTTGGCACAAGGAGTCGGACCTTCTCCTCATTATTCTGCTAATGACCTGGATGAAAGTGGATCCCAGAGTCTGCCCTGAAGGAGAATGCAGATTGTAGGGGTCTTGATAGGAATATTATAACTGAGTCTCTGATGGGCAGAGGAGATTATTTCACTAAGAAGTTTGCTTTATATTATATTATATTATATTATATTATATTATATTATATTATATTATAATTTTATTTTATCCTAAGGTTGTGAATCGTTACTGTGACGTTGGTTTCACTTTATTATGCACCATCACAACCTTTCAGTTTGCAATAACACAAGTTTTATAGATTCTATATATCAGGCACTGTTGAATATAAAAACGTAATGATTTGAGCACATATGAATTAATTTTTCCTAACTCTATTAGATTAAAAATGCATTGAGCTAAGCAAAAAAGAGGTGAGAGTTTTACAAGTGAGTGTTCATTTTAATGAATGAGCACTGATTATTCAGGAGCAAGTGATAGTGCACACTTTTGACCAACCTAATGAAGTTGCTTTATACTTACTGTATTTAGTATTGCTGATTTCCTATAATGATGCTTTCTTTCTAGAGATCATTAAAAATTATTGCTTCCCACCCATCTAGAATGGGTATGAGAATGGGATTGCAAGCTGTATACTGATTAGAACAGCATAAAATGGTCACCTGTCTCCAAATCTGCCCAATCTTCAGTCTGCCAAACTATCTCAAATACAGCATGGCTAGCAGAACTCCCAGACTGCAAACAGATAAGCTGGTCAAGCTGTCAGCCCACTGAGTGTTCCAATATTATCTCACTTCTCTAAATCTCCACTTACTTAGCTAAAAAAAAAAATAGATGTAATAATCCCCACCTTGTACAATTGAATGTCTCATTAACAAGGAGAAAGTGAAATCATGAATAACCACACTAATCTTTTTTGGGCACTTACTTATGTACTAAATTTTGTGAGTAATTCTCTGCCTGCATTATCTCATTTCCATCCTCAAACTGACACCACATCTGCGTGAAACTATACAGCACTTGTCTTTCTCTGACTGGCTTATTTCATTCAGCATAATGCTCTGCAGGTCCATTCATGCTGTTGAAAAAGATAAGATTTCTTTCTTTTTAATAGCTGTGTAGTACTCTATTGTGTAAATGTACCATATTTTTTTATCTACTCAACTACTCATGGGTACTTGGGCTGTTTCAAATCAGTATCACCCCAATAAATTCAATTAAAAAATAACACTATGTGGCTGATCATATATTGCTCACAAAAAATTAAGGGATCAGAGAACATGCAGATACTCCAGTACTTTCAGCCTTTTGTATACTGCATTTTCACCAATGAAATAAGAGTTGGTTTTGCATCTCATTTACATAATTAAACAACTTTCTTTGAACTGTTGTTTGCTTTTCTGATGTTCTTGTTTGATAAAAAAATCAAATTCTTTTCTTATTGCTTCATATTCATTTTCAAATATCCTTTAATTTTTGTGAGCAGTATATATAAAACCCATGTTTTCCAGAAAGAGAAACTAATACTTAAAGAAGTTAACTACCTTGCCCAAGGTTCATGACTAGCAAATGGCACAGCTCCAGGACTAGGAATCAATCCTCAGCACAAAGCGCACCTTGAGGCTCTTCCAGACTCCTCTAATCTAAAGTAGTCCTCACGCTATACAAGTCTTTCTGGCACATCACCCATCATTCTGGCTTATTTTCTTCAAAGCATCTATCACCGTCTAAAATTCACATTCATTTGTTTCCTTCTTTGTCTCTCTTGCCCCAATGGAAGGTAAACTCAGTAGAGTAGGGGCCTTGCCCATCTTGTGTACCAATGTGTCCCCAGGGTCTAGAACAGAACATAGCATGAAGTAGGATGAAGTATTTGTTCAATAAATTGATACTTCCCTGGACATGAAGCTGTGTGGTAACCTGGAAACTTCTAGTTAACTACAAAGTATTATCATTAGCTGGGCATGGTTGGTTAATTACAATATCTGGGCTTGGGAAAAGCCAGGGCGTGTTTTCATTTCTGAAAATGGGATGGATATTCTACTCGTTGAATTTTGCAGTCAGGGGCAAGAGGGCTCCTAAGAGAAGTGTTGAAAATAAATATTGGACTATAATTCAATTTTGTCTCAGAAGGCCTTTTATTTTGGTGAGAAACATGATTATGGGACAAGTCATAACCTCTTTGAACCTCAGAAATGCTTAATGAAGGGAAAAATACCACCTCGCAAAGTTCACAGAATCAATACGAAGATCAAATGAGATAATGCACACAGAAATGCTCTATAAAATTTGAAATCCTGTGATACAAGGGGAAGGTGGTATTATGATGTTAATTTGATATACTTAAGTTTCCATTTCAAATGGCTAACATACAATTTATTTCCTGGAAAGTCTTTCCATAATAATGTGATTATGGAAACTCTCCAAATGGTGTTGGCTGGTTTTGCATCAAACCCAAAGTTAGAAACTTCAGTCTTTACAAATGTGAGAGGCCGAACTGTGGTGGGTTCTGTGGAAGGAACCTGCAAATATTGGAGGGCTAATCTGGGGTAGAAGACAGATTTTTCTTTTTCTTTTTTTAAGTGAGAGGAGGGGAGATAGTAAGACAGACTTCTGCATGTACCCAGACTAGAATCCACCTAGCAACCCCCATCTGGGGCCGATGCTCGAATCAACCAAGCTATTCTCAGTGCCTGAAGCTGATGCTTGGACCAACTGAGCCACTGGCTGCAAGAGGAGAAAAGAGAGAAGGGGGAGAGGAGAGGGGAGAGAAGAAGATGGTTGTTTCTCATATGTGCCTTTCCTGGGGATCAAACCCGGGACATCCGCATGCCGAGCCAATGTTCTATCTACTGAACGAATTGGCCAGGGAGAAGGCAGACTTTTCATTGTCCATTATTTTTTCCTGTTAGAGATTTATTTTATTAGTCATTTAGAAAATATCTTCAAGAAAACAAATGAAACAAAGATGGAATATGTTTCCATATAAAGGTGATCGTGATGATCTAAGCCAAGAAATTCTCTACTGAAGAGAGCTGCAATTCCTGCTCTGTGCTGTTGGCCAATTGCATGTCCCATGCTCAGTTCTGCCCTGGTGGTTGCAGTAGACATCTTGTATGGCAGCTGTCTAGCTCATATTTTTCCTTTCTCTCAAAATGACCCAGGATATAAAGTAGAAATTCTTACCTTACCTGACCTGTGGTGGCACAGTGGATAAAGCGTCAACCTGGAAAACTGAGGTCACAGGTTCGAATACCTGGGCTTGCCCGGTCACAGCACATATAGGAAGCAACTACTATAAGTAGATATTCCCTGCTTTTCCCCTCTCTTTCTCACTCTCCCTCTCTTTCTCTCTCTTTCCCCTCTCTTCAAAAATTAATAAATGAAATTTATAAATTAACAAAAAAGAGAGAGAGAAATTCTTATTTCCTTCTTCCAAAGCTGATTGTTTTAGGGCAGGGAACCTATGGCTCGTGAGCCAGATGTGGTTCTTTTGATGGCTGTATCTGGCTCGCAGACAAATCTTTAATAAAAAAAGTAATAACGTTAGAAATATAAAACATTCTCATGTATTACAATCCATTCATTTCCTACCGCTCGTGTTTATGGTTGGGGGTGGCTGGAGCCAATCACAGCTGTCCTCCGGGACAACACCAAATTTTTATTGGATAATGCATAATGTACACGGGTCATTGTATGGCTCTCATGGAATTACATTTTAAAATATGTGACGTTCATGGATCTCTCAGCCAAAAAGATTCCTGACCCCTGTTTTAGGGATACAGATTAAAATTGAGAAGCACTGCTGTAGCAGTAAGATATATGGTTTATGAAAGGCACATGATGTGTGCCTCTAACTCTCTTGCTTCCAGGCTTCCTTGAGTTGGTTCTTCAATAATCGCAAGAAACATTCTAGTGACATTTCAATAAACACACCCTTTCATTGCCCACTATTTAAGGCAGCGACAGGTCAATGGGAGTGAGAGCTGGAATTTTTTTTTTAAAGTTCTCAAGATGACCCCAATGTTAAAATTAAACACAGAATGAAGACCAGACTTGAGAATTTCCTGAGCAGACAAAACCATCTAAGCCACGTAAGCAAAACTAAATCTATCTTATTCCATGAACATAGCAAAACTTAACCTAGGTTATTTTTTGTAAGTGCCTCTGACAATCATTAAAGAAATTTAAGTCATCTTCCTAAAAATGGCATGAGATAATCACTTTTAACCAATCCTCTGCTGCCTGGACAACTCCACTGCAGTTTCCAATCACTGTAAAGGATAAATAGCTTTTTCCCCCATTCTCACTTTATAAGCCATCTTATAATTTCATGCCCCCGAGCTTCCTATCATTCTGAATCTGAAAGCTCCCAGTCTGTGAACTGTTCTTATATGCATAATAAACTCTTGTTAAACATTATTTATTGATCTAGTGGTTTTAATTGAGCTATTTCTGGATTTTCGACACCAGTATGCACCCAAGGCTGTGAACAATGACCTTACTCCAATGCTAGGCAAACTTTAATATGAATATGATTCCCCTGAAGATCTTGATAAACTGTACCTTCTGGTCCAATGTGTCTATGGTGGGGCCCAAAGTGCTTCATTTCCAACAATCTCTGAGAAGATGTCAATGTCACTGGTTTAGGGGTGACATTTGAGTCGCAAAGCTATGCATGGCTTTTGTTGCCTGAACCAAAAGAACCTTAATTAATACAGTGCCCTTTTTCAGGTCATAGCTTCAACCTGTAAGGACTTCCCACTTTTCTACCTCTTCAGATCCCGCCTATCATTCAAGAGCCAATTATAACCTTAAATCCTTGCTGAAGTTTCATTAAATCATTAAAACCCCCTCTTTCCTTGGTAATGGCCAATGGCTGACACAGCCTCCATTATGTAATACGACATTCAGTTGTCTTGGATGTAGTCCACTTACAAATATTGGGCCATATACAATTATTTCCTGTGTAAATCTAATCTCTTCCCCCATGGAGTTTGTGTTTATGTTCCTTGAGATTTTTACACACACACACACACATACACACATATGTATGTGTATATATATATATATACACACACACACACACACACACACACATATACATATATATGTCTATATTATATTTAATATAGTCTATATCTTAAACCAACCATGACCTCTATTTCAATAGTGTGAGCTTGGCAGGTATTTAATTAACACGTGTTTAATTGAAGGCATATGAAAAAGAACATGTCACCACCACGACTTGGCAAAAAACTAAAACAACTGCAGACAAAATCATAAAGCAGAATGGAAGAATGACCTCACATGGCTTACAGACCTGGGTCCCGGAGGATGGATATATTTAAATAGAGTTCTGGTGAGGATAATAGTTCATTGCCTGGGAAATAAAGTTGGATGTGGCCACATGTTGTTCAGGTCATATGTGCAGAGCAGATGTCTTGTTCAGCTCATAGGTCTCCAGGCAGAGGCACGGTGCACGACAGTTCACTGCACTCAGTTGTTTGCTTTAAACCAAAGGGGACATAGGATGAGAAGAAGGGAAATACCACAAAGTGCTAGTGTGAAAATCTACCTCAGAAGTCCAATTTTTAATACTTTAATTTCTTTCTCTTTTTTATTATTTTATTTTTTTCTTCTTTTCCAAGTAAGAGGACGGGAGATAGATTGACTCCCGCATACACCTCAACTGGGATCTACCCAGTAACCCCCATCTGGGGCCGATGCTCTGGCTATCTGGAACCATGCTTGCAACTGAGCTACTTTTAGTGCCTGACGTGGAGGCTCCACAGAGCCATCCTCAGTGCCCAGGGCTGATGCACTTGAATAAATCAAGCCATGGTTGCAGGAGAAGAAGAGAGGGGGTGGAGGTGGTGGAGGAGGAGAAGTGGAGAAGTAGATGGGTGCTTCTCCTGTGTGCCCTGACTGGAAATTGAACCTTGGACATCCACATGCCAGACTGACACTCTACCACTGAGCTAACCAGCCAGGGTTCATTTTTCTCTTTTTTAAAGATAGTTTTTTCTATTTTTTTCAATTACAGTTTACATTCAATATTATTTTTTTATTGGTTTTAGGTGTACAGCATGGTGGTTAGACAATCACACACATTACGGAGTATTTCCCCTGATATTTCCAATACCCACCTGGCACCATACATAGTTATTACAGTGTTATTGACTACATTCCCTATGCTGTACATTATACCCCTGGACTATTTTGTGACTACCAGTTTGTACTTCCCAATCCCTTCACTTTTTTCCTCCAACCCCTTCCCCTCTGGCCTCCATCAGTGTATTCAGAGATCATCTTTAATCCAAACTTCTCATATCAAATATGAGGAAACTGAGGCTCAGAGAGCCTCAGGTTAGAGATAAACGAATCTTGTTCTAGAACTCAGGTCTCCAATTTGCAGGACAATAGTGTTCCATGGCATTTATCAATCTCGTAAGAATTCTTAATCATTATAGGAACCTCCAGGTTCTTAGCATCTCCTTTGCTGCCTTTGTCAGGGCAGGGAAAGTCTGGTATCTTGTGAAAGAACCATGAAATGGCAGAGGTGGCCAGGCCCGTGTGTGCGCAACAGAGTGCAGCATACATGAATGTGGTCTAGTGCCTACTGCCCTCCCCTCTCCTGACTCAGTTCCCTTTGGTCTCGGTGGATCCCCGTGACCTATAGAGGATTCAATGCCCCCAAACTCCTTTGTACGCTCTATTTTGATATGGGTAGATTACAGGTTTTCTCAATGATGAAATATTGGATAAATGAAAAATAAAATGAGAAAATTCCTCTCGAATAGAGAGGCCCTTCTTCCTGGGATCCCTGAGTGTGTTCACAGTGTAAAGTGGGAGCTAGCTGACATGGGTCCAGAAGCCTAATGCTGCATTGTGACTCAAA
Organism: Saccopteryx leptura; assembly: GCF_036850995.1. NCBI lineage: Eukaryota > Metazoa > Chordata > Mammalia > Chiroptera > Emballonuridae > Saccopteryx > Saccopteryx leptura. The sequence continues at coordinate 85,449,441 of NC_089516.1, read as the reverse complement.
GCAGACTCAGTAACTGGTTCCGCTTCCTCATGAAGCAGGTGACCAAAGCCCTTCCAGAAGGTCTCTCTGTGGTTAACAGGGGAACATGTGCATGCACGTGCGCGCGCACGCACACACACACACACACACACACACAACTTTCTAGTTATGGATTCATTTCTGCCTGTGGGATCCAAATAACACCTGACAATTAAGAGATGGCCATCTTGTTTTAGAACTGAGATTGTTCTCTTTGAAGCCATCCTGCATTCTGTTTTCACAGGATAAAAGGGAAATTGAGCAGAAGGACTCAAAGGGAAATAAAATTTTGATTTTTCAAACAGACATGAGTCAAATGATAAGAAGCCAACAGACTTTCCCTTCCTACCTGGTTAACTATCTTTCTCTCAGTTGGAGGCATGTGTTGCTATGTTCTAGCTTTAACCCCACAACAAAGAGCACCGACACTGACGGACACCACTACGATCTTCACGGGGAAAAAAAAAAGATTCATTGGGGTAAGCGAGCTTGAAAGAATTGGCAGCGGATTCAATTTCCCTAAAACTCACACTTGGCCTCTTTCTTAAAAAAAAAAAAAAAAAAAAAAAAAAAAGACAGGAGAAAACAATCCCGAATGAGTTCGTGTTTTGCTTTTTCAATTACTTGAAAAAGAGGGTACATTGGTTTAAAACCCAGGTGACTCTTACACTCTGTCTTTACAAAAGAAAACCAAACCAAAGCAAACAAAAACCCTTGCTGTCCCTTGCAATGGTTATTTATGCAGCAAACACACCTTTGCCTCACTGGGGCACATTAGACAATAATTAAACTCACTTTGAAGCTGCCTTGAGTTAGCACTGTGTAGGGAAGTCATTAGGTGAATTTGAAACCAGTCTTAGGGGAGAAAAATAGGGCAGAATGTATTCCAAGAAGGGACAGCAGGCAGCCTCAGCTACCATCATTACACGGAAAGGAATCTAAAAATAAATATAGAGAGAAGCCTGTAGAATACTTTGTACTCAGTACCTTACAGCCGAGCTTGTCAGTCTAGGATTTCTGCTGGCAAATTCTGGGAATTCTCTACCCTCAGATCAGGAAGTGCTTTATAAAAAAGCCTGATTCTGAGTTTCCACAGCTGAGAGAGATTGTAAACTTTGCTTTATAGGGGCATTGGGGCTTTCATCTTTTTTTTTTTTTTTTTCAGTCTTCTCCAGTGTCTCCTATGCCCATGCTCCTAACTCAAGTTTGGAATGTGAAAATGGAAGGATGAAATCATTTCCACTGGCAAGTTCATTTTCACAAATAAGTAAATCTCAAAATGTATGGACACAGCAACGGTACAGTCATTAAGAGTTCAGATCCTGTCATCAAATAGACTGAGTTAGTGTCCCCCGTCTACTGCATGCTGCTTAGAGTCAGCTCCCAGCTCATCCTCTTGTTTAGCTCATGTCTAAGCCCTGTGGAAAGCAGGGACTGGGCTATTACTAACAACTGCAAGCGCCTTTTTGCTGAAGATGCTAACATGATTGGCATAGAGCCTGAAGTTCCTGCATCAGCAGGTGGGAGTGTAAGCAGAGAACCAGGTCATTGCCATTACTTCCAGTTTGAGGCTGGGGAAAATACAAATTGGGGAAACATCTTGACAGCTGTCTCTCCTCTTTAAGGATAGGGGCTGTGTCTAATTACCTCCTGTAGCCTTTGTGGTGCTTCACTACAGATCTGGCTCATGGTGGGCCTCAACGAATGAATGAGTGGAACATAGATATGAGGCAGAGAGCCAGGATATTCCAGGAAAGAGATTAGGACTATATTACCTACGTTTTCCAGACAGGAACCGACAGGTGTGGGGCAGATGAATGGTGAGGAGATACTCCTGGAAGTCAACACGGGAGAAACCTGGAGATAGCCTGACCAGGCAGTGGCACAGTGGATAAAGCATTAACCTGGGACACAGAGGACCCAATTTTGAAACCTCGAGGTCACCGGCTTGAGTGTGGGCTCATCCGGGCTGAGAACCAGCTCACCAGCTTGAGCATAGGATCATAGACAGGACCCCATGGTCGCCAGCTTGAGCCCAAGGTCACTGGCTTGAGCAAGGGGTCACTGGCTGGCTGGAGCCACCCTCCTCCCAAGGCACGTAGGAGAAAGCAATCAATGCTCAACTAAGGTGCCGCAACAAAGAACTGACCTTTCTCATCTCTCTCCCTGTCTGTCTGTCCCTCTCCCTGTCTCTCTTACTAAATAAATAAATAAAGTCAGTGGCACCATCCGCTGACTACTAACACACGCCCTCCTGATGAACTTAAACTGGATTTAATGCTCACAGGACAAAGTTCAGTGTGTGATATGGACATGAAGAAAAGACATGGGCCTTCGTGGGGAGCCACTACGACCTTGGGGTTACAGAGTATGTTTTCCCATCTGGGCCCTTCTTCCCTCCTGGTGTCTTTTCTTTAAGCCTTTGGAAGGCACTTCTGTTTGCCCTGCTTTCCCCATGGGGAGAGCAGCTTGGTGACCTGCGGAGCTCTCCCTGGCTCTGAGTCTCTGGACTCCTCTGAGGAGAATGATTGGCTTTCAAAGGGAAGGTGCTGAAGCAATCTCAGCGTGCCAGGATAGCATCGGCAACAGCAGCCCTCAAGGTTGGGACCGCGAAGGAGAAGCGGGACTTTGTTCAGGGCTTTGTGCACCTGCTAGCAACCACTTATTCACCTGCTCATTGGTGTCTTGGCTGGATGTTGTAAAAATGAGACTTTCACTAGGTGCTTTTGGCAAACGACGTACAGAAGCTGCTTATTCTCTGCCTCCCATGGACCCTCAGGCTTCCCTGAAATTAGCCAGGCCTTTGCTGTGTCCTTCCTTATTGCTTGCCACCTGGTGTCCTATCCTGCCCATTTTTGATTGCAATGGTTTTTATCTGCTGAGTTGTGCCTGGCAGAACTACCTTTCCCAGCACGGTCATGCATCCAGCACTGTCACGCTCTAGGGACAGTGAGATGACTATTTGGGCAAAGGGCCACAGGGCCACAGCCTCGGGTGCCCTGCACAGACGCACAGGCGCTGCGGAGCATGCGCAGACAGCCTGAGCATTCATGGTCCCGCGCAGGTGGCTCTCTCCGCCGCCTAGGCCCCCCACACAGACAGTGTCCTGCAGGGTTTAGGAACACGGACTCTAGGATGTGGCTCTTTGTCTCCAAATTCTAACTCCGTCCCTTATTACTTCTGAGACCTTGAGCTAGTCCCTTAACTTCCCTCTGCTCGAGAGCCTGGGAGAAAATAATCGCATCTACCGCTGGGGCTGCTGTGGGGATTGAATCAGACAGTCCATGGAAAGCACTTGGCGAGGTGGCTGGCGCCCGAGAAATGCTCTGCAAATGTTAACTCTGATTTGAAAATTCACAGAAGCCTTTTTAGATCTTGTGGGATTTCACGTCTGTTGCTTTGGCTCCGGGCTTCCCCGTTTGGTTTGGTTGGCATAGGTTCCTGGGGACGGGGCATTTCAGGCAGGGGTTTGGAAGAAGGGAGGCAAAGCTGCAAGAACCCGCTCTGAGGCCTGAATGAAGCCCCCCCTCGCAGCCCCCAAGCTGGAGGCATAACATTGGGGGATTAGGCTGCTTACGAGCTAGGAAACGATGGTCTCCGGGCCCTGCCAGCGTCTCCTGGAGTCGGAGAACTCCGCGCTGCCTAAGGCCTCCCCTGGCTGTTCAAGCATCTGCTTAGACTGTGTTTGTTTGTCTAACTGCCAGATCCCGGGGCACTCAGATGCCAGTTTGTCTTGAAGCTCTTTTAGTATTTACCAGCTTAAAAGAAAAAAAAAGCATTGGAATTTAAATATGAAAACCAACAGTAAAACAAGGGTAAGGGTCCAAAATCAGGGCCGCGAAATCGGGAAGTATCAAACTTCTGTGTACTCAAACAAACATTTAGAAGGGAAGGTAGCAATAGAAAATTCTACAGAACAAGTCAATTAACTTCACCATGGGCAGCAAATTGGAATTTTTGACGAGTCTCTAGCATAGTTTTATCAGTAATATCCACACAATGTTGTCAAATGCTAAGTCTCATGGGGAAGGGGTGAATATGGAACTCCTTCCTTTCTTCGGAGTAAACCAGCTATCTTGGGTCACTCTTTCTGAAAAAACATATTCAGAATGGATGTTACAAGTAAAGCAAATTAATACCTTAAAAAAAATAAGGCTTCACTTTATTTTTTTTCCTTTTTTTTCTTTTCTTTTTTTCTAAATGTATTCTCCTCAAGGAAACATAGCACTACTGAGTGTCTATTACATCCTATGGAGAACGTCACTCTTAGGTCACAGCGTTAAGAGCTCCTGGATTGGGTCCCATAAACTCTCTTTGAAATGACCTATTCACTTTACATAGTCCATGACTCAAAAGTTTCCTGATAAATTCAATTTAAAAATGCAAACAAAATAAAAGTTTCCTAGACTCAAAGGTATTATCTGGATTACTGTTGGATAGCAGAGAGGATCTAAAGGTTTGGTAGTTCACCAAAGAAAACGAAAAAAGAGTGTGTCATCCTGTCACCTGCTTCAGTGACATACACTGGTGATTCCCCAGGCCGGATAGGCCTCTAAAATGGAGGCAGGCTCTAAGGCAGAATGACTGGAAGAGGGAAGGGAGAGTTGCTAGGCCAAGCTTAGAACCTTCTTAGGAAGTCCCAAATAACTCCAGATGGCCCTCAGGGTGTCTCCTTTCAGAAACTCGGGTGACACAGTCACAATAACTGGAAAGAGAATGTTGGACATCTGGAATTGATCAGAGTTTTTTTTTTTTTTTTTAAATCTTTTTTTATTTATTTTTATTTTTATTTTTTTTATTCATTTTAGAGAGGAGAGGGAGAGACAGAGAGGAGAGACAGAGAGAGAGAAGGGGGGGAGGAGCTGGAAGCATCAACTCCCATATGTGCCTTGACCAGGCAAGCCCAGGGTTTTGAACCGGCAACCTCAGCATTTCCAGGTCGACGCTTTATCCACTGCGCCACCACAGGTCAGGCTGATCAGAGTTTTTTGAAAGAGATCAGTGGTGGGATTCACATAATTTAACAACAGGTTCCCTGCCCTAATGACCATTTTAAGTATAAAAAAAATTGATGTACCAAAAGATAGTTTATTATTTCATGCATTTAATACTGAATGCTTAAATAAGAACAATGAAAGAGGTACACAAAACTAGATTATGTTATAAAAAGTTTTAAAATATTAATGAAAAAATATCAAATAATACCTGACAAAAACAATAAAACTGTTATTTAAGATATTTCCATGTTGCTTCTTGATTGCATCCTCACTTACAATTTTTTTTTCACCAATGGACAGAATGAACATCACTACGGGGGCTTAGAGTACGCTGTTGTGCAGAGGAACATTAAAAAAGAGTAAGGAATGTCAATCTGTGATTTCCACCTTGGGCGGCTGCCCAGGTGCTCCCCCCCCCCCCTTAGAGAGAACCCTGATGACTAGTGCCATTTTAACAACCAGTTTCCCAAACTCAACAAAAAATTAGGTATTGGTTCTGCCGGACCGGTGCGAACCAGCTGAATCCCACCACTAGAAGAAGTTTAAAAATTAAATAACATGAGTCCGATGGTCCTTAGGTGGTGAATGGAAGAGGCCTTAGACTTAGGGAGTATCCCACCTGCCTTTGGGAAGGAGGCTTTGCTCATTGAGAATTCGACTCTGCCTTCACTCTTAGAATGTCTGTGCTCATCTCCTGTGGCTTCCACAGAGCTTTAGCAAGACTTTTTTCAAGTCATGTTCCCATACAGGCACACCTGGCTTTATTGCAGTCTGCTTGATTGTGCTTCACAGGTGTGTTTTACACACTGAAGGCAAGACCCTACACCACAAAAAGATCACAATGCGCTTTATTGTGATGCTTGCTTTATTATGTGGTCTCGAACCAAACCTGCACCATCTCTGAGGTCTGCCTGTAGTTCCATTTACAAGAAGGTGAGCTCAGTTTTGACTGTTACTTCAACTCTAAGTCTTGACCTTCAGGCCACCTGGAAACTTCTAAAAAGCAAAGTTTTAAATTGCCCAGTCCAAACCTCTGTATTTTATAGACAAGGCACTGTGGTAAAGAAAAGGGGAGTGGCTTGTCAAGGTTACAGAGCTAGTTCACAACAGGGCCTGGGCTAAGAACCAGATGCCTTAAGTCCCCATTCAAGGTTCTCTGAAATACCCTAAAAAGTGGAATGCAGAAGCCTCACTCACCCCGACTCATGCTTAGATCATATGCCAACAAAGCCTGTTTTAATGGTTTTGAGGAGCTATAGAGAGTCCTGAGCACACAGCAGTGTGGGAATGAATTCCACAGTATTTTGTTCAAGTTGCCACTTTTGTTTTTTCACCAAGGATTTGCCTCTGGAACCCTCTCAAGGAGTTAACATTCTCTGCAGTTGTCGGTGAGTGTGTGTTTTTCATAAACAGGCAGTCCAATTCAATAGAGGAGTCAAATATGTGATTAAGAGATATCTTGAAATCAATGGGAAATTGTCTTAGCTTCGCATAAGAAGGGTGGTTTTTTTGCTGCTGTTGTCTGAGAAAGAGGCTTGTTTTCCTTAAGTCTTTTGATGCTTTATTAATTGGAATAAGGATGTTAAAAATGATATTTTCCTCAGAGGAATGGCATAGTCTTAGAACATTTCAGCTTGCTTGACATTTGAGGAGTTTAATAATATTACATATGATATTGAGATTCATATCTTCTTCTCCTCATAACCTTGATATAAAGTCCAAGTCTGACAATGACTGTCACTGTGGTGTGGCTACAGTATGATCCTAAGAAAGTTTCAGAAACAAAATGCCTTGTGAAAAAAAAGGAAAGGGAATAGAGAATGGGCCCTTAGAAAATCACACATTTCTGACGCTAAACAAGAGAGAACAGTGGTTCTCAAAGTTTAGCGCAGGCCTTAGAAAACGCAGATTGCTGGGCCCCTCCCTCTCCCGGGGTTCCTAACCTAATAAATTCCCAAGTGATGCTGATGGCACTAGTCCAAGGAGCACACTGTGACAATCCCTAGTGTAGATTTAAAAAAAAAGTAAAATAAATAAAACTTCCCCTTTACAGAGTCTCTAGAGAATCCCATACTGCATTTCCTTGTCTATAAAATACAAAGGTTTGGACTGGGTGTTGTTTAACATGCATTGCTTTTTTTTGTAATTTCTAGGTGGCATGAAGAACAAGATTTAAAGTGTTAGTCAAAACTGAGCTCGCTGTCTTGTAAATAGAGCAGATGCAAACATGTGGCCAGGAGCCAAAGGAACAAGATCCCAGGGCATGGTGGACCCAGGCTCATGATCCAGACCCCAAATGCAAGCAGTGGGTCACAAGCAGGGACCACACTTTGAGAATGACTGTAGCCAGAGGTGAATTTAACAGCAGGCACACCAGGTGTGCGCCCTAGGCCCCGACTTCTGAAGGACCCTGCAAAACCCCAACTTTACACTTTTTTTCTAATTTAAAGGGCCCAATATTTTCATCTGCACTTCAGGCCTCAACTGTAATCTGCCTCTGACTATAAAGAGAATACAGGGTCAAAGATCTCCTTAGGAAGCCCTTAGCCTAGCAGAGGACATGGGTAAGGAAACAGATGGTTATAATACAGTGTGATAAGGTGACACACTGGGTATAGACTTTAGGTATGGACAATATTATACACATAGCATAAAAAATAACTTAATGTTTTGAGTGTTTTTCCCCCTATATTGCAGAATATAGCCTCAAAACTGTGTTTGGTATTTTATAAAAATAAACTCATTTGATCTTGACAACAGTTCTGAGGTTAGCACTATTATCGCCATTTTAGAGATGAAGAAACTGAGGCTCAGAGAGGTTAAGTAATGTATTCAGGGTCAAACAGCTAGTACGGAACAGAGGTAAGTTTAGAATTCAATTCTGGTCTTGTGCTTTTAGCCACTACATTGTCAGAAAGGGAGTATGAGCAAGTCATTTGCATTGGAAGGACAGGGCAAGAGAAAGAGAAGAAATGAGGAAGAGGGCAGAAGAGGGGGGGAGAGATGATCAGGGAACAGTTTTGAAAGATGATGAAAAATAGAAAATAGGAAACATTTGTGTTAGGGAGGAGAGCAGGCATTCTAGATTTAGGTTGTGATCACTGTGGGGGTCCTCTGTGATTGGGGTTAGAGGGTGGAGAAGATAAAGGTGAAGATAATGGGGAAGAAGAAACAAAGACATTTTTAAGCGTCCAGCACAGCCTGGCATGGGGTGCCCAAGGAAGATAGTACTGAAGGACCCGGGGCAGGGTCAAGGCCCTCCTGAGATGGAATCTCTGGAGTCAGACTGAATTAATGTGCATATCTGCCACTTCCAGTGGAGGCTTGGCCAGGTTCCCTGACCCCATTGGGTGTTTGTTCTTCATCTGTGATCAGGTCCTGGTCACAGAGCCTTCAGAGTTGTGGTGAGGCTTCAGTGAGGCAACGCATATAGAATCTCTGAAGTGCTTGGCTTACCACCAATGCTTAACATGCTGTAGTTGTTGTAATGTTATAAAACTGTTCTTCCTAACTTACCATAGGCCAAGCATCATTCTAACGCAGTGGTTTGCAATGTGTGGTTTTCTAGAGCAGCGGCATCAGAATCTTCCAGGAACTTGTTAGAAACACACAGTCTTGAGCCTGATCCCAGACGTACTAAATGAGAAACTCAAGGGTAGGGAGCCAGCAGTTTCAGCAACCCTTCCGGGTGGCTCTGAAGCACACCAAAATTTGAGAATCACGTTTCAAAATATTTCACATCAATTGACCTCATTTACTCTTCATAGCAACCTATATTACTTTTATTTAAGTGGGAGGAGGGGGAGATAGTGAGGCAGACTTTCTCATGCACCCCGACCATGATCCACCTGGCAACCCCATCTGGGGCTGATGGTCAGATCAACTGAGCTGTTCTCAGCACCCAGGGCCACACTTGAACCAATCAAGCCATTGTCTGCATGAGGGGAAGAGAGGAGAAGGGGAAGAGGGAAGGGGACAGAAGCAGATAGCCACTTCTCCTGTGTGCCCTGACTGGGGACCAAACCCAGGACATTCATATGTTGGGCTGACACTCTATCCACTGAACCACCGGCCAGGGCAATTATCTCTATTTTATAAATGAAGAAATTGAGGCACCAAGAAGTAGATTACCTGTCCAAGATCGTACAGCTAGTAAAGGAGCGAAACAGGATCTTGAACCCATTTCAAAATTTTCAAAATTTCAGAAATTTCTAAGGACTTGCCTTTCTCTGTCTCTTTTCACTTCCTTCCCTTGGCTGATCATAATAGGGTGTTCCCACCTAGCTTCTTGCGTTTAGTGTCCCACGTTAAAAAAGAAATTACCACCTATTGCTTTATCTACATACTTTTGGATCCATGGCTCTTAAACATCCATAATGCTTTGCATGAGGGTGGGCAGAAATGAAAGGGCAGGTGTTAAACAGGCTGTACCACTTGAGTGATTCTCTGTATGTCACTTGCTGAGGTAGATCTGATATGGAAGACACCACTGTCAACAGTGTCGACTCGGATTACAAAGGACAGTGACTGGAGGACCATTAGACAAATTACTTTGACATGCTCTAACAATTTTAAAAACTTTCATTTTCTTTTGCAAATCAAAAACAATTGAATTTCATGACTTGACCATGCTACCAAATCATCTCTGGCCAGAAAGTGCAATCCCGAGTGACTTCAGGCAATCGGACTTCTATCAATATGCCTTTAATCGGCAAGTGTATTAAGGTCTGAATAGCATGAAACGGTCTACAATCTGAAATGGGAATGGTGCCTGTTTTTTCCTTAGCAAGCATACCTAACCTTCTTTATTTCTCAGCTGTTTGATGGCTTCTTTTCAGGAATGGCTAATATGTCATTAAAAAAACACAGAGTAAGCACTTTGAGCCAGGTCAAAGATTCTGCTCATTTTGACCCCTACTAAAAGCTAGTTCCTCCTGAAAGATCATAACAAGTACTTTGCCAGCTCTGGCTCTTAAATATTCAGATGGCTCTCATTCAGGAATATACAAAAGGATAAGGGACACCCTAATGATCTTCAGGAAGTGGGTATTTGGTCAAAGCATCTTTCTAATTTGACCTTTATGGAGAGAAATTTAAAATATGTAAATGTGGAGGAAGCTATCTGATGTTATCATGAGGCAAGAGAACTACAAAGAAAGAGAAAAATTATGTTTATAATAGGTCTAAAAGAGTCATATTGTAGTCTAAAATTTATTTGAGCCTTAAATAAATATTTCAAATTATTCTACAGTGCCCTCATGATAGATTTGTAGAGAGAAGCGTGGTAGTTATTGGTTCTTGTCATAAATAATGTTTTATATTAAGGTGAAATCCATGTAACAAAAAAAAATCCATGTATCATTTTAAAGTGAATAATTCAGTGGTATTTAGTACTTTAGACATTTCATGGTTTTTATTGGCCTTTTGTGTATCCTTTTTGGAGAAATGTCTATTCAAGTCCTTTGCTCATTTTTTAATAGGGTTGTCTTTTTTGTTGTTGAGTTTGAATAATTATATATTTTGGATACTAGACTTTTATCAAATATATGATTTGTGAATATATCTCATTCTATAGTTTATCTTTTTTTAAGTGAGAGGAGGGGAGATAGTGAGACAGACTCCTACATGTGCCCAAACAGGTATCCACCCAGTAACCCCCATCTGTGGCTGATGCTCAAATCAATCAAGCTATTTTTAGTGCCTGAGGCTGATGGGCTCAGACCAACTGAGCTATCCTCAGCACCTGGGTCAACACTTGAACCAATTGATCCACTGGCCACAAAAAGGAAAGGGGGAGAGAAGGGGGAGAGGGAGGGAGAGAGAAGCAGATGGTCACTTCTCATGTGTTCCCTGACTGGGAATCAAACCTGGGACATCCATAGGCCAGGCCGACACTCTATCCACTGAGCCAACTGGTGAGGGCTTGTTATCTTTTAGTAAAAAAAAAACAAAACTGTATTCTCCTCTTTTTTAATAAATCACATTATAGGATTATATTCTTCATCACTCCTCAGTGGGAGGAAAAGTGATATGCGTCACTTCTACCTGAAACCTCTAGGAGTTACTGCACTATTTGATTTAGGTAATTCCAAGTCAGTTCCCAGCAATGAGTAACACCCTAGATCATGGCTTCTCTGTCAGCTTGAATCTTGGAATGAGGGTGACATGAAACAAGGTCTACCACTTGACCCTAGATGAACAGGTATCATAAGCAAAAAAAACAAACTTCTGTTGTTTTAAGTCATAGAGATTTGGGTTTTTGTTGTTGTTTTTGCTACTGAAGCATAACAGCCTTTCTTGACTAATTAAAAGGGTCAAATAAGTCCCTAACTGACTTATCACAGGTAGGGCATTTATTAAACTGCACAACGCTCTCTACAACTGAAAACATGGGGACAGAAAGAAGCGGAGTGTATTTCAACTGGGTGACCTGTCTTTGCTCTGTCTCTCCTCCTGGGTTTCTGTACAGTTAACTACAAGTATTTTTAAAGGAAACCTTAGTTTTATCATGCTATTATCTTGCTCAAAATCCTTTTGTGACTTCTGAAAATCATTAACATGATTCAAAATCTTTAGCACAATCAATAAAGCTGTTCGTGATGTCACCCTTACCTACTTCTTAAGCCTAATCTCATGTCAGTCATGCTATTTCTTGAATTGTTTTTGGCTAATACACTTTTATTTTATTATCTTATTTTATTTTAGCATGAGAGAAAGACAGACAGATAGGGACAGACAGACAGGAAAGGAGAGAGATGAGAAGCATTAACTCATAATTGGCACCTTAGTTGTTCATTGATTGCTTTCTCATATTTGCCTTAACAGGATTGAGGTGGGTCCCTCCAGCTGAGCCAAGCCAGCAACCTTGGTCTCAAGCCAGTGAACATGGGGCCATGTTTATGAGCCCACGCTCAAGCTAGCAATCCTGTGCTCATGCTGGCGACCTCGAAGTTTTGAACCTGGGTCCTCAGCATCCCAGACCCATGCTCTATTCACTAAACCACTGTTTGGTTAAGCTTAAACAAGTAAACAAATAAACAACACATCCTTTGCACCAAAAATTTAAATTTTTAAAAATTGTTTCCACTTACCTCAGGACCTTTGCATTTGTTGATTTTTCCTTGGGATATTCTTTACCATTACTCTCACCAACCCTCCATCTACCTCCTACTGAGTCAACTTAGCTCATCATATAGGCATATATATATTAGCATAATTTCTCAGGGAGAGTCTGCTTGATCTCTCACTCCAGGTTGAATATTTTTCATCTGTGCTCTCACAGCACCCAGCACTTTACCTGGCCTATCACTTCGTATTGGATCACTACATTGTGATGCATCTTAGGACTGATGTCTTGCAGCAATAGAATATAAACTTCCTGAGGGCATAGACCTTGCTTGTCTTATTCAACATTACACTGGTAGTGCCTTGAACAGTGCCTGCCCATGGTAAGAAGAATAAATACATTCCTCTTTTAGCCTTAAGTCTTTGACAGCTGAGTTAGGAGCCAATGTAGACTTGGGGTTCCATATTCAATCACAGAGATGACATTACACTAGCTTTACTACCTTTCATGAATCAGTCGTGTAGACTAGAGTCACAATTCATCTTGGGTTCCAAGCATTTTTGAATTGATGAAAAGGCTGCATCTTTCTGAGTAATTGAACTTCAAGCTTGCTGATATTGAAAGGCTTGATTTTCTTTTAACATGCCAGTTGCAAGAAATGGAGAGCGGAGTTGCCTTACTCACCTGGGGCAGCTCATGCCAGCTTAGGTCCCTGAGCTTTTTGTGCATATGGCTATGACTACCAATTAAGGGTGGAGTCTGCCATATAGTCCTTATGTGTGCTTTTAACAGCAAATATGCTATTCTAGTTTCACTAATTTTGGGTATACTAATATTTCACTTACATCTTTTATATAAGAAAACATGCAAAATTATAGGATGTAGAAAGAGTTCTGAATTTTTCCCTCCTTAAAACAGTGAATTAGCCAAAACATTCAATCATGCTTGATTGCCCATCTACACTGTGCTATTTTTATTCCACATTCACAAGCATTTATCGAGCAGCCTAGCACTTAATCTTCTTCTAGGTTAGACATACAAAGTAGGATAAAATATGGTTCCTTTCTTCAGCAAGTTCACCATTTGGAAAAAGAAGCCAGGTGCAACTTTCTAAGTAAATACTTTCATACCTTATATCCACATAAGGCCTTTAGCCATAAATATAGATCGATGAATCTGCTGTTACACTTAGTCCGGTAATGTGATTGATGGTTACAGATGTATAGTTTAAGGATGTTAAGTTTGTTTAAGGAAACAGATATAGAAAGCCATCTATTTAGAGACTCCTGCATAAAACAGAAGATAAAGCAGCATGAACCTGGATGGATGTGTACACTTCCCAGTTCTCCACAGTTATTTACAACTGCTGATGACAGTACGCTATAATGAATCTGTGAAGTATGAGCTGCTCATCTTTGTCAATATCAGGGATATCTCTTTTCTTTTTCTTTTTTTTTAAATTTAAGTGAGAGGAGGGGAGATACATAGACTCCCTCATCTGCCCCAACTGTGATCCACCTGGTGACCTCCCTCTGGGGCCATGCTCTGCCCATCTGGAGCCATGCTCACAACAGAGCTATTTTTAGCACCTGATATGGAGGTTGCACGGAGCCATCCTCAGTGCCTGGGGCTGATGCACTCAAATAAATCTAGCCATGGCTGCAGGAGAAGAAGAAGAGATAGATAGATGATTGATAGATAGATAGATAGATAGATAGATAGATAGATAGATAGAGGGCGAAGGGGGAGGGAGAGAGGTGGAGAAACAGATGGTCGCTTCTGTGTGCCCTGACCAAGAATCAAACCTAGGACTTTCACACACCAGGTCAATGTTTTACCTCTGAGCCAACCAGCCAGGGCCTCATAGGTATTTCTATGCACTCTCATCTCACTCACTCCCTCTCCCATTGATTTTTATAGGGTCTATGGTTATTTGTCTGTACGCTCACCAAATACAAGTAAAAAGATGCAAAAGTGCACCATTATATTCCTATTTACAGTGAGCATAGGTAATCTCAAGTCAATTCCCCAGGTACAGCAACTCTTATCAAGACCATGCCTAGAAAAGGGCCTTCAGTATTGTCTAAATCAGAGGAAAGCATATTTGTTTTCTATAAAAAAAACACATAAATATTTTTAGCTTTGCAAGTCATGCATAAATAAATGTGCTTATGTTCAAATAACTTTACAGAACGAGGTGGTAGGCTGGCTTCGGCCCATTGGCCACAGTTTGCAGACCCCCTGGCCCTAGTCAGGGAGATATCATTTAATTACAGTGCCCAACTTGTGAAGCCATAGAGGACAGTGCTGCCTAAAGTCTGAGATATGTTTTAGAAACAAATATTACTAAGACAGTTGAGTTATCTTTATCCTATTCACAAAATTGGATTTAATATACAAAGTCAATATAGGCCCAACATCTTTATTACAGTTTGTAGGGGTCAGGAAATTACATTTAAGATGAGCTCTGAAAGATAAGCAAAAATAAACTAGGTAAAGAGATAGGCAAAGAGTATTCCAGGAGGAAGAAAAAGTGTATACAAAGATAAGGATTTGGGAAGACGGTGGCGTCTATGGTAGACACTGTTCATTGCCTGCTCAACATCATCCATTTACCCTTTTCTTACTCTGAATAAGATTTCAATTTTTTTCCAGATGTCTAATACCATCTCTGGATATTCAGGAGAATCAGAATAGTTCAAGCTAATTGGTGTGTGGCATCCCTTTGGTGACTATTATTTTTCCAACAAAGTTGGCTCAATAAAACTTAAAGGATGCTTGACCAGGTGGTAGCACAGTGGATAGAGTATTGGCCTGGGATACTGATGACCCAGGCTTGAAATCCCAAAGTTGTTGGCTTGAGCACAGCTTCACCAGCTTGAGCCCAAAGTCACTGGTTTGAGCAAGGGGTTACTGACCCTGCTGGAGCCCCCCAGTCAAAGCACATATAAGAAAGCAATCAATAAACAACTAAAGTGTTACAACTATGAGTTGATACTTCTCATTTCTCTCTCTTCTCTCTCACTCAAAATAAATAATAAATAAATAAATAAATAAAATAAACCTTAAAGGAAAAAACCTAGTCCATGCTTCAAGGAGAGATTTTCCTCTTTCTTTCCTGTTTGACATGATTAAAGAAAAATGCTTGTAGATCTTATTTCCATTGGTAATCATCTTGCTACACAGTGGATAACCAGCCTTAAAGTGAAGCCAAACTGTGGAGAGCTTAGCACAGAACTGAAATAAATTGGAGTGTTTCATAATAATCAGAGGTGGGTTAAGGTCGGTTGAGGCCCCTTACATTAGAAAAAAATGTAGCCTGACCAGGCGGTGGCGCAGTGGATAGAGTATTGGACTAGGACACAGAAGACCCAGGTTTGAAACCCTGAGGGTGCCGGCTTGACCACGGGCTCATCTGGTTTGAGTACAACTCACCAGCTTGAACGCAAGGTCGCTTGCTTAAAGCAAGGGGTCACTCGGTCTGCTGTAGCCCCCCGGTCAAGGCACATATGAGAAAAACAATCAATGAACAATTAAGGTGCCGCAACAAATAATTGATTATTCTCATCTCTCTCCCTTACTGTCTGTCCCTGTCTGTCCCTCTTTCTGTCACTCTCTCTCTGTCTCTGTCAAACACACACACACACACACACACACACACACACACACACACACACACACACAAAGAGAAAGAAAAAAAGTGTAAAGTTGGGGTTTTGTAGGGCTCTTCAGAAGTTGAGGCCCAGGATGCATGCCTGGTGCGCCCACCATTAAATCTGCCTCTGATAATAATAATTGAGAACTATTGACTTTTCTCATATGTAGAGTCAGCCATCCTTTTGGACCTCCAGTTTTGAGTTAATGAATTCACTAATTACTTGACCTATTTTGCATTAGTGTTTTCTGTTACCTAGTGTCGAAAGTATGCTCACTCTAGCATATTTGACAGTGGAAGAAATTCAGTATCACGTGATTATGGAGTAAAAGGAGATGAAGATGGAGAAGTAAGCAGAGTCAAAGTTGTGGGCATTATTTCTACTGGCAACATACATTCAGTTTAGGGCTCCATACAAAAAGAGTTCTTCCCTCAAACAGGTAGACAGTAAGGGATAGGAAGACAAAGTGTGTTTATGACAATCAGAACCTCATTCTTTTTTTTTTTTTTCTGAAGCTGGAAACGGGGAGGCAGTCAGACAGACTCCCACATGTACCCGATCAGGATCCACCAGGCATGCCCACCAGGGGGCGATGCTCTGCCCATCTGGGGCATTGCTCTGTTGCAATGAGAGCCATTCTAGCGCCTGAGGCAGAGGCCATAGAGCCATCCCACCCGGGCCAACTTTGCTCCAATGGAGCCTTGGCTGTGGGAGGAGAAGAGAGAGACAGAGAGGAAGGAGAGAGGGAGGGGTGGAGAAGCAGATGGGTGCCTTTCCTGTGTGCCTTGGCTGGGAATCGAACCCGGGACTTCCGCACGCCAGGCCGATGCTCTACCACTGAGCCATCTGGCCAGGGCCTAGAACCTCATTCTTATAAACACTATACCTTGGTCTCTTCAGGATCTATATACAGGAGGTCCTCAGGTTGCAACAGTCTCGATATATGACATTTTAAGTTAATGACACTCACCTCCATAAAAACAAAAAAAAAATTGAGATGCAAGTCATTTTTTCTGTTACTACAGTACAGTGTACAGTACAGTATATTTATGTCCTTTACCTTTTTCTGTGGTTGTGTCTTTATGTTCTAGATGATGATTTTACAACTGTTAGGATAGGTAAGTGACTTAGGCTAGGATGTGTTTCGACTTACACCAAAATTCAGGTTTCATCACTGTTATAAGAATGGAACTGTGTTGTAACCCGAGGACTCCCTGTATTGGAGTCAGTATTTATTATGGTTTGATTAGGTCCAGTCTGTCTATGTATGTTTCACATCAGAGTTAAGATATATTTTTTATGAGGGGTAAGAAATGCCTTTGGAGTAAAGTAGGGAATAGGGAAAATAATGTCAGAGGTGTTGATGCTGTTTAGCTGTCAGAATCAAGTCCTAAAACACTTTAAAAATCCAGAAAGGAAAAAAATGTAAAAAGATATGAAGAACAGATTTCAGAGATCCAAATTTTCCAATGACATGAAGAACAGATCATGTAGAATCAAAAACCAAAGTGTAGCCTGACCTGTGGTGGCGCAGTGGATAAAGCGTCGACCTGGAAATGTTGAGGTCGCTGGTTCAAAACCCTGGGCTTGCCTGGTCAAGGCATATATGGGAGTTGATGCTTCCAGCTCCTCCCCCCCCCCGTCTCTCTCTCCTCTCTCTCTCCTCTCTAAAATGAATAAATAAAATAAAAAAATATATATTAAAAAAAAAAACCAAAGTGTAGAGGAAAAGTTTGAGCTGAAAAAGGTCAGTATAACACAAACAAAATGAAGCTAGCAAGATCAGACATTTCTTGGTTGAAACTTTTAAAATTCAAAGTTTATAAGTAAGTCTTATGAGCATTCAGTTACTTAAAACATTTTTCTATTTACTCTAAAACTGTGTCAGAGAGGGTGAAAATTAAAAAAAAATTACTGTTGCATACTTAACCTTGATAAGAAAATATAAGTACAACTTTTAAACACAAAAGTAAATTAAAAATGGTTAATTTTCCCCAAATATCTAAACAAAAATGCAAAGAAAAATATAGTATATAAAACAAAGTAAACAATACGAAAATATAATATTAAAGCAAATGGCGCTTATATAAGACAAAGCAAATATAAATGAGTTGATTTCCCTAATAAGAGATTAAGACCGCCTGATCGGTGGTGGTACAGTGGATAAAGCATCAACCCAGATGCTGAGACCCTCCCACCCCTGTTTTATACTGGGAGATCTCTGGATAGAGGGTAGGCTTGCCACCTTGAGCTCTGTGTTTCTAGTTTGAGCAAGGGGGTGCAGGCTTGGCTTGAGCCTCCTGGTCCAGGCATGTACCAGATGCAATCAATTAAAATAACAAACAAACAAACTAAAGTGTAGTAACTATGAGTTGGAGTTCTCCCCCCTGTTTCTTCCTCCCCTCTAAAAATAAATAAATAAACAAACAAAACAAAACAAAAGTTTCACACTAAATTGACAAAAGGAAAACAATTCTTTGAGGCCTTGGTTGGGTGGCTTCTTGAATAGTGTCAACTCAGCACATCAATGTTGTAGGTTTGCTTCGTGGTCAGGGCATGAACAAGACGTAGTCAGTGAGTACACAACTAATTGGAATAACTAATTGATGCTTTTCTCTCTCTTTTCCTCAGTCTCTCTCAGCTTAATAGAAAAATTAAAAAAAAAGAATTAAAACAACTATCTGTAACTCATGAGAGTTGTCTGAAAATAAAGTGCCTTAAAAGATAAAAATATTTTTAAATGGGAAAAAATATAACTGAAAACGAAATAAAAATATATCAGTGACTCTTAATAGTCAAAACAGAATTCAGTAAATGAGACAGTCATTTTACATTGATAAAATAGCATACAGTCAATGACAATAAGAGACCCAAGTCTACATAATAATAAATAATGCAGCCAGGTACTGAGCTACCATTTTCACTTACAACAGCTAATTTAATGTTCAGAGCAACACTATGCAGCAGACATGATTATTATTCTCATTTTGCAGATGAAACAGCTGAGCACAGAGAAGTTCAATAACTCGTTCAAGGTGCTCACCATTAAGGACCTACCTGGGATTTGGATCCTGGTCCTTAAGACTTAAGAACCTCTAAGACACTACATTAGTGTATCTGAAATGTTAATCCTTGCATTATGTGAATGGGAATGCTTACAAAAATGCAAACTCCTGGCATCACCTCAGATATATTCTAGAGCTCTGAGATTTGCATTTTAGCAAGTACTCTGGGTCATTCCTATGCATGCTAAAATCTGAGAGCCACTCTACTACATATGCTACCTCCAGGAAAATGAGAGAAACACAGCTGAAGGGGAAATCTTTCATCTGCCCTTTCCATCTTAGATGATTAAGTAGAAAGAACAACAAATGATTTAAATATTAATCAGGCTGTCAGAACATACTTAAAACACTAAAGAGAATTTGTATTACTTTCCAACATCCTTTTTTTTAAGCCAGAGAGAGAGAGAGAGAGAGAGACAGAGAGACAGAGAGACAGAGAGACAGAGAGACAGAGAGACAGACAGGAAGGGAGAGAGATAAGATGCACCAACGAAAAATTGCGCCCCTTAGTTTTTCATTGATTTCTTTCTCATCTGTGCCTTGATGGGGGGCTCCAGCGAGCCAGTGACCCCTTGCTCAAACCAGCGACCTTGAATTCAAGCCAGCAACATTTGGGCTCAAACCAGTGATCATAGGGTCATGTCCATAATCCCACACACAAGCTGGCGACTTAGGTGTTTTGAACCTGGGTCCTCCTCAGCATCCCAGGCTATGCTCTATCCACTGCACCATCAAATATACATTTCACATTTATAAACTGATCACACAGTAGATTGTAAAGAAAACAAATTTCAGACAGCGAAGGCTTTTAATCAAGACCACATGAGGTGATCACAATATGCTAAAACTAAAATTTAACAATAAAAAAAGGACACAACCAGTTAAATAGAACTCTCACTCATTGGTGAAAATGAAATGGGTACAATTGCCTCAGAAATTGTTTTGTAGTATCAACTTAAGCTAATGATATGCATACCCAGTGACACAGTATCATCAGCCCTCAAATGGAAACTCCTTAAATACCCAATGTAGAGTGGATAAATTGTGGTAGACTCACTGAATTGAATATTATATGGTGGGAGAAAAAACAATTTACAAACTTATGAAACAATATAGATGAATCTTATAAATATAATAGTGCATGAAGGATCCTATATACAAATGCCTATATTCTATACAATCTCACTTTCATAATATACAAAATATTCAAAACTAATCTATGGTGTTTGTAAGTCAGGATAGAGGTTACTTTGGTGGTCATCACTAGAAGTATCATGAGGTGGGTTCTGGAGTGCTGTTAATGTTTCCTAATCTGGAAGCTGATGACACAAGTGTGTTGATAGAGAACCATGTCATAGTTGACACAGTGGGGATATAGGTGGGGGAGAGAGGAACAGGGTCCTATCTACATTTCAGAAGAATCACCCTAATAGCTATCTCAGAGCCAAGTAGCATATAGCAAAACTAGAGGGGGAGAAATTTGTTACATAGATACTATAATTATTCTATCCAGAGATGATGTTGACATGAAGCCAGGCAGGATTGGGGGAGAGGAAGAGAGCATGCACAAGTAACATTGTCAGGTGTTCACCAAATACTTATTGAAATAATGAATATGATGATCTAAAGAGATGTCCCCTTAAAACATTTCATGGAATAATTCCACTTCTAGAAATTTTTCTTAGGGTTAATTAGATGTATCCACAAAGACTTACGTAAAAGATATTTGTAAATGGTGCTGAATTAACTTTTTCAAAATATTAAAAATAACCTACAGGTTCAATGTTAGAGAAATGGTCAGATAAATTACAGGAGAGCCTTAAAGTTAAATAGTCTATAGCATTAAAAAAAAAAATCAGCCCTGGCCACATAGCTCAGTTGATTAGAGCATTGTCCCAATATACCAAGGTTGCAGGTTTGATTCCAGATCAGAGGACATACAAGAATCAATCAATGAATGCATAAATAGGTGGAACAGTAAGCCAATGTTTCTCTCTCTTTCTTTCTCTAAAAATCAATCAATTAAAACATTTTTTTAAATCATGTTTTTAAAAATCATTCAATGACAGAAAAATTCTCAAAATATAAGTAAAAGGAAAGCAAGATATAAATAATTTTATGTTCCCAATTAAATAGAAAATGTTTTTGAATGTACATGAAAGCATGTGTGTGGTAGGCACAATAATGCCCGCTCATCTCCAAAGATGCCCATGCTCTATTTCCCAAAACCTGTGAATACATCACCTTACACGGAAAAAAGAACTTTGCACATGTGCTTATCTTCAAGTACCTTGAGATAAGGCTAATGGGCTCAGTCTAATCACATGGGTCCTTAAAAGCAGACTCTTTCTGGAAATGTTCAAAGGAAAGTACATCTATGAAAGAAAAGCACAAAGAGATGCAACCTTGCTGGCTTTGAAGATGGAGGAATGAGGCCATTAGCCACGAATGTGGGTGGCCTCTAGAAGCTTGAAAAGGGAAGGACATAAAATCTCCCTTAGAATCTCTAGAAAGGAATACAGCCCTGCTGATGCCTTGATTTTAGCTCAGTAAGACTTGCTTAGACTTCTGACCTACAGAACTGACCTACAGAATCATAAATTTGTGTTGTTTTAGGCCACTAAGGTTGTGGTAATTTGTTAGACCTTCAAATAGAAAACACCATACTTTGGAAGAAAATGACACCAAGAAGAGTGTAGTTAGAGTGATTGTCTCTGAGTAGTGGAATCACAGGTAATTATTACTATCATCATAATTTTTTTATAACTTCTAAATCATCTATAATGAAAGGACGAGGAGAGAGAAAATATTGTTACTCTTCTAGTTTTCTCTAATTTTCTATATAAAACCTTCCATACATTTAATTATTTCCTTAAGATTTGTTTTCATTTTGAGAAAGAAAGAGAGAGAAGCATCAACTCATTGTTCCACTTAGTTGTGCAACAACTGATTGCTTTTCATATGTGTCCTGACTGGGGCTCAAACCAGTGACCTCAGAGTTGAGTCCTAACTGGTTTCAAGCTGGTGACCCCAGGATGGAGCCAACAACCTTATACTCAAGGCAGTGACTCCGGCACTCCAGGACGATGCACTGTGCCACCAGCCAGGGCTCCTTAAGATCTCTTGAAGTAGAATTAGTGAGTCAAAAGCGACAAATATTTTTAAGGACCGTGAAATTAAATGCAAATTCCCTTCAGAAAGGTTGTATTGATTTCTACTCCTGCCCAATGTTTCTCTTCACTAAAGCATAGGGTGAATTGTTTATACTTGTTCTCTTGTATTCATTTTATGAATCCCAAATAAAGAGATTAAACTACACAAACACATAGAGTAAAGAAAAAGGAAACAAAACTGAAATACAAGTCAAACACTCAATTTTCATGTTACTTTGTAGCATATGTACTTAGGGCCACTTCACTCTACAGAGTGTGCTAAGGGGTGACGCTTAAGCCACTCAAGGTTAAGAGTCCAGTTTAATACTACTTATTTTCTCATCACTCTGTTGAATTCCAGAAGGGCCAGCTACTTCGTCAAGTTTTCTGAATAGTCTCTTCTTGGAACATCCTGAAGTGCCCATCTTTTCAAAAAGCCATTACTTTGGAAAATAACCTCCCTTCTAGGTTTCTTTTTTTCTTTCTGACATCTTGCCTCTCTCCCAGAGAGTCTCTCTGCAACAGGTTTTCAATGCAAGTTTCTGAGTAGCTGAGTTTTCACCTGAGTCTGTAAAGCCTTGGAGGCGGGTGAGGGGTGTGTGGGGCCATGAGGGAAAGGCACCATTCATTAGCTGATTCTAATCGAGACATTCAGGTTGGTAAATACCTTTAAGGTGTTGTTTTAAGAACAAACATTTTGAAATATATTGCTCACAAAAATTAGGGGATATTTCAAAATAAATATGAAGTAATACAATATCCCCTAATTTTTGTGAGCAGTGTAGAAACAAAATACACATGATTCTCATTTGCTGCACTGTGTTCCTAACTGAATTAAATTTTCCACAGGAATGATTATTATTGGGGTTCAGTAACTTCACTAAAGAAGCAATAGCAAAAAAAGTGATAGCTTTAAGCAATGATATATAATATTTATGTTATTTATGTCCTCTACATATTTTTAAAGCATGTATTATCATGTAAAAAATGCAGTCATTACCAATCGCTATTCTATCTAAATAAAAATTTTGAAAAAATACCATGCATATTCCACATTAAATTACTACATTTTCTTGGCTCTTTAGAATTGAGAAGACACATGTGAGAATGATTTAGATAATCCAGTTGTCTTTTAAAAAGCTGCCCAAGCAATTTCCACTGGTGTCTTTTTTTTTTTTTTGTTCTCTTGATAAATCTGCCAAATCTAAGCACTGACATTTAAAATAATTCCTCTGACCTTAGAACTGCTCTCAAAGTACTAAGTGCTCAACAAATGTTTGTTGTTATGGTGATGGTGTTTTTCAGACCAAACAACATTTTCCGATCTAAGAGTTGACCCACCATTTCTCCCCTTCACCCTCTTCCACCTCCCTCAATTTATTTAAAGCTACAATGAGAACTTAGTCAACCATGGAGTGAAACGATGTCACCAGGAAGCACTAAGTGATTGTAAGTCATTGTTTAAATCAACTTTCACTGCCACAGTGATATGCACAGTTCCATTCCATGTGATGATTTCCGGAAGAAGGTTTGAGTAGCCCACCAGGTACCCTTTGCTCTTGACCCTCTCCCAGGCTTAGTCCAGGAGAACCTCCTTCCCCTCATAGCATTGCCTTCTGTTTTAAATTTCTCCCAGTTGCCTATTCAATTGTCCTTGCCCCCCTTCAAGGTCAGAAATGAGTCCTTCTTGTTCAAATTCTACTCTTTTCAGGACTATCAACAATGGTTCACTTCCGTTTTACTCGGAAGTATCACACATGTTCAGTGTCTTTCCTCCTCTAGCTCATTCTCTTTAGCTTTTCAGCATGATGAAGTCTTCCCACAGCTTAAAAAACAGTAAAACACCAAAACTCCCTTTCTCAACTCTGATTTCTTTTTAAAGGCACTTATTCTTAAATTAGCACTTACTATGCTCCAGAAAGTTTATCAAACTCAACTCTGCATGAGTTCCTTAATTTAATCCTCACACCTACTTTATGAGTTATTATCTTCAATAGGCAGACAAAACGGAGGCTCCCAAGCTTAAGCAACTTGTCTCAAATCATGCAAGTGTTTTTTGGTGGAGCTGGTACTTACATCCATTACAGTCTGACTGCAAAGCCTAAGATTTTAATCATTGTACTGGGTTTTCTCTCCTCTTCCTCTCTATATGTCTATCATTCTCTCCCTCTTTCCCCTCCTTCCCTTCTAATCTTTGTCTGTGTGTGTGTGTGTGTGTGTGTGTGTGTGTGTGTGTGTGTGTGACAGAGACAGAGAGAGAGACAGAGGGAGGGACAGATAAGGACAGACAGAAAGATAGAGAGAGGAGAAGCATCGATTCTTTGTTGTGGCTCCTTAGTTTCCTTATTGTTAATTGATTGCTTTCTCATACGTGCCTTGTCCAGGGGTCTGCAGCAGAGCAAGTGACCCCTTTCTCAAGCCAGTGATCTTGACTCAAGCCAGTGACCTTGGGCTTCAAGCCAGTGACCTTTGGGCTCAAATCAGCACCATGGAGTCATGTTTATGATCTCACGTTCAAGCCATCGAGCCCGTGCTCAAGCCGGCTGAGCCCGCACTCAATCTGGTGACCTTAGAGTTCCAAATGTGGGTCCTCCGCATCCCAGTCCAATGCTCTATCCACTGTACCACCACCTAGTCAGGCTGTTTTCATCTTTCTTTCCCTGCCTTTCTTTCATCATCCTCTTTCTCAAGAGGATATTCATACCCTCTGTGTTTTCCTCCTTCACTCATTATCTCCTAGTAAGGATTTCTGCTTCCACAGCTGCATTACAACTACTCTATCAAATTGTGTTCTAATCACCCAATTTGACCTTTCCTTTCTCCTCTCCTTTTTCCAGTCTCATCTTTCACCCTTCTACAACATTTGACTGAAAGGAGCCTGTCTTTTTTTTTTTATCCTTTTCCCTCTTGACCACACAATCCTGGTTCTAATGTGAGCTCTCCAAAAATTCAATTGTTCATTCATTGCTTCATCTATTCGTTCACTCAATAAATATTTATTGACTATCCATCATGTTAGACCTTGTTTTATGCTCTGGGAATATCACTGAGAACAGGACAAAGCTCCTGCCCTCTGAGAGCTTACATTTTGGAGGAGGGTGAGAGGCAATTTTTTTTAAAGAGTAAAATATATAACATGGTATTACCAACAAAAAAGAGAGAGAGAAGTAAATCTGGGGAGAGAGCATTTAGGTAGAGAAACAGCAAAAAGAAAAGGCTAGGGACAGCACGAAAGCCATTTGTAGCACAGCACAGTGAGTAGGGGAGAGGTGGGTTTGCCAGAAGAGTTAGATCAGGACCAAGTCATATAAGGCTTTCTAGAACATGTAATAACATGGGTTTTTGCTCAGGTGAAGATAGGAGGTCATAAAAGGATTTGAATAAAATAGTAACATGATATGGCTTTTATTTTAAATAATCACTTTGCTGTGTTGCCAGTAGACTGTAAAAGAACAAAGATGAAGCATGCCTTGACCAGGTGGTGGTACAGTGCATAGAGCATTGGCCTGGGATGCTGAGGACCCCAGTTTGAAACCTCAAGGTTGCCGGTTTGTGTGCAGGCTCATCTGGCTTGAGTGCAGGGTCACCAGCTTGAGCGTGGGATCACAGACATGACCCGAGGGTGGCTGACTTGAAGCCCAAGGACGCTGGCTTGAGCAAATGGTCACTGGCTTGAGCAAGGGGTTATTGGCTCGGCTCTAGTCCCTGGTCAAAGCACATATGAGAAAGAAATCAATGAATAACTAAGGTGCTGCAACAAAGAACTGATGCTTCTCATCTCTCTTCCTGTCTGTCTTTACCTGTCTCTCTTTATTTCTCTAAAAAAATGGTAAAAGCAGTAAGACCAATAAAAAGATTTGCAATAATCTCTGTGAGAGACAATTTTGATTTGAAGCAGCATAGTAACAGTAGAGGTTGCAATATGTGAATGAATTTGGGGTATATTTTGAAGAAAGACCTAACAGGATGTACTAACAGACCAACTCTTGGGTATGAGACAAGAAGTAAAGTCAAGAGCTGTAGGAGTTCCAAGAGTTGTGAAAATGAAAAATTATACATGTAACAAATATAAAATTAGCAATGAAAATAAGGTATGAAGGTAAATATTTATTTTGAATGTGTTGTGACCTGCTCCCAGGATGGTCCCAGGTTACATTGACTGCATCTGACAATACCTTGACAGCAATGTCCTAAGAGACTCGGGCCAGAACCACCTAGCTAAGCCATTCCTGAGTTCCTACGCACAGAAACTGTGTGAGTTAAGAAATGTTTATTATTATTTTTTTTCATTTTTCTGAAGCTGGAAACAGGGAGAGACAGTCAGACAGACTCCCGCATGCGCCCGACCGGGATCCACCCGGCACGCCCACCATGGGGCGACGCTCTGCCCACCAGGGGGCGATGCTCTGCCCATCCTGGGCGTCGCCATGTTGCGACCAGAGCCACTCTAGCGCCTGAGGCAGAGGCCACAGAGCCATCCCCAGCGCCCGGGCCATCTTTGCTCCAATGGAGCCTTGGCTGCGGAAGGGGAAGAGAGAGACAGAGAGGAAAGCACGGCGGAGGGGTGGAGAAGCAAATGGGTGCTTCTCCTGTGTGCCCTGGCCGGGAATCGAACCCGGGTCCTCTGCACGCTAGGCCGACGCTCTACCGCTGAGCCAACCGGCCAGGGCAAGAAATGTTTATTATTTTAAGACACTATGTTTTGAGTGAATTTCTTTTGGAGGAAAAGACATGTAATACAGCTTTTGGTGCCAGAAGTGGAGTGCTATCATAACAAAACCCTAAATAGTGGATAAGCTTTGAAACTACGTAATGAGCAGAAGCTAGAAAGATATTGAGGAGATGTTAGAGAATGCCTATAGAACATTAACAAGATTTGTAGTAGAATCCTGATGGGCTCTAAGGAAACCACAGATGCCTTTTAAAGAAGTGGGGAAATGTTATTGGAAACTGGAGGAAAAAACCTCTTGATATATAGAGGTTGAAAGTTTAACGACACTGTCACCAATGTTAATAGGGAAAGTAGAAAATATATCTGAGGAACGGGGTGATCTAGCTATGGAGATTTTAGGCAATGTTGAGGGTGCCTCCTGGATTCTTCTTGCTGTTGATAATTAAATGTGACAAGAGAATGGTAAGCTTAAGGAAGGACTGTTAACCAAAAAGAGCTGGTTTAGCAACTTGAAAGTTGCTAAAAGAGCAAATGTTAAGAGTTCTTGTCACAAGAGAAAAAAATGTAACATTGAGAGGAGATTATTGTTAACTAATTGTAATCATTTCACAATATATACATATGTGGAATCATTATGTGGTACACCTTGGAGTAACAATGTTATATGTCAGTTCTATCTCAATAAAACTAGGGAAAATATGAAAAAAAATAGGAGCCAGTCTTCCAGGTTCTGAAAATTCTCAGCATCGCCAGATGGCAGACATTGCTAACTTTAAGGAATGGCTCATGGGCAGTGATCAAATCCAGGTCACTGTCAGAAAAATAAAGTACAAAGACAGAGATCAGACTGTGGCTGAAAAATTAAGACCTCAGAAAAATGCAAAACAGTGCTTCACAGGTCCATTTAATTAAACATAAAGTCCTGTAATAAGCTTAGGAGTGTTGTTCTTCCTAAATTTCAGCAAAAGCCAAACTTGGAAAACTGCTTATCTCAAAGAGATTTTATCTAATGGAGTAAACCTCCAATAAGATTCATAGTGTATTTACAAAGTTTGAAAAACACACTGCTAGCTTGTATTGAAAAGGACAGAAAGATAACAAAATGAAAAGCAGACTTTGAACACAAAACTATGCAACTTCAAGCAGGGACTCAGAGGGTAGATAGAACTAAGAGCACAGAAGGCAGAGAAAAGGATTATGCAGAATAATTCCTGAGCAGGAGAAAGACTTGGAACTCATCAAGGAACTTCCATTTGCCCAGTTAATTTTTAGATTTTCTTTGGACCAAGTTGCCTCCCATTGTTCCCCCCTCTTTTTTTGGTATTTTTCTGAAGTGAGAAGTGGGGAGGTAGAGAGACAGACTCTTGCATGCACCTGACCGGGATCCACTCAGCATGTTCACCAGGGGGCGATGCTCTGCTGATCTGGGGCGTTGCTCAGTCACAATCAGAGCCATTCTAGTGCCGGAGGCAGCAGCCACAGAGCCATCCTCAGTGCCCGGGGCCAACTTGTTCCAGTGGAGCCTTGGCTGTGGGAAGGAGAGAGACAGAGAAAAAGAAGGGGGGGTGGAGAAGCAAATGGGTGCTTCTCTTGTGTGCTGTGGCTGGCAATTGAACCCAGGACATCTACATGCTGGGTGATGCTCTACCACTGAGCCAACTGGCCAGGGCCTTGTTTTCTCCTCTTGAACAAGAGTGCCTGCGGTCATTATCACAGCTATACCTCTCCCACTACTGCATGTTGGCTGTGTGGAGAGCAGGTAGGTTCTCTCTTTAGTTGATAGGTCTTTGGATCAAGGAGAACTGTTCTTGAGGAACACTCTGCTTATGTACTAGAGGAGCCTCATCCACACTAAAACATGACTTATTTATTTACTTGTTTATTTAAAGTGAGAAGACAGGAGATGGTGAGCCAGACTCTCCCTCACGTGCCCTGACTGTGATCCACACAGCAACCCCCAACCGGGACTGATGCTCGAATCAACCTTGCTATCCTCAGGGCCTTAGGCCAATGCTCAGACCAACTGAGCCACTGGCTGCAGGAGGGAAAGGGGGGAGGGGGGGTTGAGAAGCAGATGGTCACTTCTAATGTGTGCCCTGACCAGGGTTCAAAACTGGAATGTCTGCATGCTGGGTCAATGCCTTATCCACTAGAACATGATTTAGATGAGAAGATTCTAGACTGTGGTAGGAAGCCTCCAAGAAGACATTTAATGATTTTTGCTTCCTGATGTTTATGATCTTGAGTAGTCCCTTCACACACTAAACAGGGCTAACCTGTGTGATCAGTAGAATAATGCAAAAATGATGATATGTGACTTCTGAGGCCAAATGATTAAAAAAAAAACTCAGGAAAAAAAAAACTGTTGTGGGATTTACCTTGCTCTTTCTTGGATCACTTCCTCTAGGGGAAGTCAGATATCACATTGTAAGAAATCCTATTGACAGGTCCACATGGGGAGAAACTAAGGCTTCCCACCAGTAGCTAGCATAACTTGTTGTAACCCATCTTGGAAGTGGTGCCCCAGCCTCAGTCAAGCCTTTGCATGAGTGCTGCCCCAGCTCACATTTTAACTGCAGCCTCGCAAAAGACCCTCAGTGAAAACTGCCAAGTTAAGAAACTTATGAATTCTAGACCCACAGATAAAAAATAAATAATATATATGTTATAATTTGTTCATTGATAATTTGTTATACAACAGTAGACAGTAATAGTTGTTACAGAATGAGAAAAGGCATCACAATAAATTATTTACTTTTTAAAAAGCTGACAAATATCACAAACATGATACAAATCTAGGACAGTGACAAAATATTTTTTAAATTAACTGTTGGTATACTGCTGTACTGTCCTTTTGCCTATAATCTGTGTTTGTTTGTTTGTTTGTTTGTTTGTTTGTTTCATCTGAAAATTCTCTGAGAATTTGATCTTCTCTAGTATGATTGATCAATTGTTTTTATTACTGATAGCTTTTACACCTTGATGTCACCTTCTCAATATATTATTGGTAAAGTCGTATACAGCTGTAGAATTTTTATCAAATTTGAGAAACTTCTATTAAGTTTATTTAATTTATGAGCTGTAAGATTTCAGAATATTTCTAATTTTCTTGTACAGTGACTAATATTAAATATTTGAATTGACAGTCATTAACTACTTTTGCATCAATGTGCTTATTATAGTGGCATTATTATGAGTTTCATGTTATCTTTAACAGTGTCAGTATTTTGTATCAAACCAGCAAAAATTTTCAATCTTTTCCTGATATGTCATATGATTCACTTCTTTCTACTATTTGGATTCTTAAACAATCCAAGAGCCTATTCATGACTTCTATTCAAAATTTATATCTTCCTCTTAATGAATGTTTCAATTCACTTCTCAATGTCAGAAAAATTTCTATTGATTCAATCATTTATCTGTATCACTTTTACTTTGTCTTTCATTAATTTTTTATCTGAATTTTCTTTCTCTGCTTTAATAAATAAATTTAAAGATGATAAAAGAAGTACTTTGCATATTCAGCCAAATCAGGAGTCTGTAAATTTTTATTTTTTTTACAGAACCCTTCCAAAGCATCTTTTTCAAATGTGCTTCTTAACATCAAAACAATTTATATTTTACTTCATAAATTTTATAAAACCATAGAACACACACCTCCTTTTAGGGTGCCAGTAGGACCCATAAGAGTAAGGAGACATGGAGCCTTTATTAGCTATGCAGTGAGGAAGACTCCCATATGGACCCCAACTGGGATCCACCTGGCAACCCCAGAAGGGGCTGATGTTCAAGTACCAAGCTATTTTTAGCACCTGAAGATGACACACTCCAAAGGAGCCATCCTCAGTACCTGGGGCCAGGCTTGAACAAATTGAGCCATGGCTGCGGGAGGAGAAGAGAGATAGAAGGGAGAGAGGAGGGGGAAGAAGCAGATGGTCACTTCTCTTGTGTGCCCTGACCAGATTTGAACCCTGGACATCCATATGCCAGGCTGACGCTCTGTCCACTGAGCCACTTGGCCAGGGTCAATTGTATTATTTCCATATGAGCAACTGTAAACGTACTTTTGACCCAGCCTGTATTGAGTAAACAATTGCTTCTAGAAAGATAGAGTTCAGGAGGGAGTTCTAGTTTCAAAATGTCAATGTGGCCTGACCAGGCAGTGGCGCAGTGGATGGAGCATCGGACTGGGACGTAGAGGACCCAGATTTGAGACCCCGAGGTCGCCAGCTTGAAAGCAGATTCATCTGGTTTGAGCAAGGCTCACCAGCTTGAGTCCAAGGTCACTGGCTCAAGCAAGGGGTCACTTGGTCTGCTGTAGCCCCCCAGTCAAAGCGCATATGAGAAAGCAATCAATGAACAACTAAGGAGCCACAACGAAGAATTGATGCTTCTCATCTCTCTCCCTTCCTGTCTGTCTGTCCCTATCTGTCCCTCTCTCTGACTCTGTCTCTGTCACACACACACACAAAATGTCAGTGTGTGTAAAGTGTATTCATATTTCACGCTATTTAATACAGTATCATGGAAGTAAATGAAGTCTCCGAGAGAAGAAATGTAGACAGAGAAGAGAAAAACACTGAGGTCTGAACTCTAAAATACTCAACATTTTAGAGGTTTGCAAGGTGACAACTAACCAAGTATGGAAAGCCACAGAGAGGAAGAGAGCCGAAGGCATGGTGTGCAGGAAGCCATGTAAACAAAGGGTTTTGACAAGTATCGATACAAGTGGATAACCAGTCAAAGCAAATGCTGCCAAGTAGGAAAACAATAGTTCAAAATGACTTTTGGAAAGACACAGTGATAGAATTTTCTGGGTCTGGTAAAAAAATGAAAATGTGGGACTCCTTGTTTAAATGTTATTAAGTATTTCAGGGCCCTGGCAGGTTGGCCCAGTATGTGGGTGTCCCAGGTTTGATTCCCAGTCAGGGCACACAGGAGAAGTGACCATCTGCTTCTCCACTGCTCCCCCTCTTGCTTCTCTCTCTCTCTCTCTCTCTCTCTCTCTCTCTCTCTCTCACTTCTCCTCCTCTCTTGCAGCCATGGCTCAATTAGGGCAAGTTGGCCCAGGGGCTGAGAATGGCTCCTTGGCCTCCGCCTCAAGCACTAAAAGTGTGGCTCTAGTTGCAATGGAGCAACAGCCCCAGATGGGCAGAGCATCGCTCCCTAGCTGGCTTGCTGGGTGAATCCTGGTCAGAGTGCATGCAGGAGTCTGTCTCTGCCTCCCCTCCTCTCATTAAATAATAATAATAATAATAATAATAATAATAATAATAATTTTAGGATGACAACAGCAGGACATTAAGCCAGGTACTAGGGTCCTCTGAGCATGTGCCCAGGGCTACTCCATGGGCTACATGCCATGAACCTGGCCCGTCTTTGTATCTTACAACCTGGGGTTGTTGGTAACAATTACTAGAGCAATTTTAGTCGAGATGGCAGGACAAAAGTTTAACTAGATTGGTTTCTAGGGAGAATGCAAGGAGAGGAAGTCTGGATACCAAGGTAGATAACTATCTGAAGGTGGGTTTTTTTTTTTTTCTTTCCCTTTTTAAATTTTAGCAGAGATGTGGGGTGGTGACTGGAGAGACTGTGGAGCTTGAAGGAATGTTTGTTTAAGATGAGAGCATAATATATCTGGCCTGTGTTGGTGCAGTAAATGGAACGTCAACCCGGAAAACTGAGGTTGCTGGTTCGAAAACTTGGGCTTGCCTGGTCAAGACACATATGACAAGCAACAAGCAAGCAATGAAAACTGAAGGGAAGCAACTATGAGTTGATACTTATTGCTCCCCACCTCCTCTCTTTTCCCTGTAAAATCAATAAATTAAATCTTTTTTATAAAAGATGAGAGAACAACAGAATATTTCTGTACTGATTACAATGATCCATTAGAGGGAGAAATTTCAATGGCGCAAAATAGCTGGACATTTATGAGAGTGACATTCTTGTGAAGGTGACCGTGGAAAAGATTCAGGACACACATAAAGGGGTGGGCAAGTCTTCCATTTTAATAGGAGGAAATGTAGAATATATTGTATACGGTATAGAGAGAGGTGTAGACCTGGAGGTGGGATTGTGAATACCGTATTTCCCTATGTGTAAGATACTCCCATGCATAAGATGCACCTTAATTTTAGGGCCCAAAATTTGAAAAAAAATGTATTACATAAGTTTATTGAACTTGTTTTATTCATCATAAAATTCACACAAATCTTCACTGTCAAAACTCCTGTCCATTAGTTTGTCCTCATCTGTGTCTGATGACAAATCACTATCTTTACATATTACCTCATCCTCAGTTTCATCTATGGCATTTGAAATGCCACAACCACCACAGTCACTGTATAAGACACACCCAGTTTTTAGACCCCAGATTTTTCGAAAAAAAGGTGCATCTTATACATGGGGAAATACAGTAAATTCTTTTCTGATTGCTTCTGTTTTCCCAGACAATCAGTTGAGTGTGAGGAGTGAGTGAGGTTGTGCTGGAGGTTCGAGGACTGATGAGAGGGTTTACTGTTGTGCCATCGACGTTAGCACGCCATATAGTACATATTAGGCGTAATTACACTTGAAAAGTGATCAAGTTCTGTTCTTTCTATTCTCGGGACAGCTCTTGACTTTGTTCCTGTCTTTGCATTCTCCCACTCACCCACCTATTTTAGGCATGTGGCTTTCCTTGCTTAACTGCTCTCCCATCTTTAGTTTTCCCTCCTCAAAACAGAGGTGGATTTTATGGTGGGCACACCAGGCATGTGCCCTGAGCCCCAACTTCTGAAGGGGCCTGCAAAACCCAAACTTTACACATTTTACTAATGACACCAAGTTTGGTTTCATATGTGCAATTTTAACAAGAGTACTACATAATATTTTTTATTTATTTAAAAATATGGTTAACATGTATTTTTATTTTCCCTATACTTCTCTTTTTTTTAAGGGACCCAATATTTTCTTCTGTGCCCAGGGCCTCAACTGACCTTAAACCACCTCTGCCTCCAAACTATCTTCCACACAAAAATTAGGGGATATTTTATAGCTTCATATTCATTTTGAAATATCCCCTAATTTTTGTGAGCAATATGTTATGCCTGTGTTCCTCAATAAGAACGTTGAGTGAATACATGCACAAATAAATAGCTATACGAACACTAATATTTGCTAATTAAAAACACAATGGCTATCTTTACAGAGGAAAGCTAAATAGAATGTGAAATGGGAGGCTTCAAGCTTGGGTTTCCAGAAACCTAAAGTACTATGTAAGGGTCACATACTTTGACAGAGAGAGAGTGGTATGAAGAGTAAAAGAGTATTAAAAGTCAAATTTTTACACCCTTGCTCTTCTGTCAGAGTAACTTTTGTTTTGTCTCTAGAAAATTAAAAATAAGTCAATGTATGTTACTCGTCGAAAAATAAATGGAAATTTTATACTTTAAGACTTAAAAACATGCATATTTGTTTTGTAATAGCAAAACAAATATACGTTCCTTGTGGGATTTTTTAGAAATATAGAAAAGTATAAAAGATCAAATAAAAACACCACCAGAGATAATCATTAACATGAATGTTTTTTTCCTAGTTATATATTTTAATTGAGTTCATACTCTTCTCACAGTTTTGTATTCTGTTATTTTTATTCATTTATATCATAAACAATCTCTCTGTTATTAAATATTCCCCTGAAACATTTGTTATAATACTTTCAGCATAGTCTATCATATAAGCATGCATAATTTAAGCATTTCTTTTATTTTTCTTTTGATTTTGAGAGTATGTTTATTAAAGCTGGGAACAGTGAAACGAAGAATAGAAGAAGCAACAGGAGAGAGCCAAGGTGGGGCTGCTGTCAGCTCACTGAAAAGTCAGAGAGAAGGGGGCCCTGGGGACCAGTGATGGGGTTAGCTCAAGACAAGCTGCCACTGCCCACTGCTCCCCTGGTTGAAAGTCTTGTGGGGACCCTTAGATTTTAGGAGAAAGAAAATTCACTCAAAAAGAAGATTCTAGTGGGCGTGTTGCAAAGAGGGAGCACCAATGTAAGCATTTTTTTTTATTGCTGGTTGTTTACAATAAGATTTTCTTCTTAGATAAGCTAAAAATATCATGAGACAAAAGTACAGTCATTATAATTATCTTTCCATCAAATGATGATTTCATGAGTTCAGAGGAATGGATTTGGGTGGGCAGTTAATCAGCTTCTTTTATTTTTTCTCCCTGATCTTTGTCACAACACCTTATATCTTCCATCTAAAATAAAGTTTATATCCTTCCTTCTGAAAAATAATTCCAGGGAAGCAGTCCACATTTTTAAAAACCATGAGTGCTCTGGAGCAGAGACAGTTTTGTTATTCTCCTCCTTCCTCTTCTTTTTTTAATCCTTTACGATTACACAGCGGGGGCTAAACACTTGAAAGAAAAATACCTGTAAAAGCTACACAATCATTTTTAGATAACGCTGCTACATCTCTTTTGAAATCGGACTTGTAGTTTACATTTTGTTATAACTGAATTTATTCAGATCACATGAACATGGAAATAATGTGGGGAGCGGAGAACAGATAGCTCCCACTTTCTTTGTCTTTATTCCTTTTTCCAAGTGACTTGCAAAACCCCAAATTATAAAATAAAAAAAGCCACATTGTATTACAGAGGTTCTGAATTCCCAGAACACCTGTTTTAAAAGCAGGCTGCTCTGCTGATGAATCACCCAAGCTTTATAAAATGATTCATCATTAATCATTATAAAAAATAGGCTTAACAATTCATAAGCTCAAAATAATACCATTTTATTAGCTCCATATTCATTAAAACTCTAGTACTTTGACTATGTCTGGAAACAAAGAAAACTCAAAAAGTTTACTCCTGGAAATGACAGACCCTTCCATTCTTTCAACGCTCTACTTAGCTGTATCCGTCAAGGTGACATTTATTAGTGGAGGGATAACTTTGTAAATGGCTTTTCTTTTTCCCTAAAGGGGAATAGGTCTTTTGTTCATGTTTCTGCATACTGCACATACTTAACTCCATACAGGACGCTGTGTTGTTGTACATCAAGTATGACAATGTAGGTTCTTCAAATTCCCTGTGACCCTGGGTCCGTTTTGAACTATTGAACGTCTCCGTTTCTGAGTCACAGATGAGAAAACTGAGGCCAGCAGGGTTCATTAGTGAGATCAAGGTCACATCAGTGCTCAAACAAAGCTTTGACAAGAACTAACAGCCCCTGGGTTTCCAATCTGTTGCTCAGCCAGCCAATGACTGTGTGTCCTGGTTACAGTGCATTTCAACTCTGCTCTTCCACATCTGCCTGGGGCTCTTTCTAATCTGCATCAGACCAGAAGTTTGAATGGGAATGCCCACAGATTGGCATATGTCTTTACTTCTGTGCCTTAGTAGCATGCTGTCTTCAGGGGAAGCTGTGTACTATAATGAACACATGGAATTCCACGGGTTTTGGAACCAGCTTCACCACATAATGGGGAAAATATCCATTTTGAGCTTCAGTTGCCTTATATTTATGATGGGGATGTCTGAGTACGCGTGGCTGAGGATTCTGTAGTACTTAAGGGGTTACCTCATGTACACCACTTAATACCATGCCTAGCACATGGGAAGCACTTTATGTTTTCTCTATTCTCCAAGAATATGCATGTGACTGTGTTGGCAAAGTCTTACATTGCAGATCTACCCTTTCTGATGTGGTTCTGTGAATGAATTTATAAAAGTTGTTTTAGTGTTTTCTATTGTATGAATGAATGAAGCACTTAGTTCTAGTTTTAACATGATAGAAATAAAACTCCTAGATGTAGTTATTTTTCCAGGAGCCTAAATAACATTGTGATTTTATTTTATTTTACTTTATTTTATTTTAAAGAGAGAGAGAGAGAGAGAGGAAGGGAGAGAGATGAGAAGCATCAACTCATAGATATGACACCTTAGCAGTTCATTCATTGCTTTCTCATATGTGCCTTGATGGGGGGCTCCAGCAGAGCCAGTGACCCTTTGCTCAAGCCAACGACCTTTGGCTCAAGGCATCGAACTTTGGGCTTAAGCCAGTGACCATGGGGTCATGTTAATTATTCCATGCTCAAGCCAGTGACCCTGCATTCAAGCTGGTGAGCCTGTGCTCAAGCCAGCAACCTTGGGGTTTCAAACCTGACTCCTCAGTGTTTCAGGCCGATGTTCTATACACTGCGCCACTACCTGGTCAGGCAATAACATTGTAATTAAAAAAAAAAAAGACTTTAAATTTACCCATGAAAAAAATACAGTAACTGGCAGAGTTTCTTTCTTATGCTTCTGTTTCATTAAGCAGGAAACTAAAAATATAAGCAATGCAAAGAAAAGCCATCTACTCATTTTATTGAAGCTTCCTACCATCTCGCATGCCCCACTCTAGGATCACATCTAATTGCTTTTTAAATAGTTCCAGCAAGTTGCTTTTAAAAGTCTGACTTGATGCTTATAAAAGCAGTTTCCACATCTCTGATGGGGAAGAATGTGAATTTACAGCAAATTTACACTTGTACTTGTTCTTTGGCTTAAAATGTGTGTTTCCTGCACAACAGACGAGCATACATTGAAACAAATAACGGGTCCCAAGTCAGAGAGAACTCAACCACTTTATCACTGCACCTTGCTGTTAGCTACCTTGGACCCTAGGTAATTTCTCTTAAGGGAGAAAATGTTGGAGCTGCAAGACATAGAATTAATTACTTTAACCTACTTCTGTTTACAAATGTACAATTCCTGCGGATTAGTCCCAATCCTGCTGCTTCTGAAGAACAGAACAGCATAATTTAGGCTCACTCACTCAGGTCCTGTCCTCATTACTGCAAACTAGACTCAGAACTAGCCCTTCCCTGATGATGGCATTTTCCTGGCCGTTTTGGTATTGTTTCAAGACCATGTAAGACTAATTATTTCACTAATTACAAAACAACCCCCCCAAACCCCTTTATAATGATTTCAAATGTTAGACTAATAAGATCATATCAAACTGTTCAGTGGAAAGAAACCCTGGAATGCATACAGGCATACCTAGTTTTATTATGCTTTGCTTTATTGCACTCTTCAGATATTGCATTTAAAAGATTTTTTATTAATTTTAATTTATTGTGTTAACATGGATTCAAGTGTCCAACTGACTATAACTCCCTCAACTCCACCCCCTAGATATTGCATTTTTTACCAATTGGTAAAAGAGGTTTGTGGCAACCCTGCATTGAGTAAATCTATTGGTGCCATTTTTTAAACAGTATTTGCTTACTTTGTGTCACATTTTGGCATTTGTTGGAATATTTTCAAATATTTTCATTATTATTATATTTGTTATAGAGATCTGTGGTCAGTGCTTTTGATGCTATTATTGTAATTGTTTGTGGGCTCCATAAACAGTACCCATCTATGACTGTAACCGGAACAAGACCGCATGTGTACTGCCTATCACACACACATTTGATCAGCGGAGACAAGGGTTGAATCTTATTATATGTTTTATTCAAAGGGTCAGCCAACTGAGAAGATGGGGCATCTATGTCTCCAAAGCCTGCCTTCACATGCTCAGTTTACAGGCCCCTTCTAAAGGGTGATCAAGGCTAGTGAGGAATGGGAAAGGAGTGTGGCTATGTGTACTTCCTCAGGTCTGGAGCTTATTCTTCATTAGGCATAGGCATGCTCACGCTGTCCTTAGAGGTAAGCTCTTTGGCCTTGTTACTTTTCTCAAGGACTTAGATGGGGTCTGAGCATTCCATAGTCAGGACTATAAACTCATACATCTCATCTGCTTTTCAAAGCCTGATATTCAGGCTATAGAAGCAGTCTAGCTTGCATTTGTATGCCTGAAAAAACAGACAATTCTACAATACAGAGTGTAAAACTAATCGGGAACATGTCTACTATATCCCCTTATAAGCCTGAACTTTCTTTTTATTTAAGAACTTTTTTTAAAAAATAATTAAAAATTTTTTAAATTTTATTCATTTTATTTATTCATTTTTAGAGAGGAGAGAGGGAGAGAGAGAGACAGAGAGGGAGAGAGAGGAGAGAGAGACAGAGAGAGAGAAGGGGGGAGGAGCTGGAAGCATCAACTCCCATATGTGCCTTGAGCAGGCAAGCCCAGGGTTTTGAACCGGCGACCTCAGCATTTCCAGGTCGACACTTTATCCACTGCGCCACCACAGGTCAGGCAAGACTGAACTTTCTTGATAAATGTGTGTGAGTTCTGACTGCTGTTCCCCCATCTCTCACCCTCTCCTCAGATCTTCATATTCCCTGAGATACAACAATATTGAAATTAGGCCAATTAAAAATCCTCCCATGAACTTCAAGTGTTCAAGGGAAAGGAAGTGTTATATGTGTCTTTCTTTAACTCAGAAGCTAGAAATAGTTAAGCTTAATGAGAAAGGCATATTGAAAGCCAAGATGGGCCAAAACCTAGACCTCTTGCACCAAACATTTAGTCAAATTGTGAATGCAAACAAAACAAAACAAAACAAAACAAAAAGTTCTTGAAAGAAATTAAAAGTGCTACTTCACACATATGGTACGAGAGTAAAACAGCCTTATTACTGATATGGAGAAAGTTTTAGTGGTCTGAATGAAAGATTAAACCAGCTACCACATTCTCTTAAGATGAAACAAAATCCAGAGCAATCACCTAACTGTCTTCAAGTCTATGAAGACTGAGAGAAGTGAGAAAATTGTAGGAGAAAAGTATGAAGCTAGAAGAGGTCGATTCATAATGTTTAAGGAAAGAATCGTTTCTTAACTTAAAAAAATATATAACATCAAGTGCCAAGGTGAAGCAGCAAGTGCTGATGTGCAAGCTGTAGTCAGTTATCCAGAAGATCTAACTCAGATAATTAATGAAAGTGGCTACACTAAGCAAAGATTGCTAATGTAGATGAAACAGGCTTATATTAGAAAAAAAGATGCCATCCAGAACTTCCATAGCTAAAGAGGAGAAGTCAACCCATGGCTTCAAAGTCTTAAAGGACAGGTTGAGTCTCTTGTTAAAGACTAGAGCAACTGGTGACTTTAGACAGAAGCCAGTCCTCATTTACCATCCTAAAAACCCTAGGGACTTTAAGAATTACATGAAGTCTACTCAGCCTATGGTCTATAAAAGGAACAACAAAGCTTAGATGACAACACATCTGTTTACAACATGGTTTACTGAATATTTTAAGTCAGCTGTTGAAACCTACTGCTTAGAAAAAAAATTCTTTCAAATATTATTGCTCATTGACAAGGCACCTGGTGACTCAAGAGCTCTGATGGAGAGGTCTAAGAAGATTAATGTTGTTTCCATGCCTGCTAACACAACATCCATTCTTCAGGCAATAAATCAAGGAGTAATTTTATATTTAAATCTTATTATTTAAGAAAAACATTTCATAAGGCTGTATCGGCCATCGACAGTAATTTTTCTAATAGATCTAGGAAAACTCAATTGAAAACATATTGGACAGGATTCAGCATTCTAGATGCCATTAAGAGCATTCATGATACACAGGAAGAGTTTAAAATATCAACATTAACAGGAGTTTGGAAGGACTTGATTCCATGCCTCATGGATGATGTTGAGAGATTCAATACTTCAGTGGAGAAAGTAACTTCAGATGTGATAGGAATGACAAGAGAACTAGAATTACAAGTGGAGCCTGCAGATGGGACTGAATTGCTGCACACTCATGCTGAAACTTAAATGGATGAGGAGTTACTGCTTATCAATGAGCAAAGAAAGTGGTTTCTTGAGATGGCATCTACTCCTGGCAAAGATGTTGTGAAGATTATTGAAATGACAACAAAGGAACAAGACTATTATATCAACTTAGTTGATCATGCAATTGCAGGGCTTGAGAGCATGGACTCTAATTTGGAAAGAATTTTACTGTGGGTGAAATGCTATCAAATACCATTGCATGCTACACAGAAATTGTTTATGAAAGAAAGAGTCAATCAGTGAGGCAAACTTTGCTGTTGTCTTATTTTAAGAAAGAGACATAGCCCTCTCACTATTAGCAATCACCACCCTGATCAGTCAGCGACCATCAACATCAAGGCAAGACGCTCCACAATGTAAAGGCTATGACTTGCTGAAGGCTCAGATGATGGTTAGCATTTTTAGCAGTAAAATATTTTCAATTAAGGTGTATATGATATGGCTATGACTCCATGATGTGAAAGCAAAATGCTTCACCTTAACATGGCTGTTACTGCTTCTTTGTTCTGCTTTTACCAATCCTACTATTTTAGCTTCTGTAAACATGCTTCATCATTCCACATACCTTGTAATCCACCCCAACTGTGTGACCTTAAAACCTCAAAGACTCTGCCAGTAGGGGCTCAGACTTCTGAGAATTAACCTCCTCTAAGCCCACCAGTGTAGTAAACCAGTTCTCCAACTCTCTGAGTGTCGTTCGACTTTCTGCGTTCCATTCTGCCACAACATATACAGTGCATTTTAAAAGACATAATGCTATTGAACATGTAATAGACTACAGTACAGTGTTGTATGGCCAGTAATCTCTGCCATCATGGCCATTCACATGCAGGTTCCCATTAGACTAGGGCAGACGGTAAAGAAAGAGTGGAGCCAAAAACTGATGGGCCATTCCTTTATTCTAGCCTCGCACTGGCTGGCAAGTAAACACACACAGGGCTCCAAAACCCTGACATATTCTCTGTTTTTTCTTAGTATCAAAAGTCCCCACCAGTCTCAGTCACCTCTGGTTTCCCATCTGCACACCTTCTCCCTTTTCCTTTCTGCACAAACTGGCTTCTCCTTCAACATCTTGCCATCTTGGCTTTCTTCTTCTTTTCCCCTTCTTCTCTTTTTCTTTTTAAAACTTTTTGGTGCAAACCCCTCCTCTAGCAAACATTAGCATAACAATGGCCCTTCCCAGGCAGGAAGGTAATATGCAATTAGCATTCAACTGTCCTGTTCTGAGGGCAAACACACATGTGGCTGCCCAGCAACATTTTTAACAATAAAAGTGAGCAAACTCAAAATACACAAATTTTACCAACTCATTTGCCCAACAAGTGTAAACATAACTTTTATATGCACTAAGAACCCAAAAGGTTTGTGTTACTTACTTTTTTGTGATACTTTATTTATTGCAATTGTCTGGAACCAAACCTGCGATATCTTTGAGGTACACCGTAAAGCCAGTATCCACGGCCAGGGCCACTATCAGAGCAGCCCGGCCCTTGCAGGTTCGTATTGGATTCGGACAGTCGGTAAAGAAACAATGGAGCCACAAACTGGTGGGCCATAGTCTTTAATCCTAGCTTGCACCCGGCGGGCAAGTAAAAATATATACTGGGCTCCAAAACCCAATCACATTCAGTGCTCACAAAGCCACTGACTTATCCGAGTTTCCTAGAATCAAAGGTTTCTAGCTCACCAGCCTTATTCTCCTCAGTTCCCCATCTCCTTCCTTATCCCAGATACAAACTCTACACAAACTGGCATCTCACTCAGCACTCCGCCATCTTGGCTGCTTCTCCTGGCCTCCTCCACGTGGCCTCCTTCCGCTGCTGGCTCTACTCTCTCTGCTCTCTCATGCTAACCTCAGGAACCAAGAGACTAAACTCTCGTTCTACCCTCATTTTATAGTGTAGCTTCACAACCTTTAATCCAATATACAAAATAGAGAAGTCTCTAATACGGAGTCACTTCTCTGAGGCATGATTGGATTGTACCGCCCCACATCAAAAAGAGTGGGAAAGGCTTAATCCCAAAACCAAGCCCCAGGCTACAAGGATTCTCAACACACATTAATATCACCTGGGCGACGGCCTCCTCGTGGGCAGCGTAATCTTTAACAAAGTGAGCATAATACATTTTATCTGCCCAACATACACCTATAGCTTAGTGTTGGGCAGATAAAATATATTATGCTCACTTTGTTAAAGATGACGTTACCCACGTGGAGGCCATTGCCCAGGTGATATTAATGTGTGTTGGGGGCAGACAGGATCATTGTAGCCTGAGGCTTGGCTTGGGGATTAAGCCTTTCCCACCCTTTTTGATGTGGGGCGGTACAATCCAATCATGCCTCAGAGAAGTGACTTTGTATTAGAGACTTCCCTATTTTGTATATTGGATTAAGAGTTTGGATTTCTACACTATAAAATGGGGACGA
This sequence comes from Saccopteryx leptura, assembly GCF_036850995.1. Classification (NCBI taxonomy): domain Eukaryota; kingdom Metazoa; phylum Chordata; class Mammalia; order Chiroptera; family Emballonuridae; genus Saccopteryx; species Saccopteryx leptura. The sequence continues at coordinate 85,406,664 of NC_089516.1, read as the reverse complement.
AGTGGGAGCTTGTGCTCTTGGTTCCTGGGATGATTAGCATGAGAGAGCAGAGAGCAGAGAGAGGCCATGTGGTCAGGAGAAGCAGCCAAGATGGCGGAGTGCTGAGTGAGATGCCAGTTTGTACAGAGTTTGTATCTGGGATAAGGAAGGAGATGGGGAACTGAGGAGAATAAGGCTGGTGAGCTAGAAACCTTTGATTCTAGGAAACTCGGATAAGTCAGTGGCTTTGTGAGCACTGAATGTGAGTGTGAGTGGGTTTTGGAGTATGTTTTTACTTGCCCGCCGGGTGCAAGCTAGGATTAAAGACTATGGCCCACCAGTTTGTGGCTCCATTGTTTCTTTACTGACTGTCCGAATCCAATGCGAACCTGCATGGGCCAGAAGGCTGTTTTGATAGTGGCCGTGGCTGCGGGCTTTACACTTAGGAAGATACCAATTAGTAACTACAGAAAGGTGAGAAGAAAAATTCCCTAATGTAAAGCCAGTAGCCACGGCCACCATCACAGCCGCCTGGCCCATGCAGGTTCGCATTGGATTCAGACAGTCGGTAAAGAAACAACAGAGCCAAAAACTGATGGGCCATCATCTTTAATCCTAGCTTGCACCTGGCGGGCAAGTAAAAACACACACTGGGCTCCAAAACCCACTCACATTCAGTGCTCACAAAGCTACTGACTTATCCGAGTTTCCTAGAATCAAAGGTTTCTAGCTCACCAGACTTATTCACCTCTGCTCCCCATCTTCTTCCTTCTCCCTGCACAAACTTGGCACAAACTGGCTTCTCACTCAACACTTCACCATCTTGGCTGCGCCATCTTTAACAAAGTGAGCATAATATATTTTATCTGCCCAACACCTAACGAAGAAGATTTGTTGTCTTTCCATCATACATAAAATATGCACCTATTCTCTTTGAATAGGAAATAATTAGGATCAGCAGAATCTAGATTTTATTGTGTTCACTAAAAAATGTAGATCTTCTGAAAAACTTGGAATAGATGTGTCAAAAATAAAATCCAAGATAAGATGCAAGGGAAAAACAGGTGTGTGAATCTGAAGTCCCAAAGCCTTACCAAAATGAAAGACTTGCCCCTCCCCCCCTCTAAGCCTGTGATTGTTAAGGGGTAGAATCTGCTGAGAGTTCCACTCTCCATGCAAACTTTTCAGGACCTTTTGCTCAAGTCCCAAACTGCTTCAGGTGTAATTAATTTCTTTTGTTTGAAGGATTACCCCTTATTAAAATGTAAATCCCCTGGGGGATTAAACTCAAAGGAGCCTTTTGTTCCTAGAGATATTATGTTACTAGGCATTTCCCAGCAGGGAGGTGAGTGGACTATAGAAAGACAACATGGACATGGTCATTGGAAGGTACCAATGGGGGCTTTGGAAGTGCTAAAGAGGAAAGGAGAAATTGAATGGTGCAAGATTTTTCTTCCTGCAAGCAACAGGATGCCAGGGGGGAAAAAAAGCCTAACATTGTACCAAAAACCCAATGTTTCAAAAGAAGAAGTACACTTTGTCCTGGGGGGTGCGGGTGCAGACTGTCCACGCAACCTTGGGAGCTGCTTGCAAATTAAACAAGATTAGATGTGTGTGTGTGCCTATGTGTTGTGATTGGGTGTGAGTGTGAGATCTGAGCCCTTTAAGGAGTGGCTGAAGGATTTTCTGTTTCTGGAGATGTGGTTGGTCAGGGGTCGAAATTCTTTTTTTGAGGTCAGAGTATCAGACTGTTAATTTGTAGCTCTCTGTGCCTGGTGCATTGTATGCCAGTGTCACAATACAAAATAGAGCTGAATACATTTTGAAGGTCTTATTGGATGGATTTAACAATTCATTAACTGGGTAGCATCCCATCTATCACATAGGAGGGCACTCCCGTGTGATAGATATATGAATTTACCAGAAACTCCAACTGCCCTTTTGATAGTTCCACCTGGCTGCCTGACCTCATGCTTACTTACTGGACAATTGCCTTGAGGCAGAAGAATTCCAGAAAGCTGAAATTGTAAAACCGTAAAAGGGAACATACAAGAACTTTTGACTCAGTACCCCCTCAGGATCTCCCAAACCCTATAAAATTTGCCTCATAGTCTGTAACTGGTGCCCTTCTCCCTGGAGAAGTGCCCGGCAGGGTTCTTTTCTTCCTTTCAATAAAAGCCTGTTACTCTTGTCTTTTCAGACTCCCATGGATTCCAGCACCTAGGAGCTGTGGTGGGCAGTCAGACAGGAGCAGAACTGGGACTACAGTCCAGGCACAGGTCAGCAGGGTTGAAAGCCCCAGGTGCCTGGCAATGGGCAAAACTGGGGAAATGAGGAACTCACCCCACCCAGGGTAACTTTTCCTCCTCGAGCATTCTGCTGGTCTTGTGGTTTACCCCCTGACCATTCCTATAGCTTGTCCTGCAGTTTAGACCTCCGTAGCAGGGGAAAGAACAGGATGGCCAGAGAACAGCCCTTAAGCATTAACCTGTATGGATAACATCTAGTCCTCAGTTATGTTTCAGCTACAGGCCCAGAAAAGCAGCAAAACTAGACAAGGGAGGTTTGTAAAATATAATTTTTATGTTTGCTCACTTATAGTTTGCATTGGGGGCTGGACAGCACCAGGTTTATGTGGTCTGTGAAATTGCAAATTACCTTCCTGCTTGGGAAGGGCCATTGTTTTGCTAATGTTTGGTGGGGGAGAGGTTTTCATGCCAGAGAGTTTTGCAGAGGGAGAAGAACAGCAGGAGAAGAGGCAGAAAGAAGCCATGTTTTCAGAGTGAGACAGGAGAGAATGCAGAGTGCTGAAGAAGATGCCATGTTTGTGCAGAGAGAGAAGGTGTGCAGTTGGGGAACCAGAGCTGAGAGGCTTTGGGAGCCCTACTGAGGCTTGTGGGGGCCTTCGATTCTAGGAGGAACCAGAGAAGATTCTCCTGGTTGTGGGAATGGAGAACTTGTCAGTGGCTTTGGGAGCCATGAGTAAAAGGAAAGTGTTTTCCTTGTGTGGTGCTTATCTGCCGGTGCGGTACGAGACTTTAATAAAGGAATGGCCCACCATTTTTGGGTTCCACTGTTTCTTTACTGTCTGTCTGAATTCAATGAGAACCTGCATGTGAATGGCCATGATGGTAGTGGCCCCTGGCCTTATAGGAAGACACAGCTGACATCAGGATCGGATGCATTGATGAATGACTCCTTGCCCTGGCACTGACCAATCAGTGGAGACTGTGACCCTGAAAATACACACCTAAAGAGATGATGAATATTCTGTTGAGCTCCTCCCCTGGGACTTCCCCTAAGCTCTCCATCCTTAAAAGATTTTAGGTTGGAGGACTCAGTGTGCCCTCCCTTCTGGGAGCACACCTGCACTTTTCTTTTCCTTCTTCTTCCCACAAGGCACATTTCTCTTGCCTTCTTTATTCTAAGCTCTAAGGGACCCCTGTGGGAGCAGTGGGCAACAACAGCTCATCCCAGGCTAATGCCCTGAACCTGTCTCCAAGGCCTCCTTCTCCTTGACTCTTCTCCTGCACAGCCAATAAATCCTTGCTTTCTTGCTGCACTTTGTCTCTTGACTGAATTCTTTCCCTTAAGAAGATGAGAATTGAGGTCTCATTATTTGGCTAGTTACAGAGCTGTACAAAATGGAAGACTTTTATAGGCAGAAGTAGATGGGGCAAGGAAGTTATTCTAGTAAAGAATGGGTTATTTCAGGCAAGGTCATGTGGGGTAGGCTGGGCTCTATCAGGCATATTACCTCACTTGTGCTGACCAGGTAATTTCAGATGGTCTGATGAAAGGTTACATTCCTGGGAGAGGCTGAAACTGAAATTAGGTGAAGTATTAAGTCTTGCTTTGCTGATGAGGAGATGAACACAAGTAACTCCATTGTGGGCCTGTTGTTTCTTTCTTTCTTTTTAAAAAAACAGTAGTGTGGGAAAGTGTTAGCGACTGTAACCCAGATATTCATTGACTTGCTAACTTCCAACTGTGTAGAAGAAAGGTCTCAGCCTTACAACCTGAAAATGTTCCCCCAGATACTTTTGAGACTCCCCAGCGGACTGCTTCACAGGAACCTACAAGGCAGTCTGTCAGTTACTTTTGTGAGTGGGGTCTTCTATATTCTTCCTCTCTGACATTTACTATATGTTCCCATGTATAAGACACATCCTTTTTAAAAAAATCCGGGGTCTAAAAACTGGGTGCATTTAATACAGTGGTTGTGACATTTCAAATGCCATAGATAGAACTGAGGACGAGGCAATATATGAAGACAGTGATTTGTCATCAGACACAGATGAGGACAAGCTAATGGATGGGAGTTTTGACAGTGATGAGGAGTTATATGAATTTTATGATAAATAAAACTTGAGTTCAATAAGTTTATGTAACATTTTTTTCAGGCCCCAAAATTGAGGTGCATCTTATACAGAGGAGCATCTTATACATGGGGAAATTTGTTTGTTTCTACTGTGCTAAAAATATCCTGGTGGGTCCTCACTGCTGTAATAGATCCTAATGGTGAAGGGGTACAGAATATGACATCCCAAAACATGCCTCTTTGGCATGAAGATTATTTTGATCTGATTATTACAAAGGAAACCTCCATTTGCCCTTGTCTCCCTCTGTATCAGGAAGATAAAGTTGACTCTAAAATCATGAGAGAATTTTATCAATGGAGAAGGCACTGACTTAAATCTATGTAACAACCTTACTCCTGCTTACTTTGTTTCTCCTGGTTATCCCCCATAACTGGCCTCTGTCCACTCTTGACATCATTTTCTTGTCTTCAGTCAGAGATGATATTTAAGGTGGTAGCCTGGGCCAACTCTGGGTATTTATTCATTTTCCCTGGGTATCTCCCCTGTATAAATGAGGTTCACACGTTAATAAACCTGTTTGCTTTTTTCTCTTGTGAATCTATCTTTTATTACCTGGGGTCCAAGAAATGGACTCAAAAATAGAGTGAACAGTATTTTTTCTCTCCTGCAAAGATAATTCATGTCAAAGACATCTCTGGGGAGTGGCATCGTGTTTTGTCCTTTAGCATCTTCCTCTAACCTACTAGCTCTACCAGAGCCCTGAACCCAGTCCAAAGACTCAGTACACCTGCTGCTTACTCCATCCCCTCAGGCCTTCAATCCAGTCTCCCTCATGCCCTTCCTCAACCAAAACACTTTCTTTACTCACCAAGCTGCAAAAACAAAGGCTCCAGCACATTTACCTAGAAACCATTCCCTTCATTTGTGAGAAGGGTAGCAGAATATGTCAACTCAAAATATACTACTTTGGCACATTGATTATTTTGAATTAAAGGTGATTCAGAAACAGTTGTTGCAAACAAGACACACTGGGCCTCCTTTGGCTGCCTGAAATCAGGAGGTGACTCTCCCACGTGAAAGTTGCACCCCCTGTGTCAGGGTGCTAGAAGACATGCTTCTCACAAGAGATAGGAACTTAGGGCCTTAGAAGGCTGTATAAACAAACCTAGTTACTTCTTTACCATTTACTACTCATAGCCCAAACCCCTTTGTCTCATCAATTCTTGATAAATTTTCTCTTTCTTTGTTTAAAAGGTATAAAAGCTTCCTTCTCTGGTTATTGCTTCAGGTCTTCATTCTCTTGGGAAGAATCCCACGTGCATGTAAATAGTTAATAAAATGGGTATGCTTTTCTCCTGTTCATCTGTTTGATTCTTAATCCCAGGCAGAGATCAAAGAGTACAGGAAAATTTTTCCTCCCCTACATTGGCAAAAAGTGGGTGTGGCAGCTGTGGGCGAAGATGTGATGCACCATGGAGAGGAGAAGATATCAGCGAATAGGAACCACCTATTGGATGTTGCAGGCAGATGGAGGTGGAGGCAAAAAAACCTATTCTAGCAAAAAATGGGTTATATCTTGAAAGGTCACCTGGAGTAAGGCAGGAGTCTTACCCTTGTGATTACCTGAGTTATTTCAAATAACCAAATGACTGCGGCGGATAATTCGTAGATCCTCCATCTCAGCCAGGGAACACCTTCTACATATTTACCTACAGTTGGGTGACATAGGTTTACCAGAGAAAACATGGTCAGGAAACACCAGTATTTGCAAGTTCCTTTGGTACATTGCTTAAAATAGCTCATAGGTCTTTTGGGCTTCTTCCTCAAATATTAGAAATCTTCTTTGTTGAATCATAGGTATAGATAAAATTAAAATAAACTTTTCAGAGGTTTTTGAAGATTTGAAAGACATCCAACAGCTTCTAGGTTTTCTAGATGAGCACATTAGGGCCCCAACTTTTCTCTATCTTCTTCATCAATATTAAAATACCCTCTAGAAATCATGGGGTCCATGTGTCACACTAGAAGCACATAGTCAGCACTCTACAAATATCAGTTAAACACAATTGAATTGGAGGCTGGCATTTTATCTCTGGTTGCTTTGGTTTCAGGATATGAATCAAAACAATTTATCAGTTCAGGGTATGTATACTGTACATGCATTGATCCCATTTGCCTAACAACTGAAAGTGTTAAATCCATAGACTCACCCAAGGCAATATTTCAGAAATGCTGTTGGAACATGGAAGATTTTATTGTGTTCTCTAAGTATATTCAATTGTCTGGGAGGTGGGCCTTTGCTAAATGCTAGAAAGAGGTGCTATTGGTAATGTCCCTTTTAACTTTGTCACCAGAGGATGTGGGTGCTTCAAATCACTGCTGGAGATATTTAGACAATCTCCACTTTCCAAGTGATTTCAAGACTATGATAAATTGCTTTTAATATACAGGGGGTCCTCAGGTTACAACAGTCTCAACATACAACATTTTGAGTTTACCATGCTCATTCCTATAGAAACTTAAAAAAATTGAGATATGAATGTTTCAGCTTACTCTGTTAGCGTCATACTTATGGACTAAGTGGGTGAACTAGTTTGGTTGAACATGGTGGAAGAATACATAGTACGGTGTACAGTACAGTATATTTATGTCCTTTTCCTTTTTCTGTGGCTTAGTTGTGTTTTTATGTTCTAGATTATGATTTTGCAATTGTGTTAGGATAGGTAAGTGACTTAGGCTAGGGTGTGTTTCGACTTACACCAAAATTCGGGTTATGTCACATCACAGTTGTAGGAACGGAATTGTGTCATAACCCAAGAACCCTCTGTATAGAGGAAAACTGCACAGAAGACGTAATTCCTCTCCACCATGTAAAATAAACAAAAGAAAAGCATCTTATAATAAATAAGAACTTTTTAAGGGATCTCCTACCACCACCACCACCACCACACATGCACGTACAGACACACACAAAAGCCATTAAGTACAAGAAATCACTGTTTTGTGGTTTTGTTAATATAATCAAGTTTACATAGCTAAAGCAATTGAGTAGGAGGAATAAGCAAAGATGTGTGTAGTGATAGTCAGAGGTTAAGAAAAACTAACAGAGCTAGACCTCGAATGTAATGACTATAGACCAAGAATAACTAGGTGTGTGGAAGTGGAAAAAACGCTTTAAAATGATGAAATCTCAGTAGAAGTTCAGGTCACGAAGATTGAATTCAAAGTATTAACACCTATTTAAAAAGATAATAAAGTTGTATGCACTAAACTGGAAACTAGAAAATTGAGATTTCTTTTTTACTAACACTGTCTCCTGAAGGGGAGCAAAGCTATGTTTCCAATGTTTAGAAAACAAAGAAGAAATTTTATAAAGATAATCAGGGCAGGGGGAACCGTATAGATGTGCCACGGCGGTACTACTTAATTGGGAGAAACATACAATGTATATGATAAAGGGACCAGCTAAGAAGTGGTTGTTATTGATTTTATTTTTATAACTGATATTATTGCTTATAAGGAAACAAACTTTAAAAGACACAGAATCTTTTGGGGAGAAAATGCTGTGAAGGCTGACAGGGAGAAATGGGTGAAATTGCTTGTCCTGCCACTTAGGGGAAAACACAATGTTACAAATGAAAAACGAGAGATCAGCAATGTTATGCAAAAATGTTTTCTCTCAATACATATAACTAAAGAAAAAAAAAAATAACCACACCACTGTTTCAATGCAAGCCAAAAGGTGGTGCTAACGTGGGAAAGAAAGAGGGTGAATCTGGGCACATGGAGAGCTGCAGGCCTGCCTAGGGCCTTGGCGGATGAATGCAGCAAATATTTACTTGAGCCCTGGGGCAATATCCTAGAGCCTTTACACCCATTGGTGTATCTTACTCCTTTGACAACCTCGCAAGAAGGTGGTGCTTAAGTGGCCTGCCTAAGCAGAGCTGGAACTCAGCCCAAGTTGTTCTGACTATAAAGCCTGTGTTCTTTTCATCAAACTGTGATCTATCTAGAAAGCACCAGATTATCCTTTCAATATATTCAGTACAAAGTACAGTCTTGAGAAGGTGTGCCTTTCTCAGCTCCACAACCAAAAGGTTATTAAGAACAGGAAGTATTAGAGGGATCACAATGAGTTGCTCCAAAATGTGCCACTCTGGCATACAGATTATTTCAAACTGGAAACAATCAAGGCCCACAAGGCTCAGGAAGAACATCTGAACTTCCCCCTAACTTCCTAAAAGAATTTAAGATAGACCCTGGCTGGTTTGCTCAGTGGTAGAGCATTGGCCTGGTATGTGGATATTCTGGGTTCAATTACCAGTCAGGGCACACAGGAGAAGTGACCATCTGCTTTTCTACCCCTTCCCCTCCTCCTTCTTTTTCCTTCTCTCTCTTCCCCTCCTGCAGCCATGGTTTGATTGATTTGAGCATATTGGCCCTGGGTGCTGAGGGTGGCCCTGTGGAGCCTCTACCTCAGGTGCTAAAAATAGCTTGGTTGTGAACATAGCCCCAAATGGATAGAGCATCGGCAACCAGGGGTTGCCAGGTGGATCCCAGTCAGGGCACATGCAGGACTCTGTCTCTCTCTCTCCTCCTCTTATTTGGGAAAAAAAGAAAAAAAAAAGAATTTAAGATAGAAGGCTTGTGCTAGGAAAGAGCTATTGTGGTAGAAAACTAGAGTTTAATCTAAATTAAGTGTGGTAGGCAGGGAGGATCCTAGCAAGGCCCCTGTTGTCAAAGTCTTCTCTGTGCCCCACTATTAGAGATGGCCCAGCAAACAGTTGTTTACTAAGCATTAACTATTTTTCATCTCGCTGTGAATTGCCTTATTTCCCTTTAAAGCCCCAGACCCCTAACTCCTTCTCCTTAGTCAAGACTGACATATATACCTCAATGTGCCTTACTATCTTTGGAATTTCCTTCCCTCCCTTCTTTCCCCTCCTTCCCCTCCTTCCCTTCCTCCCCCTCCTTCCCTTCCTTCCCCTCCTTCCCCTCCTTCCTCTCCTTTCCTTCCTTCCCCTCCCTCCCTCCCTCCTTCCCTCCTTTCTTCCTTCCTTCCTTCCTTCCTTCCTTCCTTCCTTCCTTCCTTCCTTCCTTCCTTCCTTCCTTCCTTCCTTCTTTCCTTCCTTCCTTCTTTCCATTCTTTTATTTTTTTTAATTTATTGATTGGTTTTAGAGAGACACAGAGAGAGAGAGAGAGAGAGAGAGAGAGGAAAGGAGAGAGAGAAGCATTCATTTGTTTGTTCCACTTAATTGTCCAATCACTGGTTGCTTCTCGTATGTGCCCTGACCAGAATTGAACCCACAACCTTGGTGTTTCGTGATACTGTAACTCACAGGGCTAAAAAGCCAGGGTTCTGGTTTTAGAATTTTCATGCTTATTTGAATTCCTTGTGCACACATGTTAAACCTTGATTTTCTGTTAATCTTCCTATGTCATTTTAATTATTCCAGCAGCCATAAGAATCCAGAATGGGGGGGAAGAATATCATTATAAAGAAGAGTTCTGTATAACAAAAGTGATTTTTATTTTTCATAGGGGGGGTCAAGGTAATTTGATCTAGTAATGAGAAAATGTCTATAGTAAATAATCCCCTAAACAAATGTTTTTTTCGTTTTTTTTTATTATTATTATTCTTTGACTCTGTATCAATTATCCTTGTAGAAGAGAGAGGTTGTTGTGTTGGCATATTATATTTTGTTGAGCTGGCGTATAACAAACACTAACCCTTCCACTCACCTCCCCCACCTCCAACAGCCTCGTAAATAGTTCCCTTCACTCCAGTCTAGACTTCCTTAGTTACACCCTTCATACCACTGCCAGAATGAAAATGTGTAAAACACATACCTGCCAATGTCAGTTCTTCACTTAGAAGTTGTCAATGACACGCCATGGCTGGAGCCTGCCTTTCCATACTGTCTCTAGTCACTCCCCTCAAGCACTCTTCACTTTAACTGCACCAAATGACTCCCTGTTCCCAAGAGGGGAGCTGCGCTGTCTTTGTGCAGGCTCTTCTCCGTGTCCAAAACGTCTTTAACCAACTTTCTGAAACCTGACAGTGCCATCTTTCCATTAGCTCAAATGACATGTCCCCGGTGAAACTTTCCAGAGCTCATCAGGCAGAATGATCATGAATTTTGATACATTTTTCAGATTAATACATATTTCGGAACTCTGGATGTATCTTATCATCAATATGTATATTTATTATGATGGGGGTTTCACCACTGAAAATCTGTTATTCATTAGAGAGCACATCTTAGAATTAATGAACTACTAGAGTTATTCCCTCAGCTTTTCTTTTTTTTTAGCCATAGCACTAGCATTCATTCAACAACTTAAACTGCTTATAAAGTAACACACACTATGCCCACTGCTGAGAATACAATAGTGGAAAACACAGACATGGTCATTGTCCTCAGTACATTCTTGGTAGGGAAACAAACAAAACAAAACAACAGGTAAACCTCTAGTTAATCAATAAATAAATTGATACCATTTCGTGATGTGTTACAAAGTCAATGAAGTGCTCTGAAGGTGCATCATTTGGGGATGTGGTTGTTGTAGTAGTTGTTTCAGGTACAACTCATTTCCTTCCCTTCTTCTATCACAGTTTCTCTTGCATCTAGTTGGGCTGTGTGACTAACTCTTGTCAATGGAATATGAGTGGAGGCTATACCTGTCATGGCTTTGCTACAGCTGTGAAAAACAGGTGAACCTTTCCCTATTCCCGCTCTTCCTTCATCAGTCAGACAGAAGCAGAGGGTTCAATGGAGGACTCTGAGGACTAGGGGATGGCAGAACACAACATGGGAGGAGTCTGGCGTCCTGAATGCCTTTGTAGAAGGCTTCTCACTCATCACCTAGTTTGATTATGTGGTGAATGAGAACTAAACCTTCATTCTGTATAGTCATTCAGATATTGAAATTTGTTGTTACAAGAGTTAAGCTGCCTTGATTTATAAGGTGATCATACCTTCTTACAGGCCATGGTCAACATAAGGATTTGAGATAGTATGACTATCTCAGAAAGCATTTATTCCCTCTTGGGAAGTGTCACAGAGAATCTTAATCTCACAATCCAGGAATTACTCTGCAAGTAATTCAACTCTCCCCATTATATGTCCATTGCTCTATCAAGGATGTGATATTAACAACCCTGCAGAAGCCAAAAGAACCCTGACCTGCCTCAGAGTGTCGTCAGGTAAGCAAACTAAATGTCTTTTGTCATTCTGATGTATAGTTTGCTAATTATTGCTATAGACACTTTTTATAGTGCTTTAATCATTCTTGTAACTACTAAATGGTATCATATGTCAATTGGAAACTTGAAGCAAAACAAGATGAAAGTTTTGACCTCTGTCCTGGTGTGATGACCCATTTGAACACACACTGCTCCTGCAGGAACTAGGATGTGGAGAAAGACATATTCTACCTGTCAATTAATTAAGTTCATGGTTTTTTAGTCGTCTTGGTTAATGACATACAGGCTAATTTGGTCAAGCATTACCAATTATAGAGAACCATTTGCTAAGACTGGGGCAGAGATAATGTGGTTGCCTCCAATTCAAGCCACACATGTTCTAGAAATAAAAACCCCAGAATAGTACCTCTAACCTACTTTTCCTAGGCTGGGTGATTTCTGCTAGGTGATAAATAAAGAATAATTATTTTGTTAAGTACCCATGTACCTACATGGATATGTTATAATAAAAATGGGAGAGTTTAATAATATTTTTTAAGTGAGAGGAGAGTAGATAGAGAGACAGACTCCCACATGTGCCATGACCAGGATCTATCTGGCAAGCCCCATGGGCATGCTCTGCCCAACTAGGGATGTTGCTTGGCAACTGTGCTATTTTTAGTACCTGAGGTGAGGCTCCATGGAGCCATCTTCAGCACTGGGTGCCAACTTGCTCAAACCAATTGAGCCATGTCTGCAAGAAGGGGGGAGAAGGGGGAGAGTGAAAGGGGTACAGAAGTAGACTGTCGCTTCTCCTGTGTGCCCTGGCCAGGAATCAAGCCCAGGATGTCCACACTTTGGGCTGATGCTTTACCTCTGAGCCAACTGGCTAGAACTGAGTTTGATAAACTTAATGAATATTATTCAATTTAATAATTGAGAATATGAATGGGAGTGAAGCTGGGATTAAAGTAAAGAGGGAGGCCATGTGGGCTATTCCTCTGAAAGAAGCCCAAGCCACATCAAACTTTTCAAATTTTTAGTGCAATTGAGGCTATCACATTTGGATGCATCTTTAAAACCTCTCAAAATGAACATCTGTAAAGATGATTAAAAGATTGATGACTAGGGATGTGACCGTGTTTTAAGCATTACTTTTCTTAAGAATAAAGTGGTGCTTGGGACACTCTAAGCATATAGCAAAAGAAAGCCATGTAATGTGGTCTGACTGCAGATGACAAGGAAAGGACAGTACTGGGAAGCCAAGCTGGACAGGGTGTCCATGGCTTGACCCCGGAAAGGAGGGAGCAGTTGACAGAGTCTTCCAGAAACTTGGTTACAGACATTAAACAAAAAACTTAATTTCTCATGGACCCAGTATACAAAGAATTATAGATCCTACCGTAGGCATCCCAGACATCTAAATCAAAGACAGCAAACTGCTGAATAACACCCTGAATGCTGAAATAAAAGACACTGTTTGAATCTTGGCTAAATCAGTTACAAGCATGTGACTGTGGCCATATTATTCAACCTCTCTGAGCTTTACTTTTCTTATCTGTGAAATGGGGATAAAAACACTTATGTGGTGAGTACTAAATACCATGACATATAAAGAGCATTTAGCACAGTGACTAACACATTTCAAGAGTTCAACAAATGGCACATATTAATCATACTGGCTTCCAAATGAACGGCTTCCGTTCCCCCTCTCAACCCTCCCCTGTATTCTCAATAGCGATGGGTTATGCTTGGGTAATACTGGCAAACAGGCTAGGTAGCAGAATTATGAAGAATATCCACAAATTTAACTTTTAGCGATTTCAAAATATTTTAAATCAATGACAGAAAGGGAAATAGATGTGTTAGTAATTATGATATGATAAGTTTTTGTTGATAAGGAAATTGTCTTATTTCATGAAAGGTGAACCTATCATCTTTGGTCTTGAAAAAAATCACAGATGTGATTAAAAACCTCAGAGAATTAGTGAAATTATTTAAATTAGATTCCATAACTCTATATTTCATAATTACGAGGAGCTGCTTATTCAAAATTATGTGTAATGGCATGATTGTGGAATTTCCTTGCTAATAAGGATAAAATACTAATAAAAAATCCATTTTTCATCAGTTCTGTGGTGCTTATCATAGTAACCAATCTCAGTGGCATTATTTCATTAATACTAATTGAAAGAGGAACAAACTTTTACAGTTTAGCTCTAAATTATGTGGGAGAGTTTAAAAATAACAGCTTTAAAAACAGGCTGCTCCTCTGTTTGTATAAACAACTTTCATAATTTCTAATTAGCGGGTCCTGCGGAGGGTATGCTGAACATTTCATGCGTACCATCTTCAAATCCTCAGGTTTCACCTCCTACCCAGTCCTGTACGGGCAACTGAGGAGGCTTTGACCAGTTTCAATGCAAGGGGCCACCTGGCAGTGTCTTGCCTTTGGCCAGCCACAAATATCTCTCACTTCTGAGCCCAGGGCTGCTCTGCTTCCTTGCAAGGAATGCTCCAAGAAGAAACTTGACATTCAAACAGGAGCAACCAGGAAGCAGAGAAGGGAATGTTCATGCCCTGTAGGGCAACCTTTAGCAGATGGGAAACAGAGCTGATGGTTCAATGCTTTGCCCTTTAAAAGATTTTTAAAATTATTGATTTTACAGAGAAGGGGGAGCGAGAAGTATTAACTCATAGTTGGTTCACTTTAGTTGTTCATTGCTTGAGTTATGTGCCTTGACTGAAAAAACCCGAGGTTTCTAACCAGTGACCTCAGCGTTCCAGGTTGACGCTCTATCTGCTGTGCCACCACAGGCCAGGCAATGCTTTCCTTTTTAGGTGCTAGGTCTTGGATTGCATTTCATGGGGTAAGTTTAAATTAGATTATTCTACAATGATTGAGCACTCATGGTTGTGGCCCACCTGGGGCACATTGTTGAATTGTTTCTCTTTTCTTCCTGTTACGTGCCCCCTATCTCTCCTTTATGGTTTATTCCATAAACTAATTTCGAGTGTGTGGGAATAGTCCTGGTTGAAGGTTGCTGGTACTCAATAAGAAAGAATCCACGATCCATCACCCCACTGAGTGTATTCCATCCTTGATTTAGGGGTTGGAGGTTGTCATCTGAGGGATTTTCTCCTCGCTGAAATCTGTCCAGTTCATGAAAATCTTATATACGTTTGACATCTGACAAACCCTAGCAGGTTCATCATCACAAAAACTCAAGTAGGATGTGTTTTCAGAAAAAAATGTCTTGCCAAAATAGGGGTCATTTTCTGGGAGAATGACTTGTAGAAATCAGATCTTATTCACCAAGTTCTAGTGCAGAAAACACCAGAAGAGTTAGAGCATTCCTCAGTGAACTTTAGTATAACACTACATGTGTGTATTGACTTTTTAAAAAAATTACTTATTGATTTTTAGCGAGAGAGGATGGGAGAGAGAGACAGACAGACAGGAACATTGATCTGTTCCTATATGTACCCTGACTGGGGACCGAACTGACAACCTCTGCACTTCAGGACGATGCTCTAACCAACTGAGCTATCTAGCCAGGCCTAAGTCACTTCTTAAAATCAACTTTTGGGTGAGTTATATTATTAACCAGAACTACTTATTAACAAAGCTGAAAATTTAGGTAAATTATATTTTACATTTGTTATCTTTAACACAGGAACACTCCCTAAAGCTCAGAGAAAATCACATAATTTAATCAAACTTGAGTTACATCAAATTATATTCTTTCTGTCCACTCCAACCTATATTACTTGGCTCAAATAGAATACAAGTGGCCTAAGTTCAAGCCTATAGTGTTGTAAATTTTTCCCATAAACTTATCTTTTTTTTGTGACAGAGACAGAGAGAGGGACAGATAGGGACAGACACGCAGGATGGGAGAGAGATGGGAAGCATCAATTCTTCATTGTGGCTCCTTAGTCTCCTTAGCTGTTCATTGATTGCTTTCTCATATATGCCTTGACCGGGGGGTTCATTGATTGCTTTCTCATATATGCCTTGACCGAGGGGTTATAACCCCTTGTCAAGTTAGCGACCTTAGGTTCAAGCCAGTGACCATGGAGTCATATCTATGATCCAACACTCAAGCTGGTGAACCCCTGCTTAAGCCAGATAAGCCTGCACTCAAACCAGCGACCTCGGGGCTTCGAACCGGGGTCCTCTGTGTCCTAGTCCGATGCTCTATCCACTGCACCACTGCCTGGTCAGGCTCCCATAAACTTGTCTTGATTGAATGCTTCCTGACTTGTGGTGGTGCAGTGGATAAAGCATCACCTTTGAATGCTGAGGTCGCCGGTTCAAAACCCTGGGCTTGCCTGGTCAAGGCATATATGGGAGTTGATGCTTCCTGCTCCTCCCATCTTCTCTTTCTCTCCTGTCTCTAAAATGAATAAATAAAATCTAAAAGAAAGAAAGAAAGAAAGAAAGAAAGAAAGAAAGAAAGAAAGAAAGAAAGAAAGAAAGAAAAAGAAAATTTGAATAATTTGCAGTGCAAATGGATGATGTAGCAACCCTTTAGTGAATCCTTATTGCCTCTTAAAACCTGGGAAAGGCTGATCTAAACATTTTTTCATATTTTAAATTTTTAGTACTAGTTCCTTGTGGGGAGGCCAAAGTCTCTCTCTGCACAGTTTATGACGGGCTTGCTGTTTTGTTTTGTTTTTTCTGATGGACATGTCTACAGTCTACACTGTAAGAGACATAAGATCCTGGGTATTTGAAAATTAAAGAACAGCAGCAAAGGGCCAGATGCCATAGTTATAAAAGTTGCAAAAGTATCATAAACACCAGGTGTGCCATATAAAGGCACAGGTTTTTTTTTTTTTTTTTACTCTGCCACACTATTATCATATGGTTTCAACATCTGTTCATTTCTGTCCAGGCTTCCCACAGACAGCATTTATTAAAATCAAATACAAACTAGCACTCACTTATGTGCCTTAAGCAGGAAGTGCTACAGTGGCCTTATTATGGAGCATAAATGAGCCGATAAAAATTGATTTTTATCAGTAAACTCCCAATTATCCTTACAAGCCAATCTAGCATTGTCTGTCTTTGGTGTGCCTTCTACTTGTAATTACTCTGTGGTTTTCAATGAGAGGAGGGCCAGTACAAAAATTTTTATACTAATTGCAAATAATTAGAGGATAAGAGGAAAGGCCAGTTGGGCTTTGTGAAGAATTCATGTTAGAGAATATTATTTTCAAAAATGTCGTTTTCTGGTTTTTGAATGGAGGACATATTAGAAAATATAAATGAATAGAAACAAATTATTATTTTAATAAAGGTATTAAAAATTTTCAAAAGCTTACATAATACAATGATATAGTGGAAAAAACCAACCAAATATAGAGAAATTAACTAACACTGGGCTGGAAATCATGACTCTTGTGTTCGGGTTTTATTCTATTCCTACCTCTCCTCAGACCTTTGTTTTCTCAACTGGGATGAGGAGACTAAAAAATACATATTATGTTTCCTTCTGGTTTTAATGGTTTGTTTATTTATTTATTTAGTAAAGGGGAGAGAGAGAGAGAGAGTAGAGAAAGGGACAAGCAGACAGAAAGGGAGAGAGTTGAGAAGCATCAACTTGCAATTATGTCACTTTAGATGTTCATTGATTACTTCTCATATGTCCTTGACTGGGGGGCTCCAGCTGAGCCAGTGAATCTGCTCAAGCCAGTGACCTTGGGTTTAAGTCAGTGACCTTGGGTTTAAGTCAGCAACCTTGGGCTTCAAGCCAGTGACCATGGGGTCATGTCTATGATCCAACGCTCAAGCTGGTGACTCTGCACTCAAGCTGGTGAGCCTGCATTCAAGTGAGCAACCTCAGGGTTTTGAACCTGGGTCCTCAGCATCCCAGGCCAATGTTCTATCTACTGCACCACTGCCTGGTCAGACTGCTTTTAATGATTTATGTCTTAAATGATAAAAAAAAAACTTTCAATAACAGAGAACTATTCTTTTCTGTAGCCTTTGATTTGATACACTAGCATTTTAAAATTATTATCATAGATGTCATGTTTGTATCCCAATCCCCATTCACTCTCTACCCTGCAAAATATATGTTGAAACATGAACTCCCAATAGAATGGCATCAGGACGTGGGGCCTTTAGAAGGTATCGGGGTCATGAGGGTAGAGTGGTTGTGACGGGATTCGTGTCCTTAGAAGTAGAGGAGGAGCTAGCCTTCTCTCTCTCTGCCATGTGAGGAGACAAGGAGGAGTTGGGGCCAATCTGCAAACTACAAGAGAGCACTTATCAGAGCCCAAGCAGGCTGTCACCCTAATCTTGAACTTCCATCCTCTAGAACTGTAGGAAACAAATTTCTGTTTTGAAAAACCACCCAGTTTATAGTACTTTGGTATAGCAGCCTGAACTGACTGAAGCAATTGTTTTCATCTAACTTAATAGGAAATTCCTACATTGTATCTGAGATATCACCAACACCAAACAAGTAGGGAAATCAGAACCTCTGTCTACCTCATCTGATATACACAATTAAAGTCGAGATGGATTAAACTGTGTTTTTATAATACACCTACCCTATAATTTAACCATTTAAAGTGTGCAATGCTTTCATTTTTTATATTTAAACATATTGTATTCTCTAAAATATTTTTGCAATTAAATAGTATTCCTTTTGTAACAAGAAACTGATAGTACAAAGTGTGTATATTTAAAATTTTGGCGAATAATTCTTATACATAAAGAATTTTCTCAAGTGCCTCTGGTTATCAGAGTCAAGAAAGAATAGAGTCTTACACGGATTTAGATTAAAGTGGAAAATATGTTCAAAATATTATCACAGAAGTGACATGGGTAGTGAGAAGAAAAGACTGAAAGCGAGCAGAGGCGGATTTCACGGCGGGCGCACTGGGCACGCGCCCTGGGCCCTGACTTTTGAAGGGCCCTGCAAAACCCCAACTTTACACTTTTTTCCTAACAACACCAAATTTGGTTTTATATGTGCAATTTTAACATGAATAGTATATAATATTCTTTCTTTATTTAAAAATATGATTAACATGTATTTTTATTTTCCTTGTCCCTCTCTCTTTTTTAAGGGGTCCAATATTTTCTTCTGCATCTGGGGTCCTCAACAGACTTTAATCCACCTCTGGAGGTGAGCCATCCTAATGACTCTGTCACCCTGCTGGGGAGATCAGACCCAGTCAGTCTTAGGGAGAACCTCCCCCTGATGGTTCCGTCCTGGCAAATGGTGGTTGTGTGGTGATGAGTGTATTCTCACACAGGGTAGCAGTGGTACTGCACTGAAGGGAAATATAAATTAATAATGGCCTTATGGTTTATGCTGAAGTATGTGTTGAAAAGGATTAAGGACTCTAAGGCATACATGTACATGGTAGACACTGGGAAGCACTGCCCCGACACCCTTTCAGTGGAGGACTCACTGTTGCACCTGCTAAATGCTGTCAGCAGATTGTCTTCAGATGCTGACCCCTTTAGTGAATGTCTCAGCTGCAAAGAGCTGCCACACCCAGGGTCTCATGTCTCCCCAGGGAAGCCCACAGCCAGCAACTGATGAAAGGCAGGAATATATATATATATATATATATATATATATATATATATATATATATAAATATATATATAAATATATATATATATGGGCCAGGCCATCTCAGCCCAATTGAAGAAAAAATTAAAAAAAAAATTTTTATTTATTGATTTTTAGCAAGAGAGTAAAAGAGATAGATAGATAGATAGATAGATAGATAGATAGATAGATAGACTAAAAGACATGAATACTGATCTTTCCCTATATGTGCCCAGACCAGGGATCAAACCGGCAACCTCTGCACTTCGGGATAATGCTATAACCAACTGAGCTATCTGGCCAGGGCATCAATTCAAGAAAATTTTGAAGGACCATTCTAGCTCCAGAGCTTCCCATGAGGGGTGCTGATGTTGCCATTGGCCTAGCATGGCAGCTTAGCTGTCCTTCTGACCACTTTTGCTTCTTTTTACTCCATTTTCCATGGATGTTGGTCCCAAGAGCATTCCTTAATAAGTATCCAAAAGGCTAAATTCTATCTCAGATCCACACCCAGGGGAACTCTGCTTGTGACAATACATTCAAAGAAAATATAAAAGAATGTTTATCTTTTAAATAATCTCAAGTGTGAGAAAGTCTTAAACAGAACATAAAAGCCAGAAGCCATAAAGAAAGAAATGGAAAGCCTGACCAGGTGGTGTCGCAGTGGATAGAGCATTGGACTGGGATGTGGAGGACCCAGATTCGAGACCCCGAGGTTGCCAGCTTGAAGTGCAGGCTCATCTGGTTTGAGCAAGGCTCACCAACTTGGGCCCAAGGTTGCTGGCTTGAGCAAGGGGTCACTCGGCCTGCTGTAGCCCCCTGGTCAAGGCACATATGAGAAATCAATCAATGAACAACTAAGGAACTGTGACAAAGAATTGATGTTTCTTATCTCTCTCCCTTCCTGTCTGTCTGTCCCTATCTGTCCCTCTCTCTGACTCTCTCTCTGTCTCTGCCACACTCACACAAAAAAAGAAAAAAAATGAAAAGATGTGACCACATGGAAATTTTTTCTATATTATGATAGGCATCCTAAACAAAGTTAAAAGACAGGCACTAGATTTGGAGAAAACATTTTTAATATGCATAATAGACAAAGAATTCATAACCACAATATGTAAAGAACTACAAATCATTAAGAAGTAGGCAATCCTCCCCCCAAAAGCTCATGTATAAGAAGATAAAATTCAAGGAAAGGAGATGTCGCCAATAAATAGCCTTCTTTGAAATCAAAGAAGCTTTACTTAAAATTAAAGAAATGCAAATAAAAGTAATAAGCTAACTTTTTAAATGAAAAAGATTGATAATATGCATACAATGAGCAAGAAAGTGGTGGAAATGAACGCTAGATATGTGTGGATCTCTAAATTTTTTTAAGGACATGGGCAATAATCTGTCAACATTTTAAATATGCATATCCTTTGATCAGTAATTCTCTTTTTAGGAGTATATGCTACAGAAATATTAACACATGCACACAAAAATACATGCCCAAGGAAGTTTATGGAAGAATTGTTTTTATAGAAGGAAGAAATTTGAAAGAAACATCCAAAAAAGGGGCATATATTTAAAAACACTGTGTATCTATACTTTGAGATGCTATCAGCTGCTAAAAAGAATGAGGGTGATCCATATGTATTGGTATAGAAAGGCATTTGTGATATATTGTTAACAGAAAGAAAAGTAGAAAAATGAATAATACATATAGGATGTGGCAAAAGTAAGTTTACAATCATTAGTATGTGAAACACAGTTTATTCTTATATTCTTATTTATTATTGTATTATTTTCTGTATGAACAAGTGTAAACTTATTTTTCTTCCCCATATATATATATATACACACAGATACATACACACACAGATATATATATATACACACACACACATATATCCATACATATATCCATATATATATATATATATATATATATATATATATATATATATATATATATAGTGAGAGAAGGAGAGAGAGACAGATACAGAGAGAGAGACAGGAAGGGAGAGAGATGAGAAGCATCAACTCATAGTTGTGGCACTTTAGTTATTCATTGATTGCTTCTTATAGGTGCTTTGATTGGGGGTGGGGTGCTCCAGCTAGCCAGTGACCCCCTGCTCAAGCCAGCGACCTTGGGCTTCAAACCAGCAACCTTTGGGCTCAAGCCAGCAATCATGGACTCATGTCAATTATCCCATGCTCAAGCCAGGGAGCCTGTAGTCAAGCTGGAAGAACCCACACTGAAGCCGGCAACCTCAGGGATTTGAACCTGGAACCTCAGCATCCCAGGTTGATGCTCTATTCACTGCACTACCACCAGTCAGACTATACACTTATACTTTTATAAATGTATAGGAAAAGTTCTGGACAGAGAACACACTAGGCGAGGGTGTTAGGAATGGTCTTATGGAAAGACAACATTTACTCTATATATCTCTGTATTAGTCAATACCTTTGGATGGAGCTTTCACTATGTTTATAATGAAAGCAATGAAAAAGATAATAAAATATACGAGATGAACAAAACTTGATGCTCTTCATTTATTTGCAATGCTTCATTACAACTACTACTGTTAGTACCGTTACTAGAGACAGTCACTTGGAATTTGCTTCAGTCAAAATACTCCACCGTATTCTACAGTAATTCCATCTTTTTCTGAAAATGGTCTAATTTATATTATCTAACAACACTCTGTCCTGATCGTCTTCACATAAATATCTTGAAAACCAGGTATAAGAAGTGGACTACTGAACCTTACAGAAAATAAGCCGTATTTTAAAATTTCTGGATTCAAGTCCACAGGATACACTTCATTCTCCCCAGGAGCTATGGTCATCTAAAATGCATGAAATATCTAAAAGATGGCAATAAGCCCTGAAAATTGGAAAGTGGAGCTTCAGAATATGAGAACATCCCTGAAGCCATTTCTTCACAGACTAAAGTGAAGGAGAAAATTGGAACTGCCAAGGGTGAGTTGGGGATGAGCCAACAGCTTTGTGCCATTGGAACCAGTTTAAAGGAAGTCAGTGTGGGGAGGTGAGATTTATACCTTTGTCCTTTGCTCTCTGGTGCTGAGTTAAATTCTTCACCCTCCAGGAAAAACCCCTGCTCCTTTGAACTTCTTGCCCTTCGGCTATACCACACTCGATTCCCCTTCCCATCCCTTAGTCTGACTCCCGTACACTATCTCACATTCGGGGAAGGCTTGGCTTTCTATCCTTACAGAATTCGCGGGCATCTGGAGATTTCAGGGTTTAGATAACCCATTCAACTTCAGCTCAGGAGTTTCCAATTTAGCTTACACATTAGAAACATTTGTAAAAGTTTTTGCGTGTGTGGTTTTTTTTTTAAAGTGCGTATGCCTCACTTTTACATACTATGGGGGTCCTCAGGTTATGACACAGTCTGGTTCCTATGACAGTGCCATAACCCAAATTTTGGTGTAAGTTGAAACACATCCTAGCCTAAGTCACTTACCTATTCTAACAGTTGTAAAATCATAATCTAGAACATAAAAACACAACTAAGCCACAGAAAAAGAATACTGCGTATTCTTCTGCCACATGCAACCAAACTAGTTCACCCACCTAGTCTGTAAGTGCGATGCTAATAGTGTAAGCTGAAACACTCATGTCTCAATTTTTTAAAGATTTTATGGGAGTGAGCATTGTAAATTTGAAACGTCATATGCCGAGACTGTCATAACCCAAGGACCCCCTGTTATCTGAATCTCTTTGGATAGGGACCCAGTTTCTGTGACTTTTAAAATAATCATTGATGATTCTGATACACAATCAGAATTGTGAATCTCTGGTAGCATTGGCTTTGTCTGCTTCTACTCCCTTCTCTGCATTCAACTTCTGTAGCTACACTGTAGACATTTTCATTGAACTACAATTCTGCACCCAATTCCAATACATGTTTTTTTTCTTCCACACCAAGCAGTTCCTTGAAACAAGCTAGGTGTGCTATAATTCAACTCAATTCTGACACTATCTACCTGGAGATAGCATCAGGTTCTACAGGGTAAGTGCTTAGTCCCACAAAACTGCCCTCACTTCAGATGCCTGTTACAAGGCCAGGCTGTCACCTGTGCTTCTGACTGGCGGATTAGTTTCCACGGCCCCCTCTTTGGGTTCAATGAACTTGCTAGAGCCACTCACAGAATTCAGAAAACCAGTTTACTCACCAGATTACTGCTTTGGTACGAAGAATATTAAAGGATAGGAATCAACAGCCAGATGATGATACAGGGGACAGGGTCCTGAGCATGGGAGCATCTGTCCCTGTGGAGTTACAGGCTCTGCATGGCGGCACATGGATGTGGCCTGGTTCACCAATCTGGAAGCACTCTGGACTTCAGCCTTCTGGGGTTTTATGGAAGCTTTGTTACAGGGGCATGATTGATGAAATCATTAGCCATTGGTGATTCATTCAACCTGCAGGTCTCTCCCTTCCTTGGAATTCAGCTGGGGGACTGAAAGTTCCAACCTTCTAAATCATGGTTGGTTCCCCTGGCAACCAGCATTTCCCCCTCTGTTTAGGGGATTTCAAAAAGTCACCTAATTAATATAAACTCAGTTGTTGTGGAAAGAGGCTTGTTATAAACAACAATCTCTAAACTGAGGACAAAGACTGAATGAATTTAACAAAAGATGTTTGCGTTGCTTATTGCTTAGGAGATGCCAAAGGTTTTGGGAGCTGTGAGCTAAGAGCCTTGGACTAAAGACCAAAATATATAAAGTCACAGTATCATATACACTTTGAACCACACCTAAGAAATCTTAAACTCCAAGAATGCATGATTTGGTAATAATCTACCAAGTTTGCAACGGCCTCCCCCAATCCTGGTTCAGTGGCTCTTTCCTAGAATGAGACATGGACTACTTTGACAACTCCAATGTCCTTCCGCCCATTGGCCCCTTATTGGCCTCTCAAAATTCACATAACTTGTCCTTTTTGCTGTTCCAGTAGAGCAAAGCTCAAGCACTCAGGTATTTAAAATTACTGTATTTCCCCATGTATAACATGCACCATTTTTTGAAAAATTTGGGGTCTAAAAACTGAATATGTCTTGTACAGTGGTTGTAGATTTTTTTTTTTACTTGTTTTTCCTGCAGTTTCGGGAGTTGTATGAATTTTATGATGAATAAAACTTGAGTTCAATAACTTTATGTAATACATTTTTTTTTCAAATTTCGGGCTCCAAAATTAACAAGTAGATTCAAAAGCTTTGGTACATATATACTATGCAATACTACTCAGCCATAAGAAATGATGACATCGGATCATTTACAATAACATGGATGGACCTTGATAACATTATACGGAGTGAAATAAGTAAATCAGAAAAAAACTAAGAACTATATGGACCAATGCATAGATGGGACATAAAAATGAGACTCAGAGACATGGACAAGAATGTGATGGTAACAGGGAGTGGGGTGGAGGGGTGGGGAAGGGGCAAGGAAGGAGAGGGAGGGAGGGGGGAGGGTAGGGGCACAAAGAAAACCAGATAGAAGGTGACAGAGGACGATTTGACTTTGAGTGAGGGGTATGCAGCATAATCAAAGGTCAAAACAATCTGGAGATGTTTTCTCAGAACATATGTACCCTGATTTATCAATGTAACTGCATTAAAATGAATAAAAATAAGATAAAAAAATTAAGGTGTGTTTTATACATGGGAGTGTCTTATACATGGAGAAGTATGGTAAAATGATCTGTACTTCCTGCCTTGGCCCAATCCAATTCATTCTCCACACTGCAACCTGAGTAACCTTTTCAAATGCAAATTAGATCTTATGATCAAGTACCCGTCTCTAACTTGTGGTTTTTACAGTGAAAAATTTTTATATTTAAAATTAGCCAGCTGGTTCAGTTCAGATGATCCCAATTTTGTTGGCAACATGCAAAGCATCCTAGTGGGGAGCCAGTCGAACATATGCCTCTTTCTCTTCATTAGGTCTGAGCAGAGTCTTGACCTTGGCCATAGCAATGTCACAGACTGTGTCTTCACAGCCTGTGTGATCTGGTGCTTGTTGGCCTTGACATCCACAGTGAACATAAGTGTATTGTTGTCTTTTATCTTCTTCATGGCTGACTAGATAGTTGGAGGAAACTTGATGATGGCACAATGGTCAGGCTTGTTTCTCCAGGGGGCGCTCTTCCCAGGATATTCAGGATCCCTTCAGAGCAGTAGTGTCTTGGCCATTGGAAGGTGGATAGCCTGTGGATCTTATTTTTTTGTGGTTGTGGATGCTTTCAGCACTGCTTTGTTTGCCTTTAAAGCCTTTGCTTTGGCTTCAGCTTTGAGAGGGATGGCGTGGAGGGAGCTTCCTTCCTTGCTTTTAGCACCATCTTTATAAACAGGTGCCTTGCTTAAGTCTTTAAATGGTGCCTCATGGTTCATAAGATACAGTCCAAACTCTGTAACAGGTCATATAAGACCAGCTATAATTTGCTACCTGTGTACATTTCTGGTCACATCTACTTCTCTTCTTCACCCACAGTCATCATAATTTTTCTTATGAATGAGTGTGTCCTCCGTATCTGAAAATGCTCCCAGTCTCCCTTTGCAAGCCTGATTCCTTTTTATTCTTTAAAGACTCATCTCAGGAGGCAATGCCTCCTTGGTTGAGTCTCAAAGGTGACATAATTTTTAAAAAATATATTCATTGATTTTAGAGAGAGAGGAAGGGAGAGAAAAAGAGACAAACATCAGTCTGTTCCTGTATGTGCCCTGATGGGGAATCCAACGAGCAAACATTGTGCTTTGGGATGATTCTCAAACCAACCAAGCTATCCTGCCAGGTTGTGATACAATTTTTGAAACTCAAATTCTCTTATTTTGGGAGGAAGTGGTTCTTCAAATTTTAAATTTCTTTTTTAAAATTGCAATAATAACACTTAGCATGAGATCTACACTGTTAATTGAGTTTTAAGTGTACAATACAGTACTGTTATTTATGTTGTACAACAGATCTCTAGAATTTCTTCATCTTCTATCACTGAAACTTTATACCCATTGAAGAACAGCTCCTCCTGCTCCCGCAAGCTCCCCCACCCCCTACTGCCCATGACCACTCTGCTGTCTGTTTCTGTGATCTTGACTATCTCAGATACTTGAGAGAAGTGCAATGATGCAGCGTTTGTACTTTTGGGTCTGGCTTATTTCACTTAACATAAGGTCCTCCATGTTCATCCATGCTGTCACATATGGCAGGATTTCCTTCTTTTTAAAGGCTGATTAATATTCCACTAATGTACATATCATATCACTTTCACTTGTCTGTGCACTTTATATAAGAAATTTGGTACCTAAACCCAGGATGATATTAAAAGAGTGAGCAATCAAAACAGATACCTAAAGAACGCATACCGATTGTCCATCATCCTATTTTTAAACTATACAATACTTTAATATTTAAAGGGTTTTTCTCCTTTTCTATCTTCTCTTCCCTTCATTGGCCACACTCATCAGCGAGACCATAGGCTAGTGAGCTGGGGCAGGGTCAGCAGCTGAAACCCTCACTATGACTAATAACTGCAGGGTGAGGCAAAAGTAGGTTTACAGTTGTTTGTATGAAAACTAATACAGTAATAAGTAATAATACAAGAATAAACTCTAATTTCACATACTCACAAGTGTAAACCTATTTTGCCTCATCCTGGATGTCAATAGAAATCTCAGGGCTGAACTTTTCCCATCCTGACACATCACTGCTAACTTCAGAACACTTATACTTTTCTGCCCGCTCCATCCTCGTGATCAGCGCCCTATATACAATGGTAAGCCCTCGTTTAGTAAATCATTGCTTTTTTTCCAAGAAAGAGGACTAATAAGAGGAATTTCCCGAGGGTACACACATAAATCAAAACAGGAGGTCAGTGTGTTATATAGTGATGAAAAAGAGATGTATTGCATTGAAATAAAACTCTCAAATTAGAGATGTGTTTCCCATTCTCTCTCTTTTCATATAACTGGTTTGGATAAAATATCTGCCATACCTATTTAGAATGTAATTTTCATTTATGCTCCATTTATCTCTCTATTCTTGGTGTTTGTGTTTGTGCTGGCCACATATGACTTCCTTGATCAATGCTTGTTGAATAACTAAATGAATGAAAAGATTTGATGAACCATTTTTTTAATAAACATGAGCAATTGTTTCGTGAAAGAAACCAGAAGTTAAGGGAAGGTATTATATTCCTACCAAGAAAACGATAGCAGTTGGAAGGAGCAATTTAAAGTTGAGCTGAAATTCTTTAGTATTGTTATCTCAAGTGTCACAATAAAGAATTCATTCTCTTGTACTGTGAAAACTCACTTGTGTGATACCTAACTCATAATCTCAAACCGTTTGCACACTGTTCAAAGAATTGTTCTGCATATAGATTGGTTTGTGTGCCCATATGTTTAAAAATTCAATTTAAAGCAACAGCTGAATTAGTCAATGATATTGAGGCTTCTTTTCGACATTCAGTTTTGGAGAAAGGAGAAGGAGCCCATATTCATCTGTATCTTTGGGGAGAGAGGCTAGGGGATAGCTGATGCATGTTTTGTGAAGATGAAACTGAATATGAACATTTTCGCTGTTTGTCATTGTCTGCTCCCCGGCTTGCTCTCTGGATTGCAGATGCTGTGGCTATTTCTTGATGGCCGTCAGGCTCCAGTTCATTAACATCACTGCCAGTTGGTGCCTCTGCTGAGGATTTCACTATTATCTTTCACTAGCAGGCACATAGCAAGGTGAATATACTTCTAAATCACATTTATGCTTACTTCAAAATTATAACAGTGGGATTAACTGACCCTGTACTGTCTCTCTTCTCAAAGAAATAAATTAACCCCTGAATTTCTTCATGGGTCAAGCCCAAATCCGTGTTTCTCACAAATTTCAAAAGTTAAAATAAGGGATTTTCTCCACCCCATCACCCGCCTTTATGTTTTGTTTTAAGCACGGTAAAAATCCTGAATGGAAAATATTGGAAAAATATTAGATATACTCAGCCGTGAAAGAAAAACGGTGTTCGAGTCCCCCCCCCCCCTCGCTGTTTTTCACATGCAGCCGAGGTCTCCCTTCATTGATCAGCTTCCTTTCATTGTTTGGTGTTTGGTGAGAAGAAAGCAATCTCAGGCACCAAAGGGTCAAAGAAACTGTGAATTTGTGGATTAAATTTGCAAAAATGCTGTTTGATAAAGACTATTTGTCTTTCTGGGCTTCTGGTAAATCTCAATTTGCAAATTAAAACCGAACCTTTAAGGCCTTTCTGTTATCAGTTTGAATGCCTAATAAGATACAATCTGCAGCTTTTTTTATCTGACATTCACATTCGAACTCATTGTAGCTTTGCTCAAAGCTGCCAAAACTTGTTTTTCACTGAACCACGTGAAACTTCTTTGTGTCAACCAAGCCCTTAATCCTCTTCAAATTGGTTAAATAAGTCAATTTGAGAAGTCCTGTCATGGGAAGGAGTATCATGAATTTGGAACTAAACAGATTTAAGAGGAATTAGTTAAATTCCTCTCCCTCTCCCCCCAACCCCCATCCTGAGGGCAGGGCTGCTTTCTCTAACTTGTCACTCCTCTGGTATGACTGGTGGAGAATGAAAAGCAAAATGTCTTCAATTTTCTCAATCTAGATTTATTTAAGCAACTGTCTGGCCAGTAGCCACGGCCACCATCATAGCTACCTGGCCTGTGCAGGTTCACATTTGATTCAGACAGACGGTAATGAAACAACGGAGCCAAGAAGTGATTGGTCATTTACCTTTAATCCTAGCTTGCACTCGCCAGGCGAGAAAATAAACACAGTGGGAAAACACTTTCCTTTCCATTCAGGGCTCCCAAAGCCACTGACTCATCCGAGTTTTCCTAGAATCAATGGCCCCACCAGCCGTATTCACCTTTGTACCCCATCTCCTTCTCTTTGCACAAACTGCACAAACTGGCTTCTCCTTTAGCACTCCGCCATCTTGGTTGCCTCTCCTCTCCAATGCTGATGGCAGGAACCAAGAGAGAGAGCCCCTAGTCTGCTTCATTTTATAGTGTAGAAATTAAAGCCTTTAATCCAATATACAAATAAAGAAGTCTCTGATACAAAGCCACTTATCTGAGGCATAAATGGGATACCTCATAAGAGTGCACCACCCCCTATCATACAACAGTCAAGGGTGTGGGAAAAGCTCAGTTTTGAGAAAATCTTGGTATTAGAAGTGAGAGAAAGGCTTAGTCTTAAAACTAAGCCTTAGGCTATAAGGACTTTGCCAACTTATAGCCTGTCTCCCACATCCAAAGCGAGGAAACATATACATCATACTTACAAACTTATTGGACCAACAGCAACTTAGCTCAGTTTTGGCTCATGTACCTGTTCCTCTCCATTATTAGAGCCAAAGAAGAACTTTTAGTGTGTGAATTTCCCTCTGGGATCATACTGAGAAATATAAGCAGAACAGAATAGAGCTTTGCATTTACACAAGGACAGAAGAGGAAAGATGTAGAAATGGTAGGAAAAATAGACATATCTGTGCAAATATGTCTACCTTACTTTCAATGTTTTGCCTACACAAGTGTTCGGGTCATAGTCATTGGTTTCCTGTGGTGGAAGAGGGAAAATCCATGTGAATGGAGCAATATTTACCCGGAGGAAGTACAAGAGGAGACCCTGGGCTTCTTGTGATACAGAACTTTCTACCTCAGAGTTGGCAAACTGGTCTGCCTGTTTAGGTAGATAAAGTTTTAATGGTATACAGTTATGCTCATTCTCTCATTGGTTGGCTTATTTTATCACTGTTTTTAAGTAGTTGTGACAGAGACTATATGACACACAAAGCCTAAAATATTTACTGTCTGGGTTTTTAGAGAAAGTTCCTCAACTCTGTTTTACCCAGCAGAAATCAGAAATAGAGGCAAGGGTTCTGAGAAGTGGTCAGTGGAGGCCCTGACTAGGTGGCTTAATAGATAAAGCATGATCCTGGTGCACTGAGGTCTTGGGTTTGATTCCTTGTCAAGGCAAAAAGGAAAAGCAATCAATGAGTGCACAACTCAATGAAATAACTAAGTGGAATGGTGAGTTGTTGCTTCTCTCCCTACCCCTCCCCCCCTCTATTTCTTTCTCTCTCTCAAATCAATGAATAGTTTATTGTATAATGCTTAAATTAAAAATAGCAGTTGCAGGTTATTATTTAGAAATTGTAACAGTGTACCAGTTGTTAATTGATTTGTTAAAATTCATATCGTATATATTATTTATCAATATAAATAATTTATAGCATGGATTTGTTTTTTTGTTGTGTTACAGAGATTTGGTAAGAGCTGAAAAGGTGTAGAAACAAAGGCACTCTCTAAAATGCTGTTAATAATTAGTATCAATCAATAGCAGTGACGAGGCACGCACGTGATAAAATGCTCTGTTCCAGGGTCAGTGAGAGGAGGGAAGAGGCCAAAAGAAGCAGGCGTTGTAATTAAGGGTCTTACTAAATAGTCTACTGTAAGAAGTCATTCTCTATTCTTGCAGTGACTTTGGAAAACTTACAAAATACTAAAAACCCATGAGAACAAATGAAAAGGGCTCAGGATTTAGGACAGGAGGATCAGATTTGAATTGCCTGTGTGTCAGGCCCCTGGATGCTTCCGTAAGCTTTAGTCCCATCAATTTGCTTGATTCCATTGTTTTAGAGTTTGTCTAAACATAGATTTCAGACTTCTGCTTTTGGATTTCATCTTGCTGATTTTTTGCTTATCATTAAGTATGTCGACATGATTTTGGAACTTGTGCCTGCAATTTAATGAAGAGATGTTTTATGCTGACATTTTATTTCCTGAAAAATATTATAGGCATGATTTGTGTGTCTTCATCAAGTCAGGATGGAAGCCGAGAATCCTGGAGTTAACTGTGGCCTTAGGGGTGATCGCAGAGCCTTCTCAAACTTTTATTTCCATATGAAAAACCTGACGTTCTTATTAAAATACAGATCCTGATTCAGCAGGTTTGGGCTGAGTCTGGAGAAGTCTGCAGATCAGGCTTGGAGAAGTGGGATACCAGAGGCCCACCTACTGAGAATTCACTGTGCAATATCTCTGTAGATCTGCACTTGGCTCCCATGAGAACATTCCTCATTTACACAAAGAACTTACTAATATTTACTTATTTACTGACTTATTTAAATATTTTCAATGTTTATTTTATTGATTTTAGAGAGAGAAGAAGGTGGAGAAAGAGAGAGAGAGAGAGAGAACAAGAGAGAGAGAAACAGGAATATCAATTTGTTCTTGCATGTGCCCTGACTGGGGATCAACCTGGCAACCTCTGTGTTTTGGGACAATGCTCTAACCAACTGAGTTCTCTAGACAGGGCAGAACTTACCAATTTTTTTTTCTGTATTTTTCTGAAGCCGGAAATGGGGAGAGACAGTCAGACAGACTCCCGCATGCGCCCGACCTGGATCCACCCGGCACGCCCACCAGGGGTCAATGCTCTGCCCCTCCGGGGCGTTGCTCTGTTGCGACCAGAGCCACTCTAGCACCTGGGGCAGAGGCCGAGGAGCCATCCCCAGTGCCCGGGCCATCTTTGCTCCAGTGGATCCTCGGCTGCAGCTGCGGGAGGGGAAGAGAGAGACAGAGAGGAAGGAGAGGAGGAGAGGCGGAGAAGCAGATAGGCACTTCTCCTGTGTGCCCTGGCCGGGAATCAAACCCAGGACTTCTGCACGTCAGGCCGACGCTCTACCACTGAGCCAACCAGCCAGGGCCTAGAACTTACCAATTTTTAATGTAACCTACTTCATTATGAAAAAATAAAGTTAAAAAATCTTTATAGTGTCAATATCATAACTTGTAAAGATTTCTTTCTAAGGGGATTGAATTCTCACTTTTGAGATTACCAGCCAGTTATTATTTATGAGCCAAAATTAAACCCACTAAAAGACTGTATCATACATGGTCACAAAAGCTATTGTCAGAAGAAGGTGAGCTGTGATGGGAGGCTGGGTTTAGAGTTTCACTCAGTTGCTGGCAGATTATATCCCTTTCCCCACATGCTTCCCTTTTCTTTTTCTTTTTTCCTCTCTCCTAAATTCAACACATATCATATGTACATTTTAGCATATGTGCACACTAAAATATTTAGATGGATTCAAGGTCCAAGATAGTAGGTCATCTGACCTTAGTTGGTGAGCTAATAAATGGTAAAGAGCTGGCTTTGATGTTGGTGGTGGGAGGGAGGTAGTCTCATGTGCAGAATTTTCACAATTGCCAATTTCCATGGTGTAAATACTCCCACCAAAGGATATTTCTAACTACCCATAATTTAACAATCAGCTTGTAAAATTCTTGAAAATTTAACAACCAATAGAAATCTCCAGTACAGCTTCATCTGACAGCATTATAGCTATAGTAAGAGACAGTTAACATTTACTGAACACTTACTATGTGAGAAGCAGTGTTAAGAGTTTTATATAGGTATGGCCTCTAAGAAAATTAAAATAAGACCCTATTCATTTATTCAACAACAATTTAGTGAAATCCTTTCATGCTAGGTGCCAAAGAAATAAAGATGAATGGGAAATAACCCCTGCCCTCAAGCAATTCATGGAGTCTAGTGGGGAAGATAGATATAGAGATATAAATTACAGTTGTAACATAATAAATAATGAAACAGATGGTGATGGCAACTGATTTAGTACCTCTTCTGGGCCCAGCTGGGGATGACGGATGCTCAGGAAGGCCCTTTCCTTTACCCCTTTGCAAAAGTCCATGCTGACCATGTCAAATCATCTTCGGTGGGTAAAGTTTATGTAGATGTCTTTTCGATTTAATGGAATTGAAAAGCAGATCAGTTCCTTTAAAAAGACAATTTTTGACATGCATGTTTCATCTTAGAATGGGGTCTAACCTATCTGTCATACAGGCTTTAAAAAGAGAATATGGAATATAAAGAAGGAACCTTTTGAGAACTGACAATTTACAGACCTCAGGAGTGTTATCCTAATTCAAATTCAATTTCATTTTAGAAAGCTTGAAGGCATCAGACTGTTACAGAGATAAAAGAGCCAAGTATTAATCTTTTGAGTTAGTATCTAATTCAAGCTGTTGAACCTGTGAAGAGTTTGCAGGACTCTTCATTTATCTTAAAACCAAAGATCAAGCAAAAAAATGTTTTAAAAAGGCAACATAATGGCAACCTCTCTTTTGATTATAGGTAACAATGATTGTAATTCATTACGACTGTTTATTTATATCTTACGGCTTTAAGTAAGATGGGTAGAAATAGGAACATGCCATTCTAGTTTTCTTCCAATTGTCTCTGCCTCAGTACTCCATTTGTTCACCACTTTTATATTGGCTCACATGGGCTAGGATTATATTTTAGCTTTATGGTCAGAGTGTGAAAACTGGGTTTGAGGTGTATCAAAAATCAATTTGGGTGTGACAGAACAGTGAGCCACAAACCAAAGTTGTTATGCTTCTTTCTATTCTGTTTGCTCTGTGTGGACCCAGCTGAGTGAGGTGGTGATTTAGTGCAGAATTTGTGATATTTCACAAGAAGTCCTACTGAGCAGGCTTGCTTTGGCTTCTCCCATGATTACAGAGGACAGGATGAAGGATGTCTCTTTGAAGGAGAACAATCAGGGACCTAGCAACCAGTCACAACCTCCTGATTCTTTTCAAGGCCTTAGGGCATTCTGTTGAAATCTTTAAGTAACAAGGAATGGTAAGGTTTTCAATTGAACACAGAATTTAGTACACAGGGAGACAACGTAAACGGGAAGAATTCAATAATTATTTGAGGAGCAAGTGCATTAGTTGGGCCTATTTATAGGTCATTAAGTGGTTACCTTTATGTTCATTTTATCTACATTTCCACAGTTTTACTTTTCTATAGGCCTTTGTGGATGAACAAATCTCTCTTGGTTTATATTCAAAGATGAATTTATTGACATTTTCTATGTTTGTTTCTCTTTTCCCTGAAGAATTGTCAAGTGGGGAAGCTGTTATAAGTTAAGGTGACCATAAAATTTACCATTCAGACCAGGGCCCTTTTAAGCATGAAAGGAGATTTTATTATTAATATACTAAAATAATTATGCCTGGCAATCAGTAGTAAACAGGTCTCTTTGCAAAATGAGATGTATGGCCATCCTAGGTATAGGTCGTTTAGTTACTATTATTTGGTTGCCATCTGGATTTCATAGAAACATCTGAAAAACATGTGAGGCTAAGGACTTAAAAAATGCCTGGACTTGACTGGTGGTAGTATAGTAGATTGAGCATTGGCCCGGGAATGTTGAGGGCCCCAGTTCGAAACCCTGAGGTTGCCAGCTTGAGTGCAGGATCATAGACGTGATCCTAGGGTCACTGGCTGGAGACCCAAGGTTGCTGGCTTGAGTAAAGGGTCATTGGATTGGCTGGAGCCTCTCAGCAACCCTCTATCTCCCCACACCCCCCATTAAGGCACATATGAGAAGCAATCAATGGGTAACTAAAGTGAAGCAACTACAAGTTGATGCCTCTCATCTTTGTCCTCCTCTTTTCTTTCTCCCTGCCTGTCTCCCTCTATCAAAAAATAAATAAATAAAATAAAAATAAAATAAAATAAAATAAAATAAACAAATTACCTGGGATTCCTATGTGTTCCCATCATAGAAACGTAAAAAGAGCCCAGAAGCAATGATTCTGTCCCTTACGACTGACACAAAAGAGTGAGACGGCACTCAGAAGCCTTCCAAAATGAAAAGTTCCTTGTTTGAGGTCATTACTCCCCATCCAGCTCTCCTGAGCATATGCACCTATACAGGGCTCAGAAATCTTCCCCTACTTTATATTCCCATTATAGTTGCCTGAGCTCAGGATTTTTTTATATCTTACTTGGACTACAGCAAACACCTTCTAACTGATCTCCCTTCTTATATTCTTTCTACACGACAAATCCTTTGTCTATATCACAGGCAGGCTGGTTTATCTAAAATGTAAAGCTGACCATATCGTTCTCTTTCTCCAAATCATGTAATAGCTCCCATTCCCTACAGTACAACACACAAGGCCCTCCATAAATCCATTCCTGTCGGCTCTTTCAGCCTTGCTCTTTAGCAGTAATACCTTGTTTCTATTTCTCCAAACACAGCCCAGTATCTTTTGCTTTACTTTTATTCATCCTTGAACCTATCTTGACTTTTAGAAAACTACACAAATAATGTTTAGGAGGAAGGATTGTGTGTGGATATTTAAATCCATCAATTTTTTATCATTGTTTCTGATTCATCTACAGTAAAATTTACTCTTTGGTGACTGTTCTATGAATTGTGACAAATCTGCAGACTTAGGTAACAACTACCACTATATTCAAGATACAGATCAGTTTTATTGCTGCTCCTTTCATTCCCAACCCTCTTTCTTGTCATCTTTGTAGTCAGACTCTATCCCCTGGCAACCAGTGAGTTGTACTATATTCTCTTTTTTTTTTAAGTAAGTGAGAGCAGGGGAAGCAAAGTGACAGACTCCAGCATTTATCCCCACTGTGACCCACCCAACAAGCACCCTATAGGGAAATGCTTTGCTGATCTGGGGTGTTGCTCAGTTGCTCAGCAAACGAGCTATTTTAAGCACCTGAGGCAGAGGCCATGGAGCTATTCTCAGTGTTTGGGGCAAACTCACTCCAATTGAGCCATGACTGCAGAAGGAGGACAGAGAGAAAGAGAGAGAGAGAGAGAGAGAGAGAGAGAGAGAGAGAAGGGAAGGGGTGTGGAGAAACAGATAGTTGCTTTTTCTGTGTACCTGACTGGGAATCTAACCTGAAACATTCGCATGCTGGGCTCATGCTCTACCATTGAGCAAATCGGCCAAGGCCACTGTATTCTTATAGTTTTGCCTTAGAATAACATGTAAGTGCAATTACATGTTATATATGTATCACTTGGTATAAGGAATTTGAGACTCATCTAATTTGTGGCAAGTTTTAGAAATTCATTCCCTTTCCATGTTGAGTAGTGAGGGACTTTGGATGGTTTTCAGCTGTGGGTCATCATGAGTGAAACTAGTGTGAACATTCTTTTATAGGCTTTACTGTAAACATAGATTTCATTCCACTTGAACATAAGGCCAAGAGTAGGATTGCTCTGATATATAGTAAGTGTATGTTTATATAAAGAAAATGCCAAACTGTGTTCTAACATGGTTGAACTGTTTTACATTCCTACCAGCAATGTCTGAGGGTTTCAGTTCCTTTACCAACATTTGGTATGGGCAGCCTTTTAATGTTTGCCATTTTAATCAGTGTGTAAAGGCAGTTCGTTGTGGTTTGAACTTGCATTTTCATAATGACTATGTCAAGCATCCTTTCATATAATTTTATGCTATCTGTATATCTTTGGCAAATTGTTTCCTCAAATATTTTGCTCATATCTTTGTTGAGTTTTTAGTTTTCTTATTGTTAAATTTTGAGAATTCTTTATTTCTCTTTTAATAAAATTCCTTTACCAGAAAGAGAATTTTCAAATATTTTCTTCTATTGTGTGGCTTGCTTTTCATTCTCTTAATAGTATCTTTAGCAGAGCAAATATTTTCGTTTTGATTAAGTTCAGTTCATTACTTTTTTTCTTTTATGCATTATGCTTTTGCTTTCAGATCTAAAAGTTGTTTGCTTAACCCAAGGTGTATTTGTCTTCTAGGGCTACCATGAAAAAATATTACGTGCTAAGTGGCTTAAAAGACAGAAGTTGATTATCTCAGAGCTCTGGAGGCTAAAAGCCCAAGGTGAAAATTCAGTCTCTTCCGAGGCCTCTGCCCTTGCCTTGCAGATGGTGCTGCCTCATGTGTTTTCTCTTTGGTGCATATATGTCTATTGATATATTCTAATTTCTTCTTCTTCCTCTTATAAGGACACCAGTCATATTAGCTTGGGACACACCCATATGACCTCATTTTACCTTAATTTTATTTTAAAAATTATTTTAGTGAAAGAGAGAGACAGAGAGACAGACAAGAAGGGAGAGAGTTGAGAAGCATCAACTCATAGTTGCGGCACCTTAGTTGTACATTGATTGTTTCCTCATATGTACCTTGACTGGGGGACTCCAGTTAAGCCAATGACACCTTGCTCAAATCAGTGACCTTGGGCTTCAAGCCAGTGACCTTTGGGCTCAAGCCAGTAACCATGGGGTCATGCCTGTGATTCCATGCTCTAGTTGGTGACCCCATGCTCAAGCTGGTGAGCCCGTGCTCAAGCCATATGACCTTGCACTCAAGCACATGACGTTGCGGTTTTGAATCTGGGTCCGCAGCATCCCAGGCCAATGGTCTATCTTCTGCACCACTGCCTGGTCAAGCTTAATTTTTTATTTTCAAATACAGTTACATTTGGAAGTGCTAGGGGTTAGGACTGCAACATATGATTGAGGGGTAAGGCTGGATAATTTATCTTGTAATACAAGGTCATAAAGATTTTCTTCTATGTTTTCTGCTAAATATAAATGATCTCAATAGAGGAAATTGGAAAGTTATTTCAGGAGAACAAAGACTGCTTTGCTCAATGCTGTATTGCCAGTGCCTAATACAGTCCTTGACATCTTAAATTGATTACCGAACCTTGTTGAATGAATGTGACTCACATTCACTCTTCTATTCTTGCTCCTTGAATCTCAGAGAATAGTCATTGCTGTCTTGCTGAAGTATTAGTATGGTATTTATAAGATCCATATCATTTCCTAAAAGCTTACTTGATAACCATTCAAAAGTGCCCAGGTGGTAATATCTACTAAAGACAAAAATGAGACTACTCTATGACTCAGCATTTTCAGTCCTACGTGTATACCTTGCAGGTTAGTGAATATGTTCACCAAAATACATGTATAAAATGTTCATAGTAACAGCATTCATAAAAGACAAAATTGGCTGCATCTAAAATGTCCATCAACAGTAAAATTAATACATTCTGATGCATTAAAATAATGGAGTACTATATAGCAATGACAATGAACATATTACTCACACTGTTTACATCATAAATAAATCACAAAACAAAATATTAAGCAAGAGATATCATACAAAAATAATACAGATTTTATGCTTTATTTATATAAAAGTCCAAAACAGGCAAAACTTACCTATGGTGATAGAACTTTTGACAGTAGTTACCTTTAAAGAAGAAGGTATTGGGAAGAAATTTGAGGGGGCCTCCATGAAGTTGGACATGTTCTTTTTATTTACATGGATGTTAAGTACATAAGTAGGTTTACCTTGGAAAATATCACGACTTAAAATTTGTGCTTACTTAAAAAAAATTACTCCCTCTGACCAGGCAGTGGTGAAGTGGATAGAACATTGGCCTGGGATGTAAAGGACCCAGGTTTGAAACCCCAAGGTTGTTGGCTTGAGTGTGGGCTCATCAAGCTTGTGTGTGGGGTTGCTGGCTTGAGACTGGGATCATAGACATGACCCCATGGTCGCTGCCTTGAAGCCCAAGTTTGTTGAGTTGAGCCCAAGATTGCTGGCTTGACCAAAGGATCACTGGCTCGGCTGGAGCTCCCAGTCAAGGCACATATGAGAAAGCAGTCAATGAACAACTAAGGTGCTGCAACTATGAGTTGATGCTTCTCATCTCTCTCCCTTCCTGTTTTCCCTTTCTGTCTCTCTCTCTCACTCTCTTTTGCTGAAAAATAATAACTCTCTGTGGATACAGCCTTGTTATTTCTATATAAACTGCAGGAAATCTTGGGAAGGTATTTTACTGAGCTTTATTGAAAACCACAGCAAAATAAAATAGAGACTCTTTTTCTATTTTAAAATGTTAGCTATTTCTTTTCCCCTTTCAACTTTCTTTTACATGGGCTTCAATATCAAAATTCTTGGACTATGGGGAGAAAATATCCAAGAAAAAAAAACACAAAAGGCAAAGCTAATTTTGTAGAAGTCTTGAAGAAAAAGTATAATCAGGGAAAGTTTAGATGGTCTTATTCTTAGATTGCCCATAGTATGGTGACAAAGGGAAATTCTGGTCCTTACATAAAGTTGAACTTGTCATACCAGCTGCCTTTCTTATTAGTAGACAAGGCATTGAACCATGTGCTTCTTCACTGTTGGTCTATTTGTAATCTTCACTTAAATTTTAATAATGCAGAGATATTCTTTGTAAAAAGGTGCTGAACATTATAAAGCTGAAATGTTAAAGAATAATGTTTTGAATTGCTACCCACCTGAAGAGGTGACACTTGCTTATTTATATGTCATGATACTCTCAAAAAAAGTGGAATCAATGACTTTGAAATGCAGAGTTTTTGAATGTCGAGATGCTGTGTGTGTGTCTGTTTTCTTTGTTTGCATGTGTGTGCACACGCACATGTGTGTTTTGGGAAATATGCAGATTATAATTAATGTCTTTTCTGAGAGTATCTCACATTGATATCTACATCTGGGGATGTTAATGGGATTTTTTCTCCTAAATTAAAATCTTTTCTCAATTAGCTTTCTAAATTAATCCATATTTTTATAGGGGAGAAAGAAAAATATAAAATACCACTGTCAATGTTGAAGAAAACCATCTTTTTAACCTAGTTTTTATAAAGTAGAATATTTCATTAGTATGTAATCTTCTTTATGTATAGACCAAAAATTAGTAGAATTCAGTCAAGTTTATATATTTCAAATGGGCTAATAAGCTGCTGAATCAGATCATTGTTTCTTGTATACACAGTGTGCTTTAACCAATCATATTTTAATTGGATACAACCAGCTCTTTTTCATAAGATAGGGGATTTCTACCATCTAAATATTCATGAGATTGTCTCTGGGATGATCTAATGAATGGTTTAGCAATTGGCTATTACTGTGGTTGTATGAAAAAAAAAATCTAACATAAACTTGACATTCTGTCCATTGACACCAATAAGTAAAAATGGAAAAAATGTTCAATTGTCAAATTCGCTATCAAAATTCCTAATGACTTCATTGAGCCTACAAATTCATTTTAGATTCTTTTCAAAGTACTGTTTTATTGAAATACTTCCATTAATGACAGCAAAGTGAAGTAATTATGTGAAACCTTGTGCCATTAATAATTATGAAGTCTGGAATATATATATTCCCAACATTCTAAAATACTGGAAGTCGTCCAAGAGCAGACAGACGTCGGAAAGTTTATTCTCAAAAAATGCAATCAAAAGAGGAAGAATTACAAGCTTTTGGCTTTCTTCCTATAGATTTTCCCTAACAACATGGTTATAGCAGCAAAAATTCTAGCATTATGACAGCAGAGAAAATTTCCAAATTAGAAAAGCAGCTGTGAATTTAAGAGGAAAATTTTGGAAGCAAGAGAATTGTACAATGAATGAGATACAAAATCTAAGTATAAATTCTTCCCTAACGCTTGGTGATTGCTGAACTATGTGTGTCGGGGGAGACATCGGGGCATCTGGTGAGAAAACAGTGAAAATTCAGAGTGATCTACCCTTGAAAAACAGCTGTGTTAGGTGCTCTGGGAGATTTATGAATTTGCTGCCTTTTCTTTTGCGTACATTTGAGTATGTTCCTCAGCCTGCTTAGGTGGGCAGAAAATTGAAGTGTTACTGGCTTGAGGTATCAGAGTACAGAGCCTGAGGCTGGTAGAGAAATTTAGGGGTGAAATATCATGAGAAAAAGATCTATAGAGAAAGTGAACCCTAATTCCTGAATAGAAACTGTGACCAAATCCTTGGCTGACCACCAAGATAAGCAGGTGCAGGTGAAATGCCCAGTAAGCCAGGGGAAAATGAGCAGCAGCAAGAAGCTGTAGGAACTGGGCAAATATATCAGGGTTACATACCACTGATGCAAGTTAAGTGCCTGTAAGGGCAGTGAAAAAATAATCTTCAGAATATAGATAACCCTGGATCATCATGATATATTATCTGCAAAATCTAATTAAAATTATAGATGTGCAAAGAAACAAGAAGGTATAACTCACATTCAGAAACAATGCAGTCAATAGAAAATGTTTCAGAATGTTAAGTGCAACTGACAAAGCTTTAAAGGGTACTATTATAAATGTATTCAAAGAATTAAAAGAGAAATAAAATTAATGAGTGAACAAAGTAACAATTCCAGCAGAGAAAACAAAAAGTATTGAAAAAGTGGAAATTCAAGAATGGAATTTGAATTGAGAAGACACAACTTTGCACCTACAAGACTCAAAAATCCACAAAATACAATAATGAAAATGAAAATTCACTAGATAGGCTCAAAAACAGGTAGGAGAGAGCAAAAACCCAAAATAGTGAACTTGAAATTAGATCAGTTAAAATTATATATTTCGAAGGAGAGAGACAGAGATTAAAGAAAGGTAACAGAGACTCAGAGACTTGTGGGACAAAATAAAGAAGAATGAAAGAGAGAAAGAGAGAGAGAGAGAGAGAGAGAGAGAGAGAGAAAGGGGAAAAATACAAGAAATAATTGCTAAAACCTTCCCAAATGTGGTTAAAAAATAATTTTCATTTCCAAGAAATTCAATGAAAGTCAGTAAGAAAAACACCCCAAAACTAGACTTAGGCACTTTCAATACTCAAATCTCTTAAGGTCAAAGATGAAGTGGCAATCTTGGTGTTAAGGAAAATTAATAGGTTAGACATAGGGGAACACAAACATGATTTTTACTGATTTTCTTACAGACATCATGGAGACCAGATATTGTAACAACATATTGAAAGTGCTAAAAGTACAAAAATAAACAAAACAAAGCAAAACAAAAAAAAAAAACTACTGGCCTACAATTCTATATTCAGCAAAGATAACTTTGAAAAATAAAGGCAAATGAGAAAGCAATCAATGAACAACTAAGATGACACAACTATGAGTTGATGCTTCTCAATACTCTCCCATCCTGTCTGTTTGTCCCCATCTATCTCCCCTTCTTGAAAAAAAGGGAAGAAAGAAAAAGAAATAAAATAAGAAAAATTAAGACTGAAAATCAATATATGTTTTTTCTTTTTTTTTAATTTTATTTTTTTAATGGGGTGACATCAATAAATCAGGATACATATATTCAAAGATAACAAGTCCAGGTTATCTTGTCGTTCAATTATGTTGCATACCCATCACCCAAAGTCAGATTGTCCTCTGTCACCTTCTATCTTGTTTTCTTTGTGCCCCTCCCCCTCCCCTTTCCCTCGCCCTCTCCCCCCTCCCCCCCCCGTAACCACTACACTCTTATCAATGTCTCTTAGTTTCACTTTTATGTCCCACCTATGTCTGAAATAATGCAGTTCCTGGTTTTTTCTGATTTACTTATTTCGCTTCGTATCATGTTATCAAGATCCCACCATTTTGCTGTAAATGATCCGATATCATCATTTCTTATGGCTGAGTAGTATTCCA
Organism: Saccopteryx leptura; assembly: GCF_036850995.1. Lineage (NCBI taxonomy): Eukaryota > Metazoa > Chordata > Mammalia > Chiroptera > Emballonuridae > Saccopteryx > Saccopteryx leptura. Next base: position 85,364,254 of record NC_089516.1, on the reverse strand, counting down.
TAGTGTATATGTGCCATATCTTCTTTATCCAGTCATCTATTGACGGGCTTTTTGGTTGTTTCCATGTCCTGGCCACTATGAACAATGCTGCAATAAACATGGGGCTGCATGTGTCTTTACGTATCAATGTTTCTGAGTTTTGGGGGTATATACCCAGTAGAGGGATTGCTGGGTCATAAGGTAGTTCTATTTTCAGTTTTTTGAGGAACCACCATACTTTCTTCCATAATGGTTGTACTACTTTACATTCCCACCAACAGTGGATGAGGGTTCCTTTTTCTCCACAGCCTCTCCAACATTTGCTATTACCTGTCTTGCTAATAACAGCTAATCAAACAGGTGTGAGGTGGTATCTCATTGCAGTTTTGAAAATCAATATATTTTCAGGTAAGCAAAACTGACAAAATTTGCTGCCAGCAGACCTGCATTATAAGAAATGCTAACAGATTCTTTTGCCTGAAAGAAAATGACAACAGAGAGCAGTTCCAAATTATAAGATTAAAAGAAATTTAAACTTATTTATATATTTTTTCTTTTCTTCTATTAGTGTTTCAAAGGCATTTGACTATTTAAAGTAAAACATATATAAATGTATTATTGGGCCTGACCTGTGGTGGCGCAGTAAATAGAATGTTGACCTGGAGCACTGAGGCTGCTGGTTTGAAACCCTGGTCTTGACCAGGGAAGGCACATAAAAAAAGAAACTACTATGAGTTGATGTTTCCCACTCCTCCCCATCCCCCTTTCTCTTTCTCTTTCTCTCTCTCTCTCTCTCTTTCTCCTCCTTTCTTTAAAATAAATGAATAAAATCTTTAAAATAAGAAAAAATAAAAATGTATTACTGGGCTTATAATGTTTTTAGACAATATATAAATATATATGGCAACTGTAACACTAAGAATGTGGGATGATAATTAGAAATATATCATTGGAAGTTTAATATAGTTTACCTGACATAATTCTATATTCATGCTGAGGAGACTGTGATAAGTTCAGATGTAAAATATGATATCCAGAGCAAATACTAAAACAATTGTGCAAAAAGATATATCTTTAAAGGCAATAGAAGAAATCAAATAGGATAAAAATGTTTATTAACAAAAAATATGCAAGAAAGAGGGGGACAAAAATCAGGTATAACTAGTTGAAAGAAAATAGTAAAATGGCAAACTTAAATACCACTACATCAATAACTATTTTAAATGTAAATGGGCTAAACATTTCTATTAAAAAGCAGAACATATGAGATGGATACAAAAAAAAATATACACTGTCTATAAGAGCTACACATTAAATATAAAAATACAAATAGGTTGAAAAGTAAAGGGTGGAGAATGGTCTACAGTGCAAAAGCAGTAAGCATAAGAAAACTGATGTGAGATTGAATTAATTAATCAAAAATCTTTCCCATGAAAAATCCAAGACCTAGTATCATCCCCTAGTGAGCTTGCTGGGTGGATACCGGTTGGGACACATGTAGAAGTCTGCTCTGTCTCTCCTCCTCTCCCTGAAAAAAAAATTAAAATTAAAAATTAAAAAATAAAGAAAAGTCCAAGACCAGACTGCTTTACTGATGAGTTTTAACCAATTGTTTAAGAATTAAGTTAAATTTTTCAAAGACTCTTTAAAAAATTATAAGACAAATATCTGTTAACTTTCTTCAAGATATCAGTATTTCCCTGATATCAAAGTGAGAAAAATCTATCACAAGAATAAAACAACAAAACTACAGACCAATAATCTTTATGAATATGGACACAAAAATCTTTAATAAAATACTAGCAAACAGTATCTGGCAATATTTAAAAAGCTTTGCACATCATGATCATGCAGTGTTTATCCCAAGCTGCAAAAGTAGTTGGACACATGAAAAGCAATTCATGTAATACACCATATTATATCTCAATAGATGGAGGGAAACATTTGACACAATCCAACAGTGTTTCATGATTCAATGCCTAAGAATAGGAGAGAAATTTTTTTCACCTGATAAAGGGTATATGAAAATCCCACAAATAACATCATACTTAATGGTGAGAGATTGGATTCTTACTCACTAAGATCAGGAAGATGTCACCACTTTTGTCCAACATTGTCCTGGAAGTACCAGCCAGGGAAATTCAGTTAGAAAAAGAAATAAAATATACCCAGATTCGAAAACAAATACTAAAATTATCTCTATTTTAAGAAGACACAATGTTGCATATAAAAATGCTAAAGAATCCACACATAAAAAAAAAATATGTTTATCTAATGAGTTCAGTAAGGTTGCAGGATACAAGATCAATATACAAAAATCAATTGTATTTCTGTCCACTAGCAATAAAAAGTCCAAAAATGAAATTATCTGTGTAATTCCACTCATAATAGTATTAAAATAATAAAATACTTCAGAATAAATTTAAGCAAAGTAGTGTAAGACTTGCATGTTCAGAACTAAAAAACATCACTAAAATTAACTTAAGAAGACCTAAATTGATGGCAAGCCATGTTCATGGATTGGAAGATTTAATATTGTTAAGATGGCAATAGCCCCAAAGTTAATGCACTCTATATCAAAATCCAAGCTGTGCTTTGTGGAAACATTGATAAGCAGATACTAACAGTCATATGGGATCATAAGAAATCCAGAATAGTCAAAATGATCTTGAAAAGAATAAGGTAGGAGAACTCACACTTCCTTATTTTAAAACTTATTGTACAGCTACAGTAACCAAGACTGTGTGGCTCTAGCATAAAGATAGACATATCAATCAGAGGAGAAGAATTGAGATCCAGAAGTAAACCTTCACATATATTGTCAAATAATTTTCAACAAATGTGCTAAGACAATTAAAAAAAATAAATGGGACTACATCCAACTAAAAAGGTTTTTCACAGCAAAGGAAACCATCACCAAAATGAAAAAACAACCCACTGAATGGGAGAATATATTCGCCAACACACCTGATAAGGGCTTACTATCTAAAATTTACAAGAAGCTTATAAAACCCAACACCAAAAAACAATTCAATTAAAAAATGGGCAAAGGGCCTGAATAGACACTTCTTCAGAGGACATACAGTTGACCAATAGACATATGAAAAGATGCCGAACATCACTAATCATCAGAGAAATCACCTCACACCTGTCAGAATGGCTATTATCAATAAATCAACAAACAGCAATTGTTGGTGAAGGTGTGGAGAAAAGGGAACGTTTGTGTACTGTTGGTAGAAATGCAGATTAGTGCAGCCACTGTGGAAAACTGTGGTTCATTTATGCAATAGAATACTATCAGCCATAAAAATAAAAAGAAGGAAAGCTTACCTTTGTGACAGCATGGATGAACCTGAGAGCATTATGCCAAGTGAAGTAAGCCAGTCAGAGAAAGACAAGTGTTATATGGTCTCAATCATATGTGGAATCTAACGAGCAAAATAATTTTAAAAACAAAATAGAAACAGACTCATAGATACAGAGAACAGACTGATAGCTATCAGAGGGGTGACGGTGGGGAAGATGGAAGAGGATAGGGGGAGCAGTTGGTGATGGAGGGAGACTTGACTTGGGGGGGTGAACACACAAGGCAATATACGGATGATGTGTTGTAGAATTGTGCATTTGAAATCTGTATAATTTTATTAAGCAATATCACTCTAATATTTCAATAAAAAAAGAGAAACAGTCTTTTCAAAAAACAGTGCTGGGTCAACTGGATAGCCATATGTAAGAGTAAAGCAAAACTCATACACAAAACTTATATATTACACATCAGATATAAACATTTAAGATGGGTTAACAACCTAAATGTAAGAGCTAAAACTATAAAAGTTTGAAAAATATACATGTACCTCCCAACTATTCTATTACTGTGTATTTTATCCAAGAAGAATAAAAACATACAGGCACATTCAAAATTCTCTATGAACACTCATAGCGTTTTATTCATTATGGTCACAGTTAGCACTGAAATATGCTTCAGCTGGAGAATGGAAAAACAAAGATTGGCATGTCTGCACAGTGGTAACATGCATCTCAGTAACATGCAGAATGAACAAAAAGCCATACACAAAAGAAGTACATAAACTATGTTTCCATTTATATGAAAATACACACTAATCTCTGTAGAGAAGGCAGGTCAGGTGGTGGCCTGGGTTTGAAATGACAGTGATAATAAACTCTAAGGAAGCATGAAAGAACTTTTTGGGGTGATGAAAACATTTTGTATCTTGATTACAGTAGTACTTGTACAGTTCTCCATATTGGTGAAAACTCATGGAACTGTACACTTTAAATGAGTGCAATTTTGGATACGTATATTAATCGATAAGATGGACTGAGATAAATACTTTTAACTAATCATCTGACCACAGCCTTAGTAATAGGGTAGTTGCTTTTCTGTGCTCAGCGTATAACAGAAATATTATCACTCTTCTTTCAATAGCATGTTTCTTTGATTAACTACCTGCACCACTTTCAATATTGTCATTTTAGTGGGACAGTCTTTGTTCTCCAGGTTCCAGTTTTACCAAGCAGGACCCTGCAGACCTAGTGAATCATAGCCAGTGTGCTTGGGTCAGGAATGTGCACATGACATAAGGATGTAATCCATTTTAGTAGAGCAATTGGGAATATGTGATTATTTTTTCTCCTGGTAGGTTGGGAGACTGTAACCTTCTGGAGCTGTGGGTGGCCATTTTTAGTCTTCCACAAAAGGAAAGTATTTCTGAGTAACTGGAAGAAACTGAGACTTGGTAATTATTTTCTTCTTTCTTTTTTAATTCTTTGATTTTTTTTTTTTTAAGATTTAGATTTTTTTTTTTTTTTTTTTTTAGAGAGGAGGAAGAGAGAGAAAGATAGAGAGAAGCAGGAAGCATCAATTCATAGTAGTTGCTTCCTGTATGTGCCTTGACCAGGCTGGCCCAGGATTTTGAATCAGCAATCTTAGAGTTCCAGGTCGACACTCAATCCACTGCACCACCACAAGTCAGGCAGTAATATTTTCTGAAGCTCTGATTTTAGCTCCTCTTAAAGAAAGATACTCCTTGCAGGCTACTCTAGCCAATCAATTCCTTTCTTTCCTTAGTTATTTTTAAACTGTTGCTGTTATTCCCAATAGTTAATACAAAAATGAAATCAATTCAACAAGTTTTGACATTTTTCACAATTGTAAATTGTCACATTTTACTGAGATGACTTAAATCATGCTGACAAAATAATCTCCCTTCCCCACTACCTGGCAACTATAATGAAATGAATGAATTTATAAGCCTACAAAAAAAAGTTGGGGAACCCTGGTGACCTATAAACATGAATATTTGAAAATTCATAAAAATAAAATTAGAAGTATAATAAATAGTACTTCAATGGTATTTTACACTGGGTAGCAAAGATTTTTTTTCTTGCTCTATGAGAAGCCTGGGATTTGTCCCTGGGTCCTGGGAGGTAACCTCCAGACCAACCTTTTTATACCTACCACCCACTTTTGTATCTCTGTTAGTAGTAAAATTTTCTAACCTCCCACCAGTTCCACAGTAATGGTGATTTATCAAGTAGGGAAATAACTTTACTTTATAAAATTTATAAAGCAGAGTTACAGCAAGTTAAAGCATATAATAATAATTATTTACCAAGTACTTTATGTCGGATTTTCACTGTTTGGCAGAATAAATCTTTATAAAACAATTTACTATAGTTAAATCTATCTTTTTATTTATACTTTGGTTGCTCCGCTACTGCCCACCATGTAAGCTAGAACACCTACTAGTGGGTGGTAGGGACCAGACTGACTACCACTGCTTTACACCTTTCAAATTTCCTGAGTAATAGGAGTGTCTTTGTTATTCATAGTGGGCTCTTGACCATACCTGATAGTTTATGCTAATGAGGTGACACATAATGAGCCAATCAGACCATGCGGTATCAACCAGCTTGATTTCTGAGGAAATAAGAAAATTGCTAGAAACTGAGTCCACCTAGCACCTGTAAGCCCTGGTGAGGGTTGAGTCTCATAATCAGCCAACCTGAAGGTTGATCCCATGCACAAAAGGGCCAATAGCAATCAAGACCAAATTACAACAGGAGGGCCCACACAACCCACACACAGGACATTCCTGGAACATCCACCTCACTTGATCAAGGAGACTGAACCATTTGACTCTACAGGACACCTACTCTATAAGGCCACCCCACCAAAACTGGGAGTCATAGCACATCTACTACACAGAGAACACAAGGAGGATGCCAAAATGGAGAGATTAAGAATCAGGCCTCAAATGAAAGAGCAGGACAAATCTTCAAAAAGAAGAGCTAAATGAAATGGAGGCAAGCAACTTATTAGTTGTAGAGATTAAAGTAATGGTTATAAGGATGCTCAACAGCATGAAGAATTATATAAACCATTAAAAAGGACCAGTCAGAAGTAAAGAATACAAAATCTGAAATGAAAAACACAGTGGGAGAAATTAGCACACAGACAAGAAGAAGAAATAAAAGGCATCCAAACTGGAAAGGAAGAAGAAAAACTGTCATTGTTTGCTGATGACATGATACTGTATATGGAGACCCCTAAAAATTTCACCAAAAAACAACTAGAACTAGAACAGTAAAGTAGCAGGATATAGAATAAATATCCAGAAATAAGTTGTATTTTTATACACCGATAATGAACTATCTCAGAAAGGGAAACTAAGAAAACAATCCTGTTCACAACTACACATACACACAAAAAAAATAGGCATAAATTTAACCAAGGATATCAAAGACCTGTACTCAGAAAAGTATAGAACACTCAAGAAAGAAAATGAAGATATAAATAAGTGAAAGCATATATTGTATTCATGGATAGGAAGAATTAACATCATTAAAATGTCCATGTTACCCAAAGCAATGTATAGATTCAATGTAATTGCTGTCAAGATACTAGTGGTGTATTTCACAGAACTAGAAGAAATATTCCAAAAATTTTCATGGAACCACAGAATACCTCAGATAGCTACAGCAATCTTGAGGAAGAAGAACAAAGTTGGAGGAAGCATGCTACTTGATATAAAACTATATTACAAGGCCATAGTAACCAAAATAGCAAGATACTTGCAGAAAAGCAGACATATAAGTATCAATGGAACAGAATAGAGAGCCCAGAAGTCAACCTACACCTCTATGGTCAATTAATATATAAAAAAAGAGGGAACAGCATATAATGGGGTAAATGGTTTTGGGAAAAGGGGAAAGATACGTGTCCCCTTTTACACCATACACAAGAAAAAACTCAAACTGAATTAAAGACTTAAACATTAAACTCAAAATGATAAAATTCCAGGCAGCAAAATTTTAGAGTTTTCTCATAGCAATATTTTTTCTGATACATCTCCTTAGGCAAAGAAACACAAGAAAAAGTAAATATTTTTTCTGATACATCTCCTTAGGCAAAGAAACACAAGAAAAAGTAAACAAATAGGACTACCTAAACTAAAACATTTTTGCACAGCAAAGGAAACCATCAACAAAATGAAAAGAGAACCATGGATTGGGAGAACATATTTGTTGATAGATCTGAGAAAAGTTTAATGTCCAAAATTTATAAAAAACTAATAAAACTCAACCAAAAACCAACCAATCCAATTAAAAAATAGGAACCTCCTGCCCCTGGCCAGTTGGCTCAGTAGTAGAGCATTGTCCTGGCGTGTGGAAGTCCTGGCTTTGATTCCTGGCCAAGGCACACAAGAGAGGTGTCCATCTGCTTCTACAACCTTCCCCTTCCTTCTTTTTCTTTCTCTCTCTTCCCCTCCTTCAGCCGGGGTTCCATTGGAGCAAAGATGACCTGGCGCTGAGGATGGCTCTATGACCTCTGCCTCAGGCACTAGAATGGTTCAGGTTGTGGAGGAGCAACATCCCAGATGGGCAGAGCATCACCCCCTGGTGGGCTGGCCAGGTGGATCCCGGTCAGGCTCATGCAGGAGTCTGTCTCTCTGCCTCCCTGCTTCTCACTTCAGAAAAATACAAAAAATAATAATATAAGAAAAATAGGCACTTCTCCAGTCTGATCAGGCAGTGGTGCAGTGGATAGAGCATTGTATTGGGAAGCGGAGGACCCAGGTTTGAAATCCTAAAGTTGCATGTTTGAGTGCGGGCTCATCTGGTTTGAGCAAGGCTCACTAGCTTGAGTCTAAGGTCACTGGCTTGAGCAAGGGGTCACTTCATCTGCTGTAGCCCCTTGGTCAAGGCACATATGAGAAAGCAATCAATGAACAACCAAGGTGCCACAAAGAAGAATTGATGCTTCTCATCTCTCTCTCTTACTTTATGTCTGTCCCCATCTATCCCCCCACCTCTGAGTCACAAAAATAAATAAATAAATAAATAAATAAATAGGCACTTTTCCAAAGAGAACATTCAAATGGCCAATAGACATATAAAAAGATGCTCAATATCACTAATAATTGTAGTAATGTAACCTAAAACCACAATGGGATATCACCTCACACCTGTCAGAATGGCTATCATTATTAATAAATCAGCAAACAACAAGTATTCATAAGGATGTGGAGAAAAAGGAACCTTCATTCACTGTTGGTGGGAATGCAGAATGGTGCAGCCAGTGTGGAAAGCAGTATGGAATTACTTCAAAAAACTAAAACTAGAACTGCCTTATGACCCAGCAACTCCACTGCTGGAAATTTATCTGAAGAAATCATAAACAATAATTTAAAAGAATATATGTACCTCTATGTTCATTGCAGCAGTTTTTACAGTAAGCAAGATCTGGAAACAGCCTTAGTGCCCATCAGTAGAAAAGTGGGTAAAGAAGCTGTGGTACATTTACACAATGGAATACTACACATTCATAAAAAAGAAGGAAATTTTACCCTTTGTGACAGCATGGATGGACCTGGAGAGCATTAGACTCATAAATAGAGAATAGGCTGACAATTGTTGGAGCGGGGTTTGGGGGTTGTGTTGGTGTATGTGAGGGGATTGAGAAAAAAAAAAGAGAAAAATTAATGGACACGGACAATAGTATGACAATTACTGGGGATGGTGGGGGGGTGGAGGAGGGTATAAGGGGGATAAATGGTGATGGACAGATACTTGACCTGGGTTGGTGAACACACAATACAGTGTGCAGATGATGTGTTGCAGAATCGTGCGCCCGAAACCTGTATAATTTTGTTAACCAGTTTCTCGCAAATAAATTCAATAAAAAGGAAAAAAAGAGACACACACAAAAAATATCAAAACTGAGTTTATCCACAAAGGACCAATCAATCAATTAATCAATCAATATGCCTATGCAATGAAGCCCCTGTAAAATGTCTGGACTCAAGCTAGTGTAAGCCTACCAGGCTGGCAACACGTCGTGTATATTGTCACACAAGGACATTGGATGGACAATGCACCCAGAGGACAAGGAAAGCTTTGCATTTGGAATGCTCCCATGCCCTGTGCTGTGAGCCTCTTCCTTATAATCTGTCCTCCTTTCCCATAATAAGACATAACTGTGAGGATAATAGCTTTCACGGAGTTTTGTGAGTGTTCATAGTGAATTATCACACTTTAGGAAGGTTTTGGAAATTCCCCTTAACTTGTAGTTGGTGTCACGACTGAGGACAGTCTTGGGGACTGCGCTCTTTATCTTTGTAGTTGGACCCTAAATCTTTGCAATTGATGTCAGAAGTCTTGGGCTGACTGTGCAGTCAGAAGCCTGTGCTCTCAGTCCACAAAGTTTGGCTAACTCTGGGCATATACACTTTAGAATAAATGCTTCCATATGGTTAATTTTTATCTGTCATTCCTGTCACACATCACTGAATGACAGGGATAGGTTCTGAGAAATGCAACATTGGGTGAGTGTATAGTTGTGTGAACATCATAGCACACACTTACACAAGCTAGATGATACAGCCTGCTACACTCCCAGGCTACGAGCCTGTATAGCATGTTCCTGCACAAAACCACAGGAGATGAAATCAAGCACTAGAGAAAATAATGCAATCAACAGACAGTAAACATGAGACAAATGAGGCCGCTGCACGCCGTTTTACAATAAATTTTTATAAGTGAAAAATACACTCTAAAATAATGATAAAAACTATAGTATAGTAAATACAGAAACCAGTAACATAATAATTTATTATCAAGTATTACTCACTGTACATAATTATATGAGCTATTCTTTTCTATGATGGGCTGAGCAGTAGGTTTGTTTAAGTCAGTGTCACCAGAAACATATGAGTAATGCATTGCACTGTGATGTCACAATGTCTACGATGTCACTAAGTGATTGGGATTTTTCTGCTCCATCATAATCTTATGGCACCAGCATTATGTATGTGGTCCAACGCTGATGGAAATGTCACTATGTGGCACATGACTGCACTTACTTTCTGGACATGGAAAAGAGTATCGTAGTTCCCCATGTATAATATGCACCTTTTTTTGGAAAAATTTGGGGTCCATAAATGGGGTGCATCTTACACAGTGGTTGTAGTTTTTTTTTTTACTTGCATTTCCTGCATTTTTGAGAGTTGTATGAATTTTATGAATAAAACTTGAGTTCAATAACTTTATGTAATACATATTTTTTTTCAAATCTTGGGCCCCAAAATTAAGGTGCGTCTTATACATGGGAGTGTCCTATATGTGGGGAAATAGTGTATTCTCCTCAACTGTGAACTTCCCATGAGGCATATGAACTTTCAAAGCCCCTCCTTTGCAGGAGCACATTCCATCCTGGAAGGGGCCATAGCAGTGTGTTTGTCACATGACTGTGTATTTGTAAAATTTGTAAATATGGGCTATTTATTTGTATGTATTTAGTTTAGATTGCTTTAAGTTATTTATTTGCATTTGGTTCAGAATGTTGTGCACTTTGTATTTAAGTTTGTATTAATAATTTTGTGTTCTTTTTCTAAAATAGGGACGTTGAAACCTAAAGCCAATAAAATTTGGTTCCACCCCTGGCCTTTCTTCAAAATTATGAGAAACTTGTAAATTCATTTGCTTTGTTGTGGATCATATGTCTCCTATATAACAATTTGATATTTGTGTGTGTGTTTTCCCTCCAACTACATGTGATGTGCTTTTCTGATTTTAGGACTCTTAAGAATTATTGTAGTTGCCTTCCTATTCCTGCATGTCATCATTGTCCTAGAGAAATTTTTGACACATCTTAGTTCTTCCCTTGTTAACTGATACAGCTCCAAGGTCAGAATTCAGATTCTCTCTCTTATGGCTACATTGTAAAATCCTTACTTTTTTCTTTTTCTTTTTTTCTTTTTAGGTAAGAAGAGGGGAGACAGTGAGGCAGACTCTTATATGCGCTCTGACCAGGATCCACTCAGCAACCTCCATTTGGGGCCTATGCTCAAATCAAGCAAGCTATTTTTAGCACCTGAGGCCAATGCTTGGACCAACCATTCTGTCCTCAGTGTCTGGGGCCATGCTCAAAACAATTGAGCCACTGGCTATGGGAGAGAAATTAATAGAGAAGGGGAAAGAGATGGGGAGAGAAACTGTCACTTCTTTGTGCCCTGACCAAGAATCAAACCTAGGACGTCCATACACCGGGCTGATGCTCTGTCCACTGAGTCACTTTTTTTCCAAGTAATCATGTGCCCCTTTTTTTTTTAACCACTTCCACATTTCCAGAGGTAACTCATATAACTCAGACTAAATCCTTGTGTCTATAGAAGTTATGCAAAAGTAAATTCTTGCATGGTAGATTTTCACTTATGGAAATTTTGTGGTTGGTGAGTGATTATATTACATAAAAATACATCCCATATATATATATATATATAGTTGATATATATATATAGTTGATAGTGCTAATTTCATCTCATTTTATTCTAATAAAGGGAAGTTATCTTATTTTTACACTTTTGCAAGGCTTCTTATACATACAATCAGGAATTGGAGAAGAACCTTTTCCCAGACTACATGACCAAATCAATAGTTGAAAAATATGGTCATCTTAACACAACTTCTTTGTAGGTAAGTAATGTTCTACATAAATAATTTTTCCAACAGATACAAACACACAAACACACTCAAATTGTCAATTCACAGTATCTGCAAGAAAGCAAAATGGATTTATAAGTCGTTGATATATATATATGTGTGTGTGTGTGTGTGTGTGTGTGTGTGTGTGTGTATATATCTCCTACCATATGCCAAAAACTGTGTTGTTAATACTGAAGTATATTACATTGAAAGCTACAGCTTAATTTTTTAGAAAGAAATAATTCTAAATCATATAGCAGAATTATATGTCTTTTTAAAATTGATTTTTAGAGAGAGAAAAAGGAAGAGAGAGAACTTTATTACTGTAGTGAGGTTTAATGGAAATCTCTTTTAATTTAATTTTTATGTATTGCAAATTGTTAGAGTTGACAAATAATAATTCTTTTAATTAATCAAGTGAAAGGCAGAGAGGTGGAAATACAGATCCCCTGCATGTGCGTGGACCGGAATCTACCTGGCAACCCTGTCTGGGGCTGATGTTCTGCTCATCTGGGGCTGCTGCTCCATTGCCATGGAGCCATCCTCAGCGTCCTGGGACCAACTTGCTCATTCAAGCCATGGCTGCGGGAGGGGAAGTGGCAGGGGTGGAGAAGCAGAAGGTTCCTTCTCTTGTGTGCCCTGACCGGGAATCAAACCTAGGCCTTCCACATGCCAAGTTGACACTCTACTGCTGAGCCAACTGGCTAGGGCCTAGAAATAATAATTCTTTAGATAGGAAATATGTTCTTGGATTAATAAATATTCTGCATAGATTACATTCAAATTGTACTCATATATGTTCCTCTTACTCACAGTATATGAGTAACCATATAAAATATCTCATACAAACCTTGAAGGTTGGGGTTATATACTTGACCTGAAATGTTCAATCTTTCTAAAAAGACTGTGACTAGCCAGGTATGAGTCAAGTAAGAAATGGCCTGTGAAGGCTAAAGAATTTGGCAATATCAAAAAGCCTAATCCAGATAAACTAGGTGCAATATCAGGATGTTGGTACTAAAAGTGAGATTCAGTTAGTGAACACTAATTTTATTTTCTCTTGTAGCTGAGAGTAGTAATTCTCAACCTATCTTGTCTTGGGATTTCTAAGACATTTTTTCATGCTCTCATGAGTAACAATGGTTTTGCTAGGCATTCTATTGGGGAAAAAATACTTTTCCCATATCAGAATACTGTTTGTGGCAAATCAGCTATAGAGGAGGAAAAAGAGTAATCCCTTCATCATTCTAGGTCTTGGCTGAGACTCCCCTCCATAATAAAAGAGAGATTAACAGGAGAAAAACAGAAGTTTAATGCCTCCCATATGAAGATGCACAAGAAATCTAAGTAACTCCCCGAAGTGGTCCAAGCGAACACCTTAAATACTATTTCCAGCTAAAGATGAAGTAAGATGTGGGGTGTTGGGAAAGCCAGTTAAGGGAAACAATCAGGAAAAGCACAATGAACAAGGGTGTGGTTATTATGCAGATTTAAGTGGCTGCCTTTTCTATTTATGAGTTGTTGGAGATTTAATTACCTAAAAAGTTTGGTACAAAGAGGAAGACATCCTTACAGTGGAGGTATTCCTTATCAATGTAAATTTCCCCAGCCAGTGAAGTGAAACTTCTGTTTCGAGAGATTGTCCTGTGCCTGTAATCTCTCAAAAATAGTCATCTCAAAGTATTTTTATTTTGCAAAAAGATATATTTTAGGGTAGCATATTCTGCCCCCTCTTATACCCAAATCAAAGTGGTTTAAATAACAATGCCTATGTACCTGAAAATTCTAGCATAGCTTTAGGTTAGGCTTGATCCTGCAGCTTTCTTAAGGCCCAAAGGACCCTATTTATTTCGGTGTCTTTGCTGTCTCCTTTAAGACTTGCTTCATTTATAGTCTCAGGACTGCAGTCAGCAACTCTGAGTCATACATACCTCCTTTTTCACATGCAACAGAAAAAACAGTGAGCATCTTTGTCCCAGCATTCCCAGCAAAACTCCCGAAATTTCCTCTAATTACATTGGGTTTGCTCATATTCCCACTGTTGGCCCAATCTATGTGGCTCTGGGAAAGGGATGAGCTTATTGGCTCCACATGTAGCTTTCCTTTTTAAATCTATCAAACTCAACTGCCCGTATAGGCCAGGAAGGGAAAACAAATGAAGAAAACGGATGTGATGGGGTTCTAGTATATCAAAGAGCCCATATCATACAAAGGGAAGGCTCTACTCAGATACAGGTGATTTATGCCATAGCAGGAGGAACCAGTTTTAGCAGGTATTCTGAATTATTTATTTATTTAGTCAGTCAGTGAGAGGTGGGGAAGCAGAGACGAACTTCAGCATGCACCTCAACGAGGATCCACCCGGCAAAGCCCACTAAGGGGCAATGCTTTGCCCATCTGGGGCATTGCTCCATTGCTCAGCAATTTATCCTTCTTAGCACCTCAGGTGAAAGCCTGGAGCCACCTCAGGTCCCAGGGCCAACTCGTTTCAATTGAGCCATGGCTGCAGGAAAGAGGGAGAGAGAGAGAGTGAAAGAGAGAGAGAGAGAGAGAGAGAGAGAGAGAGAGAGAGAAGTAAGAGAGGGAGAGGTGAGGAAGCAGATGGTTGCTTCTCCTGTGTGCCTTGATTGGGAATCGAACCTGGGACATCCACACACCAGGCCGATGATCTGCCACTGAGCCAACTGGCAAGGGCCCTGGTTTTTCAAGAGATATTGTAAATCCAGATTTTTATGTGAACTCCTATGAATTGATAACATTGAAATCCAATTCCAGACTTTATATACTATACCACACACGTAAGAAAAGCATACGTGGGCTGAATTAAGATTATCAGGATGAAACTTCTGTCCTAAAGAACAGAAATGTAGGACCTGCTGATGCAAAGATTGTGGTCCAATGGATGATTATCTTTCTCACTGCCCATGAATCAGTCGACATTTTGTTTTTCTATTTTAGAGTCTGTGAGCTTGCATAATATGAATTATTTCCCGAGGGACATCTTATTGCACCAACTACATCAAATTTCTAAACCTACAAGGGGGAGAGTTAAACCCAGAGAGTAATGAAATCACTAAAGTCATTGCTATCTTTCTGAGATCCTGAAAGCCAGCTAAGTAGCACTCTCAGAACTGCTATGAGTTACTTGCACCTTTCCATTTGGTTTGTAACACCCTTCATTTAAAAAAAAAAGAAAAGAATAAAGTCTGTACTATGAAAGACTCTCAGCAAATTTCCTTTTAACAATGTATTATTCTTGATGCAGTATGTACAGGGAAGAAAAAATAATATTTCCCCACTTTTCTATGTCCTCGGCTGAGACCCACTTCTAGTAATAAAAGGATAAATTAACAGGAGGAAAAAAATTAAATATAATATATACATATATGTGTGTATGGGAGCCTCACAAAGATAATGACTCATAAGGCAGCCAGGCAGTTGAGGCTTATGCACCATCCTGAGCTAAGGAAAGAGAAGGAGGTCCAGGGCCTCAAAAAGGGGAAGGCAATTCACAGGGAGGTCAGAGAAAACTATGTTAAACAAAGGTGGCAGATAAACCTCTCAGGTGAAATTATGAGGTCTAATATCTCTCTTCCAGCCCTAGGTCCCTTTGTAATGTAAATACCCCTTACAAATGGGTAATTTCTACTCCATTTTCAGAACCACTCTTTGCTTTCAGTTTTTCAAAATAATCAGCTTAAAATGATCCTTATATAAAAGAGGCATATGTTGGGGTTGCATCTTCTGCTACCAGCCATATGATTTGATTCATAAAATTTATTTACCCTAATCTTCTTAAAAATAAAGGGACCGATTACATAAATCAAGGTTTTCCTTTATATTTAATTTATTTTTCCTAAGTAAAACATGAAGTTGGGTTATTTGGAAATATTTTGGTTACAAGTGTCAGAAGCTCAGTATGAATTAATTGAAGTAAAAAAAGAGAATGTGTTGAGTTTTGTAGATGTGACGTGGAAGGGGAGTTTAAATTAGCTCAAGGCACAGCTAGATCAAGGTGTTCCAGCTCTCTCCATCAGTCACTTCTGCCGCTTTCATTCTCAAACAGCTCCTGTCCACAGAGGCGCAGGCATGGCAGGATGACCATCAGCCATCCAAACTTGAATGCAGCCTTGTCAGCTGAAGCACCTTGACTAGCCTTATTTCATCCGCTCATCCCTGGACCAATCATTGGGGCCAGAGAGTAGACATGTTCTGATTGGCCAACTCTGGGTCATAAGGCCACTCCTGTGCCCTAAAACCATCTCTATGGCCATGGCAGAATAAAAACTATATAACCTGTGTTTTCCCACAAGAAAGAAGGGTTCTACTCCCGAGTGAAGAGACAAAGGGTGTTGGACAGACAAAAGCAGCAGAGGTCCATTTGAACAACCCACAGCCTTAGGTATTAATCTGTTATCTACTTCTGGTAGAAATGCTATTCGGCTGATGAAGAAGAGGTCCAGATATGTTCTATATTAAACCCCAATTAAAATTCAATGAAAGAGAATCTTCTATGGTAATGTGAAATTCCTTGGAAAGCACATTGCGAGTTTATAAATATAAAACATATAGATGGAAGAGACCCAGCAATGATTCAGACCATCCATCATCAAGTCGTGTATTTTAAGCCCTTACTCTGCGTTTCTGCCTCTAAGCCCAGTCTAGTTTCAGTCTCAAATTATACCACTTATGCCACATTTCTTAACTTAATAATTCTCTCAGTCAGGAATTTTTTGGCTGATTGAACAGCATCCTAAGCTCATGTGAGTCCATAGTTAAGTGAGCTATCAAGAAACTATAAAAGGACCGAGAGGGAAAATGCAGGTGGTATATGAGGATCTTTACATAAATCTGAATAAAATTGAGAATCTAAAGCTACAAGTCGCTGTGTTGCAATGACAGCCCTTCAGTAAGTGGTGTCTGTAAATCACTGACAGGTTCATGTTCCTGAGTTGTCAGGGGACAGAGAGGGTAGGAGGGGGAATTTTCTAGCATCCTGCTTTTGTGAGGGGTCACTGATCAGTCACTTGGGGGCAACAAGTTATAGTCACTAATGTAGTGAAGGGGAGCTGAATACACCACCCCAAAACTATGCCTCTTTGGCTTGAAAATTATTTGGGACTAATTACACTGCTCACAAAAATTAAGGTATATTTCAAAATTAATATGAAGCTATAAAATATCCCCTAATTTCTGTGAGCAGTATATTTTGGGGGCTGCAGACACAGGGAAATCTCTAAAAACAAAGTAGAAATTGTCTTTTTGTGAAGGAAATTGACATATAAGGGAATCTCCATTTGTAAGCGTGTCTCCCTTTCGGTATCAGGACGAGAAGGATGACACTAAATCTCTAGAAACTTTTATCATTGAAGAAGGCACTGATTTTAATCTTCATAAAAACTTACCATGACTTACTATTGTGTTTTCTTTGTTAACCTCCCATAACTGCCCTTCTCCCACCCCCATTTTCTTTTGTCTTCAGCTAGGAATGGTATTTAAGGTGGTGGCTTGGGCCCTCTTAGCTCAGGGAGTTACTAGGTTTTTCTAAGTATCTGCCAAGTTTACAGAGCTAAACATGATTAAATTTCTGTTTATTTTTCTCTTGTTAGTGTCCTTTATTATGGGGGTTGGGAGGTCTCAGCCAAGAACCTAGAAGGGAAGAGGGAAAATTTTTTTTCTCCCATACAGAGTCACTAAAGTGGCAGAGTGAGGTCTATTGGGTGCATTTTCCCCCATTAAAAGCTCAGCACTCAGATGCCCTAGTGTCTAAAATTCTAACTTTAGAATGTGTGTTTGATTTAAGCATCTTCCCTTCTCCACAGACTCTTTTAAAGTGATCACCATCCCCGCTCCCAGAGGTAACAAATTCCATACATGAATAGCATCAATTGGATCATTTTCTGCTCTGACAAGAGCGACAAATCTTTATATATTGTGAGATATCTTGGGATTGAGCTGGGGTTGGTACGGAAAAGTTACTAAAGACAAATTTTACAACTGGTCCGTTTTGCTAGAGTCTGGCCCGCCTTGTTCATCTATTTCTTGGCTTCTCAAAATGAAGGGCTCTAGTACAGACTCTTGTGTAATGTTCTTTATGTGAAAGGATCCCTAGAACTGCAGACTCTGCCTTGGGGAGCAGGGGCTTAGTCTGTAACTTTGGAAGGAGTGTGGAGGTCATGACAACCACAATCGCTCAGTATTGGTCAAATAAGTTTGTAAAATATGATTTTTATGTTTGCTTACTTATAGTTTGCATTGAGAGCTGGGCAGCACCAGGTATATGTGGTCTGTGAAATTGCAAATTACCCTCCTGCTTGGGAAGGGCCATTGTTTTGCTAATGTGTGCTGGAGCAGAGGATTTTGCACCAGAAAGTTTTGAAGAGAGGAGAGAGGAAGAAGCAAGTTTTGCAGAGAGAGAAGAAGGAGAAGAGGTAGGAAAGAAAGAAGCCATGTTTTGCAGGGAGAGTAGAGAGAATGCAGAGTGCTGAAGAAGAAGCCATGTTGGCAGAGAGAGAGAAGGTGTGCAGATGGGGAACCAGAGCTGAGGGGCTTTGCTAGTTCTGCTGAGACTGGTGGGACCTTTGATTCTAGGAGGAACTGGAGAAGATTCTCCTGGTTGTGGAACCGGAGAATGTGTCAGTGGCTTTGGGAGCCCTGAGTGAGAGGAAAGTGTTTTTCTTGCCTTTCTTCTTGTTGGCCGGTGCAAGATTTTAATGAGGGAGTGGCCCACCATTTTTTGGCTCCACTCTTTCTTTACTGTCTGCCCAAATCCAATGAGAACCTGCATGAGAATGGCCACAACGACCACAACTACTGGCCCTACACTCAGGCATTAGGAGGTGGAGGGGAGAAAATATAATCTTCCCTTTACCCTTCTAGGTTTTGGGCTGAGACCCACACCCTTTAAAAGACAGATAAAAAGGAGAAAAACAAGAAGTTGAATAACATGTGTACCTCCTATATACATGAAAAATACCCAGGAAAACTAATAAACTCCTCCAAATGGCCCAAGCCACCACCTTAAAACATCATTTTCAGCTAATTATGAAAGAATCATACTGGTGAGTGAGGATTAGTTCTGGGGGGTTTCCAGGAAAACCACAGTAACCAGGGTAAGGTTGTTATGCAAATTTAAGTCAGTGCCCTCTCCCTTGATAAAATTCTCTTGCAATTTAGAGTCATCCTCTTCCTGGTACAGAGAAGGAGACACTTGAAAAGGGGAGTTTTTTTTTTTCATATAAAATGAAAATTTCCCTCAAGAGCAATTTCTACTTTGTTTTCAGAGATTCCCCAGTGTCTGCAGCTTCCAAAATAATCAGCTCAAAATAACCCTTATGACAGGGGCATATTGTGAGGGGCATGTTTTGCTCCCCTTCAGAGTAGTATATCTGAACAAAGGCACAGACATGAGATTGATGCCCAGGCTTCTTTGGGAAAGGGTGAGAAGACAGCGTATCCCTGAGGGTGGAAGTTGGACACAATATTCAGAACAGAAATGCTTAAGTTGAACGATATGGAATTAGAATTTGGTCAATTACATTCTCTTAATGTCTAATTATACCCCCTCGCTCTTACTTAACAGATTCCTCCTCCTCTTTTTAGTATACGATTCAAACATTTGTAAACTGTTATCACACCCCTGCTTAGTGATCATTTAGCAAAGCCACGTTTTAAATTCCTTTCATCTTTTCTTGTAAATCAATCCCTTTCTTTCATGAATCTTTTTGTTCTCTCATTGCTGGATGCCTTTCTTAGTTTCCTTTCTTTTTTTCTTTTCTTTTTTTTTAAATACCTCATTCTGGTATCAGAATACTCCAATTAGATGTAGTGCTTATCTCCCAGGCCGTAGCCTTACTTGTCGGTATGGGGGCAGATTACCTCCTTTAGCTCAATTCTCCTTTTATTTACTTAGTTTTGTCTGTATTTACAGAGCTGGCATAGGGGTGGGTTCTGTCTTACTCAGAAATTGTTATAATATAGCCCTGGTTTTCAAACTTTATAGTGCACTAAAAATCACCTGAGGTGTGCCTGAGCAGGCGGTGGCTCAGTGCATGGAGCGTCTACCTAGGATGCTGAGGACACAAGTTTGAAACTCCCAGGTCGCCAGCTTGAGCACAGGCTCATATGGCTTGAGTGCAGAGTCACCAGCTTGAGCATGGGGTTCCTGGCTTGGGCGTGGTATCACAGACATGACCCCATGGCTACTGGCTTGAACAAGGGGCCACTGGCTCAGCTGGAGCTCCCGTCCCTATCAAGGCACATATGAGAAAGTAATCAATGAACAACTAAGGTGCTGCAACTACAAGTTGATGTTTCTCATGTCTCCCTCTTCCTGTCTGTCTGTCCTCCCTTCACTTAGAAAAAAGAAAAATTAAGTCACTTGAAGTGTTTTTTAATAATATAATACTCTAGCTGCCAGTTCTCATATCAAGCAGTGATTCATTAGTTGCCCCTCCCTTCTTTAAACAAGTGTCCACAGGTGATTTTGATGCAGGTCATTCTGGTGCAGATGATTAAAGGGTTACACCCTAAGAGACATTGCTGTCCAGGTGTTAGAGGAGCCACAAACCATTCGCCATTGATAGTCTATGCCAGTGCTTTATGAAATCAAAAAATGATTTCAGGCGATCCACAGAATATGCAGGTATTAAATAATACTGAATCACAGTGTAGGAAAGTGTTCCCTTCAAATTTGCTTTTAGCTCTCACTTTGGTGCAACTTGGTCTTGAACATTTCTCTGACCCATTCTAATCAAACGTTTTCACAAAGAAAAAGCAGGTTTCGAGGCCGCGGATTCACAACCTTCTGCCCAGCAACAATATTTAACTAGATTTTAAGAACATTGTTTTGTTTTTATTATGTATCTTTTTTACCCTTGCCTTCTATTATGACAAATGATACTGGTTTGCATTTAATGTAATGATATAAACCAGTTGTAGTCAACCTGGTCCCTACCGCCCACTAGTAGGCGTTCCAGCTTTCATGGTGGGCAGTAGTGGAGCAACCAAAGTATAAATAAAAAGATAGATTTAACTAGAGTAAGTTGTTTTATAAAGATTTATTCTGCCAAACTTAGCGAAAATCCGACATAAAGTACTTGGTAAGCAATTATTATTATATGCTTTAACTTGCTGTAACTCTGCTTTATAAATTTTATAAAGTAAAGTTACTTCCCTACTTTCTAACTCACCATAACTGTGTAACCAGTGGGCAGTTAGAAAATTTTACTACTAACAGAGATACAAAAGTGGGTGGTAGGTATAAAAAGGTTGACTACCCCTGATATAAACTCTTCTTTTCAAATCAATAAGTAAAAACAATATAAGTTAATTTAAAGAAAAAAGATATTGCCTGACCTGTGGTGGCGCAATGGATAAAGTGTCAACCTGGAACGCTGAGGTTGCTGGTTTGAAATCCTGGGCTTACCTGGTCAAGGCACATACAGGAAGCAACTACTATGAGTTGATGCTTCCTGCTCTCTCTGCCCCCTAAAAATAAATAAATAAAAAATTTAAAAATATATTCAGTAAATAATAGTAAAGTGGTATGTGAGTAAAGCATAAACATAAAGGAAGTTCTTAGTGGCATACTGATGTAATGAAATTTGTAAGGTGATTCACAGAAATCTTAGGTGTGAGAGTTATCGTCTAGCTGTGTCTATTAGTTTGGCTTTTTTGGTTTTTTTTTCCTCTAATCATCTCTTGTTGCCATCAACATTTTCAAGTGAAGGGTAACAGAATAAACCACCACCAAATATTCCTATTGTTAGAATTATTTTCAGAAAGTGCAGACATAAGAGAAGCTCTGAAAATAGAGAAGTTACCCTTTTGGAAGGGAAACCTACATATCTAAAGTAAATTTCTATTAGAAAGGTGGGTTGTACCAGAAACCTATTATCAGTGATCACTTTTCACCTGAAAGACAGAGATCTGCATGGGCGGGCAGCCTTTGTATATAAAAATTTTGCTTTTCTAACCTTCCAGTGAATTGCTTTTCCTGACCCTGGTCCTTTTTCTTAACTTCAATTGTCCGGCTGCCTTTCGAGTCTCATGTCTTTTTGGGACTCCCATATACACATGCGCACATACATAATTAAAATTGTTTTTATTTTTTCCTCCTGTTAATTTGTCTTTTAATGGGGTGGGGGATCTCAGCCAAAAACTCATAAGGATAGAGGAAATACTATTTTTCCTTCCCCACATATGTAAGAAATCAAATACTAAACTGTCTCTTGATGATATTTATAATTTGCCAAAAATCAGTTATGCTGTTTGACATCACTTTTGAATTAACACAGTCTTTTCATTGCTTATGAGTCTACAGTGCTAAACATTATAGTATCATGAAAAAAATACTAGACCTGTTCTTTATGAACTTAAAAGCTAGTCAAAGAGTCCTAGACCAGGTGTCCCCAAACTATGGCCCGTGGGCTGCATGTGGCGCCCAGAGGCCATTTATCTGCCCCCCCCACCCTTCCAGAAGGGGCACCATTTTCATTGGTGGTCAGTGAGAGGAGCACTGTATGTGGTGGCCCTCCAACGGTGTAAGGGACAGTGAACTGACCCCCTGTGTAAAAATTTTGGGGACCCCTGGCACTCTTATCACCTTGCTATCATCCCAGTTTTACAGATGAGGACATCAAGGCTTAGAAAAAATAAATAAATAAAGGGCCCAACACTGCACAGCTAGTAGTGATGGGACTGGAATTGAGTTTGAACCCAGGGCCCATGCTCTTAGCCCATAAGCTACATTACCTCATAAAACAATAGGTTATTGATTCAATAGAACAGTAAAGCATGACAAGTGGTGCCATTACCGAGGATGGAACCAACAACCTCTGTGCTCCAGGACGATGCTCTAACCAACACAAGTTTAGCAGAAGAATTTCCAGATTAAAAAAAAAAAGGTTATTGTATTGATTTTAGAGAGAGAAAGAGGGAGAGAGAGAGATGAGAGAGAGAGAGAGAGAGATAGAGAGAGAGAGAGAGAGAGAGAGAGAGAGAGAGAAAAGGAGAGAGGAAAAGATACAGGAACATCAATATGCTCCTGTATGTGCCCTGACCAGGGATCAAACCAGCAACCTCTGTGTTTTGGGACAGTACTCTAACCAAATGAACTATCTGGCCTGGAGTCCAGATTTTTTTTTTCCTTTTCAGAAAGAAAACTTTTGTTATCTGCATTATTCTCAATTTTCTTTCTATATTTGTCTTTATACTTTGACTTTGTTTTTCAACAATAAGGGCAGCTAGTTTAATACCCAGACTCTTCCATGTTCTTTGCTTGCTGCCCCGATGCTATGAACATATTTGATTTTCTTGTGTTCCGTTTGCTGTTTTATTGACACAGATATTGATAAAAGAAAATTTGCCCAGATATATTCTTTGGTCTTAAATTGGCTTGCCACATAGAGGCAGATTAAGGTTGGTTGAGGCCCTGGCGCAAAAGAAAATATTGGGCCCCTTAAAAAAAAGAGAGACAGGGAAAATAAAAATACATGTTAACCATGTTTCTAAATAAATAAAAAATAGTATGTACTATTAATGTTAAAATTGTACACATGAAATCAAACTTGGTGTCATTTTAAAAAAGTACAAAGTTGAGGTATAGCAGGGCCCTTCAGAAGTTGGGGCCCAGGGTGTGCACCCAGGGCGCCCACCATGAAATCCACCTCTGCAGGTAGACATTACATTTGGACAATTAACCCCCTTGGTAACAAAAGCTTTTCCAGACCAGCAGTGCTCAGGGTCTATTGAGGCTAACATCTCAAATGCCTCCTAATTAACCTTTTCTCCAAATTTTATCATTTATTTATTTTATTTTATTGAGGAAGAATGGGAGAGAGAGAGAGAGAGAGAGAGAGAGAGAGAGAGAGAAAGAGAGAGAGAGACATAGATCTGTCCCTGTATGTGCCGTGACCGAAGATGGAACCAACAATCTCTGCGCTCCGGGACGGTGCTCTACCAACTGAGCTATCTGGCCAGGGCTCTTTTCTCCAACTTTTAAGGTTGGCAGCTTAGAGGGTCTACATTTAGCTGCTATAGTGGCTTTCTTCAACTTTTCCAGTTCCCTCCAAACAAACAAATAAATAAACAAAGCTGTCTCAGATGAAGCCCAGAAAAAAAATTAGGCCGTAAAAGGTGAACATTTGGACTTCTGTGTCTGTGGTGGTGGCGTGTGGATGTGTGTGTGTGAAAGAGAGAGATGTGAAGCAGAAGACAACAGGAGCTTGTGCAGCCAGAACCAGACTAAGACTCATGCCGTTCCCAGAAAGAAAAAAGAGCTGCAGAAAGAGCTGGATGACCTCAAGGTAGAGCTGTCCCAGCTGTGTGTTACCAAAGTGACAGGCAACATGGCATCTGAGTTCTCTAAGATCTGAGTTGTTTGCAAATCTCTTGCTTCTATTCTGCTGTTATTAACCAGACTCAGAAAAAGAGCCTAAGGAAATTCTCTGAGGGCAAGAAATAGAGGTTCTTGGATCTGTGGCCCCAAAATGCATGTCATATGCCACAAGCTCAACAAGCATGAGGCACTGAATACCAAGCCGCAGCAGTGGAAGAAAGGGCATGGTGTCAATCAAACATAAACTAGCCAAACAAACAAACAAACAAACACAAAATGACAGAAACAAGGACAAACAAATCTATTTTAGACTTGTTTGTTACAGTTCTTTCTTCTCGTATACTATCCAATCTAGTATCCCCTTGAACTGGGACTATAAATTCCACCATTCATTGATGCTGTAGGAAAGAAGGAATCCAGGCGTGGTGTCCTCACTGAGCATCAAATCAAGACAGTGCTTGCTCTCCAGCTCTGAAAGAAAGTTTTAGATCCCTGCCCTACTTGGAAAGAGAGTGCATATCTCCCATTTATTTAATGTGCTATGTAAATCTTCTTAATGAAACTTAAAGTACCAGTTGAATACTGGTGACAATGTTCCTTTAAAGATGTTCTTGTGGAGTCACAAAGGACAGGATAATTAAAACTCCTTGCAGAGTTAAGTTCTCTGACCTCTCATTAGTTTCAGCATTATAAATTGCCATTTGTTAGCAGCCTAATTTGATTATTAGCCCCTCTGAGCTTCCAGCACGCATTCTGAAGAGTGGACGCTGCAGGACTCAGAATGCATGCTGCTGCTGCACACGCGAGATGGAAACGGGGAAGCAAATTGCCTTGTTCCTGTGTGCTCACGAGGTAGTTAGACTAAAGTGGTTAAACAAAGGGAAAGTGGCCCTTTCTGACATCCACGGCCATGCATTTGACAAAAGGACCTCCATGGGCAGTATGACTTGTTAATTCTGTAAGCAGCTTTACGAGGTGTCATGGAGGGAGGAGAAAAAAGGGGGAATTTTCATTCTCACAGTTTTATTATTAAAAAAAAATTGGCATATCATATCACCTTTTGTCACTCTGCATAGTGAAATAAAAACTGACTTACTCGAGGTATTTCAACAAGCGATTGCAGAGACTTAGGGCTGGAGACTACTAGCAGACTCATTCTTTGTCACACTGGGTGAGGTCCTCTGGTCTCAGCATTGTAATTAGCTCCTCCATACTGCTATTAGGAGGCTTAGCAAGTGTAATCAGGCTCCTTGCCAAAGCCAATGTTCACAAAGCAACCTAACTTCTATATTTTATTTTTTTTAAGTGAGCAAGCTAAATCAGAAAGTTGTGGGAAAGCAGAGAAACACAATAGTAAGGATATGGAAATTAAACACCCCTGCTCCTCTTATTTGCCAGCTATATGTAATTGCAAAACATTGGTCCCACTGCCTCCATTGCAGTTCAGAAGACCATCTGAGGGAAGCATGAAGTCTTCAACTGTCCCAAGTTTGAGATCATGAAAGAAGGTTAATAGAAGTTAGAATTTAAGTTCAAAAAATGTAGGAAAACACATAATTAATAACATCAGTACAGTAGATCATCTCTCAGTGAACTTCCACTTCATCAGCTTGGTAGATGATTGACATTCAGTAAGACTCAGTGAACAAGGGCCATGGAACAATAGCTGCTTGTGTTAGTAGTGACGTTAGAGGTGGTATGATTGGAAGAGTCTACTTTACCCAGGTACCTTCTGCCTCAGCCATTTGAGTTGTATGCTTACTGAACATTGGTTGAGTGAGTTTGTTTCAAATTTATGCCAGTTGTACATAGTGATGTAATGATGTGATTGAATTAAGTATTATGTAAACTGATGAAATATGAATACAAAGTGAGTTGTTGCTTCCGTGAAATTTAGGCTGAGTACTTTTGTAGGACTAAGTAAAGGCAGTGTGCTAAAAATATCTGTCAGATTAGATGTGAGTGAGAAAAAAGTACAAGATGAAAGAAATTGTAATAATTAAGAAGATTCTACATTCAGATTGCTGTGTATGTTTTGTTTTCTACTTCATTTTATGGAAAATTTCAAACATGTCTAAAATTAGAGTCTAGTATAATTAACATGATCTTCTCATCACCAGACTTCAACAATTGCCCATACATGTTCTATCTTGTTCCAGCTACACCCCGCTCACTCCCTTGCCACAATTATTTTGAAGCAGATCTCAGATATCATATCACTTCCACTCATTGGTCTTT
This sequence comes from Saccopteryx leptura, assembly GCF_036850995.1. Classification (NCBI taxonomy): domain Eukaryota; kingdom Metazoa; phylum Chordata; class Mammalia; order Chiroptera; family Emballonuridae; genus Saccopteryx; species Saccopteryx leptura. The sequence continues at coordinate 85,337,691 of NC_089516.1, read as the reverse complement.
TTAAATTCTGATTCTACTTTAAAGGAACCCTACTTGCAAATTATTACGAATTTGGCTAGTGCAAGTTAAGATAGTACAAAACACCAAAAGTTAACCTATATCTAGGAAAAAGGTTGGAGGTAAAAAAAAAATTGTAGAATTCATCTTAGGCCCTAGAAATGAAAAGCTACATATCTAACTAACCAACCTGTTATCAAAATAGTTGTTAAAATAAAATATCTAAGATACACAATGTATTTTAACGATTGGTTATTTCAATCACTTTGACTAACCAATGAACTACTGAGTCCTACATATTGGATTAGGGAGTTTTTAATATAAAAATGATATCGATAATGCTGCAATATAATCAGCATGCTGAGTATGATTTACCTGTTAAGGTTCACATAAACTAGTAAATGTGGAATGCCATATTTTCTAGGCTTATTTCATTTGGGAAAAGGAAAACTCATGGTTTTTAGATTTGTTTGATCTGAAAAGGCATGGTTTTGAGAGCAACAAAGATGTGATGTGAATTGAGTTGTTTGCCCAAATCTAACTTCTTCTTTTAGCGTAGCTGGTTTCTTTTGCATAAATAGAGTGCTTCAAGGACTTCGTGCTCCACAGCCTCAGCCCAGATACACCTGATTGGACATATGCCAAGATGCCAATCCATGGCCAACCACTGCTCTTTCTCAAGAATTTGAACTAAGCTGAATAGATCTAGTTAGAAAATGGGCAGATGATTGACATGAATGGTTGCTTTAGCCGAAAGGGCCCATGTGAAAGCAGAGAAAGCGAGTTGAGAGAGAGGAGGCAGAGAAGCAGAGATGGAAAGGTTTGTTATTTGAGACAGAGTGAAGAATCATGGTTTCTAACAAGTACATTTCTAGTTTCCAGAGTCCCAATTGGGCTTTGTTGGTTTCTCTTGGATTTTCATGAGATTGTTGCAGCCTTATATTAAATTTCTTTCTGTGTAAGCTTGCTCAAATAGGTGCCCATTTCTTGAAACCAATAATCACTGACTGAGAAACAGGAAAGCTCTGATATACAAGCTGCAAGGAGAGAACCCAATCACAGGCATTAAAACACTACAGAGTTTAAACTAATTATAATATCAGACTAGGGTTTCTCATGTCAAGCCCCTGTGCATGTGTGTTTGTGCGTATGTGCACTTGTGTGTATGGATATGTATGTAGAACTTTAATATCCACTAATACTCGTGTTTTCTATAAAGCAACCAGGGCTGCACCAGCTTAAGATACTTGATTTATATATAATCTTATACAGGAAGAAGTAATTATCTGGTGGGAAAGCCAGGACTACCGAATAGGGCAAGGTTACATTATTTTATTTATGTTTTAACTACTATGCTCCTCCATTGGTTTTTTTTTTTTTTGTATTTTTCTGAAGCTGGAAACGGGAAGAGACAGTCAGACAGACTCCCGCATGCGCCCGACCGGGATCCACCCGGCACGCCCACCAGGGGCGACGCTCTGCCCACCAAAGGGTGATGCTCTGCCCCTCCGGGGCTTCGCTCTGCCGCGACCAGAGCCCCTCCAGCGCCTGGGGCAGAGGCCAAGGAGCCATCACCAGCGCCCGGGCCATCTTTGCTCCAATGGAGCCTCAGCTGCGGGAGGGGAAGAGAGAGACAGAGAGGAAGGAGGGGGAGGTGGAGAAGCAAATGGGCGCTTCTCCTATGTGCCCTGGCCGGGAATCGAACCCGAGTCCCCCGCACGCCAGGCCGACGCTCTACCGCTGAGCCAACCGGCCAGGGTCTCCTCCATTGTTTTAAAGTTGTTTATGAGCTGTAAAATGATGTTTTATATAATATATATAGGTTGATTTTGAGAGAGAGAGGAAGGAGAGAGAGAGAGAAAGAGGAAGGAGAAGCAGAAAGCATCAACTCATAGTAGTTGCTCCCTGTATATGCCTTGACTGGGCAAGCCCGGGGTTTCGAACCAGCAACCTCAGCATTCCATGACGATGCTTTATTCATTGTGCCACCACCGGTCAGGTAGAATGTTTTATATTCTTATTCTATTTTATTTTTTATGAACCTATTCCAGGTTGGTCTTACAAGGCAATGTTTTCCCAAATATTCATATTCAACTCTTGTAGCTATTCAACATCTACTACACAACAAGCATTGTTGCTTAATAGTCTTATTGAAATCTTTCTGTGAACTGTGTTTTATCCATGAAGGATTTAAAACTCAGAGAAATTAAATATATTGCCTATAGTTGCAGAGCTAGTGAGTGGCAGAATGAGGTATTCTTTCTATGGCAGGAAAGGTTGTTTCTCCTCCAAATGTCAGCTCAGTAGTACTGAGTATGAAAACAGGATGGAATATATAGCTTTAAATAAGGTTAAGGGTGGCATTCTTCCATGATGAAGAAATAATTAGTAGTATTATAGATGAAATTCCTTTAATTTAGCACTCTGTTAATTCATCACTCAGGCGATTAAATGGAAATATTGCGATTGAGCAGAATATGCTTTATGAAAGGCAGAAGGGAGATGATCATAGCACTGCACTCAAATGGGAAGAGCACACATAGATTCATAGGTCTAGGTCATAAGTAAATTTGAATCACTCCTGATGTGACCTTGACTTGTTTGTATTTATCGCCATTACCTATAGTATCCGTCCTGCTTTTCTCATGAAACACCCTGAGTGGAAATGTCAGGGATAATTTTGCATCGTGAGTAAGAATGATGAGGTTTCCCATGGAGGAACACCTGGGAAAGTATTCAAGAAGGCTGGTTGGAACATTTTGCTAGCAGCTCTCCCCAAATACACGTAGATCCAGCACTGGGCAGGGAGGTCTGTGCTTTTCTATGCACCTTTCTAGAGGAAATCACTTACTTTTCTTTACCTGGGTCTCAGTTTACTCATTTATAAATTTAGCAATTTTGTCTAAATTATCTCTATAAATCTCTCCTAATTTGATAATTTTGTTTTCCATGAAATATACTCTCTACAAGTGATGGCTCTGCGCAACAGGATTATCTTATTCTTTTCCCTTTTAGAAAGCCACTTAATTGGAGGGTAATACATTTCCTAGAAGCTAGTGAATCTAATAGTTGATGGATACCAGTGTAGTTTGTACTGACATCTTATGTGCCTTCCTGTAGACATTACACAATCTGACATGACTCTTCCATACAGCTCCTCTGGCCCAGAGGTTAAACATGTTCACTTGCTTATTATCAGGGTCCCGCATGCACATGTCTGCCAACACTTCTAGCATTGGGGGGGGAAAAAGCATTGTAGAGAGGCTTGGCATTTTACATTTCTGTTTGTTCTTGGTGGAATTGTTGTTTCCCCTTGCAATTTTGTGAGCATTGTGTGGTTTTTATTGAATGACTAAGCTACATTTGTTTTTGGAGTATGACAGAAAACTAGCATTCTTTAAAAATTCTTTGATGAATAGTCTTCAATTTCTAAGGCTGTTATTTATTCAAGGATATTAAATGTATTTAAGGAAGAGAAGAATTCTTTGTCACAAAATGAAGGCAACTTCTAGACAATTCCACATAGCCAACTTCTAGCTTCCTTTAACAAATACACAGTAAACTCTCCTTTAATCATCTAGTACAGAGTTTCTATTCACTGTGGCTTTGCTCAGTCTGTTTTCTCTGTCCTCATACACCTACATTCAGTGTTAATGACAACTGAAGAAGAGGTTGTGGAGAGCCATTCAGACATGCGCAGTTTTTGTTGGCGCTTTTATAGGGCAACGGTTCATTTTCTGAGTCCCAGCAAAAGGCAAAATAATACCTTTGATTATCTATGGTATCTTTATGCCCGGGGATAACATTTTTGGTTTTGGTAACATTCAAATTGTTGTTCCTATTTTAAAGTGTTTTTTCCCTTTGTTCTTATGTGAGTTGATTTTTTTCTCACATTATCTTTCTTGATGAAACCCTTGATGTAACCTCCATACTGTCTTTTATCTTGTCTAATAGTACATATTTGATTTTTTTATTACAAGACATCAGAAGACCATGGCTAAACCCAGTGCTACTCATATTCTGGAAAATGTGTTGATATTTCTACCTGGCTGCTGAAGCAACACTAATTACCGAGGGAAAAGTGGTTCTGACATCATTCTCGGAAGACTGTCTTGCCTTGACCAGTTTTCTTCAACATCTTATTTTTTTCCTTACAGTAGAAAGCAGCTAATAAATAATGTTTCATTCTTTACTGCTCAGGTCACAACCTCACTTTTTAAAATGAGAGTTTTGAATGAGGAGTACTCTGGTGTCTTTGCCATATATATGGAAAAATTGTTATTAAGAGAATATAACCTACTAATCTCACAAGGAGTGGTGATATTTGGGACATATATGAATGTGCTATAGATTACATTTCTGACATTTTGATTCACAAGTTTGCTTTAGTTATTGAAAATTTTAATATGTTTTGAAGGAGCCAGGGAGTCACCTGTGACTTCAAAATTATGTCAATCTTTTCCAGATTATATCACATTCTAGACAATAGTAGAAATGACAGTGGAGGAAATAGCAGACTAAAAGAACAGGTGACCTTCTTTACTTCTGTTACTTAGGAGTCTATGAAAAACCTTATCATATTTTTGTGAAGAGTTTATAAATTGTAGATTAAGAACAATCAAGAATATGCAAAGTATACTAGAAAAGCTACATAGCAGAAAAAATTACATAGAATTATATCTTGGGGAGAAAGGTGCCTTTCAAACACCTTTAATAACACAGATTTTTAGAATGAACCAAGACTTCACCCACTTGGAATTGAATAGTCATGGATTAGTTGTCGGACTGAATTGACCAGTTATTTCTATCACCACAGTTTGATGAACATCTGGTTTCCCTATTGAGTTAAGATGAACACATTTGTATGTTATTTCTAACACCTGAAGAGTTACAAGGTTGTCCCCTGCTTTCAGTTTTTTTCAATTTTTTGATATAAACGAAATATAATATTCATTAATCATTGCAGTGCAGGCAAAGCCTTCACTGTGGTTGAATGGTATCGGTGGAATGCACACTTCTTTTCTTTATTATTATTACTAAGTGAGAGTCAGGGAGGCAAAGAGACAAACTACTACATGTGCTCTAACTGGGATCCACCCAGCAAGCCCCCTATGGAGCAATGCTATGCCCATCTGGGTTTGTTGCTTGCTTGCTTGGTAACTGAACTATTTTTAGTGCCTGAGGGGTGATGGTGCCATATTCAGCACCTGGGGCCAACTTGCTTGAGTTGAACCATGGCTGTCAGAGTGGGGAGAAATAGAGAGAAAGAGAGAGAGAGAAAGAGAGAGAGAGAGAGAGAGAGAGAGGGAGGGAGAGGGGTAGAGAAGCAGATGGTCATTTCTCCTGTGTGCCCTGACTGGGAATTGAACTTGGGCCATTCACATGCCTGGTTGATGCTCTACCACTGCGCTAACTGGCCAGGACAGAATGTATAAAGCTAGGACACAACACTGCATAAAAGACAATGTTGACATTTTGTCTTCTTTCCAGGTGAAATGACATCAGCATTGAAACGCAAATGTGGGCTGTTGGGCAGATAAAATATATTATGCTCACTTTGTTAAAGATGGTGCTGCCCACATGGAAGCCTATTGCCCAGGTGATATTAGTGTGTGTTGGGGGTGGGCTGTGGACAGGCAGGATCCTTGTAGCCTGGGGCTTGGTTTTAGGACTAAGCCTTTCCCACGCTTTTTGATGTGGGGTGGTGCAATCCCATCATGCCTCAGATAAGTGACTTTGTATTAGAGATTTCCTTATTTTGTATATTGGATTAAAGGTTTTGATTTCTACACTATAAAATGGGGGCAGAACGGGAGCTTGCTCTCTTGGTTCCTGAGATTATCATTAGAGGAGAGAGCAGAGAGAGAGCAGAGAAAGGCCACGTGGAGGAGGCCAGGAGAAGCAGCCAAGATGGCGGAGTGTTGAGTGAGAAGCCAGTTTGTGCAGAGTTTGTGCAGGGAGAAGGAAGGAGATGGGGAACAGAGGTGAATAAGTCTGATGAGCTAGAAACCTTTGATTCTAGGAAACTCGGATAAGTCAGTAGCTTTGTGAGCACTGATTGAGTGGTTTTTGGAGCCCAGTATGTGTTTTTACTTGTCTGCTGGGTGCAAACTAGAATTAAAGATGATGGCCCACCAGTTTTTGGCTCCATTGTTTCTTTACCAACTGTCTGAATCCAATGCGAACCTGCATGGACCAGGCGGCTGTGATGGTGGCCGTGGTTACTGGCTTCACATGGGCATAAACCAAGCTACTGCCATAGCACAACCCATGTTATAACTCACATACAAAGTCCCTGACTCTTGAGTACTGCATCATGAGGGATACAATTCTCTGCTACTCCTTGATGTGTATGGATCAACTTTTTCAACTTGAATGCCACAGCTGATTTTATGGCTCCTGCAGACCCTGGAGCCTGTTGCCAAGAAGAGTGTGGACAACACTGTAAGGTATTTTTCCCCACCGAGAAGGAAGGAATGGGGCTCGGAGCTGCAAAGTGTGAAATAATAAACGGCTTTATTGAGTACAGAGCGCACACCCCGCCCGGCAAGGTTCCCTGGCCCCGAGCAAAGAAAGAGAGATGGAGGTGCAAGATGGAGGCTAGGGAAGTTGCACGGATTAAACCGCGTGGCAGATATTTAAAGGGTCCCTCTAGGGAGGTGGAGCTACTATGACGTGGTGAAATTTCACTGGCTGGCAGACAATCGCTTCTTTCCAAATGGTTCCTGGGAAGCTTCCTTTGGCGGGCTTGATTGTGGGCCATCCTAGCCAAAGTGGGCGGGTCTGAGTTTCTATGTGACCATCCCTCTATCCACTGACCTTACAAACACTTTAATAGAAAGTAAAAGAACTGAATAGCCAGCCCAGCCATATGGGTGGTTCAAGGAGAGGAACTCAGAGATGTTGGTTTTTTCCTTTAACTTCTGTACTCATTTAGTAATAGTGTTTTGTCTGAATTGAGGAGCTACTGTGCCACCTCACCCGCAGGTGTTGTAAAGTACCAAAAACTACAGGATTGATATTAATATTTTGGGAGGCTTGAAGAACATTTTATTAATTTGGGTTAAGGTGTGCAGAGAAATTGTGAGAAATAGTCTCTGTACTGTGTGATTGGCATAGTCAGGATGGCCCTTGGCATTGTATTGTAAATGCAAAGGGGAGGAAAACATGGATTCCCAGATATTCCACCATGCCTGTGGGGAATGGGGTGAATGGCTAGCCAGGTGCAGGAAGAGAAAAGCCAAAATAAACCTTTTCTTATAGTAATGAGCCATTTGCGGGCATTTGTCCCCACGGAAACTATCTCTCCCATATGTAGTTAGTGTGTGTGACTCTGGACAGAGAGATGGCGGATAAACACTAGAAAATATAGGAATGTCTTTTAATATGTAAAGAGACATCTTTCTATCATTGCATTGACTTGTAAATTTTGTCTTCTCCAAAATGATGTATGGCTTGCAAATTGAACATGGTCCTATCATGTTAAAGGGCATATGACTATAACCAATAGTGGTAAAGGGCACCTAATTGCAATTTTTGCTTCTGTACTTCCTGCTTGCAAAACTATAAAAACTAGGTAGAACAAAGGGCCAGCGCGCTCTCCTTCAGATTCCTGTCGGAGTTGCCGCCGCTTGGCCAAGCTAGACAATAAAGCTTCGATGTGTAAACGACAGACTTTGTTCTTGTCTTCAATGTTTTGGCTCCCTCCGGATTAGGCTTAACAGAATCAATCATTCTGATCTATCAGATCATAAAAATGTAAAGACTAAAGTATACCCCAGAACTCATAGTGTGTGGGGAAGGTATTAATATATAGGCACTTTCCCCAGGTTCTTCCCACAGACCATAAAATTGTGGTTGTAGATGTAGACATTTCTTTTACAGAGTTTTTTCTCTGTCTGTGGCCACAGTATCTTTTATAAACCATTCTAACCTCAACTTTCAGTCAACCTGAGCAGCTATTGTTCTGCCCAGTGACAAGAATGTCTCTGTGCTGTGGGACAGAAGCTGAGTTAATTAGTTCTGCCCAAGTAACAGTGATGTGGTTTTACAATATTTTGCTTTTGTGTATAGAAATTGCCTCTATCTAGTTTCTGTGTGTTATCCATTAGATCATCCTACTTTATTGAAGTAGCAGACCCATTGGGAAAGTAAGTAGTCATCAGTGTGCTACTTAATGGTATTTCATGCCAGTCCTTTAATTAATAAAAGTTTCATCGCACACTTAAATATCTGTTAAGAAGGTAGGCATCATGTTAAGTGTTTTTACCACAAGAAAATAAAAAAATTTAAGAATCCTTATATAACAAAGAAACTTTGGTACATGTCAAATTGTACTTCTTAAGCACTACTTGAATCTCTTTTAAATATAAAATATCGCAATAAGTAAATATAAAGTAAAATACTGTAACAAAAGAAAATAGACAATTCCCCATCCCCGCAAAACCTAGGGGCTCCATTACCAGAAGAATACTCCAGAATTGCATGACAACAAGTGTGTAAAGTACTGTGTATATCTTATGTTAACAACTACATTTCACTTCCTTTTTGGTAGTTAATCTTTCCTGTTTCATAAATGGCATAAAATGTAAAGAGAAGATGAAAAAGAACTGAAGAACATTATGATTTTAATGAGAACAAGACTCAATAGATAAAATGATAGATTTTAATGTTCAGTATCAGATATACTTATACAAGCATTGATTCACAAGTCAGTTGTACCACAGATCTACAAGTTTGAAAATAGGTCGTCAGCAATCCAGAAGCTGTCACCCTATCTCGCCACGTCCCGGGCCTTCAGCAGTCATAATCTAACGGAAGAAATTGTTGCTGCTTAAGGCTGAATACAATGCAGTTCCAGTCTCCCATAAGAAGATGAGTTCAGCAGAGCTAATAGAAAAAAAAAAAAAAGAATGTATTTGTCAGTAAACGAAAGAGACAAGTCTCAATAGTATACAAGAAAGATTTAGAGGGCAAATGAGATTTTTTTTCCTACGTTGTCACTCTCTGAAGCAACACCATGATTACTTGGAGAATTTCAAACACAAGAAGCAGAATGGCCCTAATATGCAAAAGCTAAAATTTCTTGCAACTGAATTGTTAAGAATTTACTACTCTTGAAAGCAGTTTGCCAAATTCCACCCTGAAGTATGGTCAGATTAAACAGAAAGACAGTACATGAGCAAATCCAACACTTACTACCAGGTGTATCCACAGAGAGCCTATATATTCCTGCATCTATCATTATTATCCTTAGATTAATGTGAAAGCGGAAATTAGAGATTTATACCTATGTGATTAGTTAAGTGAAAGAGCTGGAACTTGAACCCAGGTCTTCTTGGCTCAGCAGTCCACTGCTCTGCTCTTTATTCTACAGGGAAAGTGTTAATAAGGTTTAGCCAAGTGGTGACTTTAACTGAGGGAAAAAAGTTAACAACATGACATACACATAGATTGTGTGTGTGCGAGTGTGTGCACGCATACACAAAATGCTGTGGTTTACACCCTTCAACTGAGTAGAAATTTATACTTTAGCTTTTAAAGGCTTGCTTCAAAGTGAGTTGCCATGTTTGCAGTGTTGCTAGTATTTTATACCATTATTGTTTTCTTTGCAAAGAAAATGAACACATCTGAGTAAAAAGCCTTTCCCAGTAAATTGTTTTCTTGGGCAAGAAAGTTTTAAAGATATTCTATTTATCATTTGAAATTAGGATGAATGTCAGCACCAGTCAATTTAAAAACACTTTTTTTATTTTGAAATAATGTCAAACTTATAGCAGAGTTGCAAGGACAACATAAGAAGACATCTGATTGCTCTTTCCCAAGCTTCATCCTTCTCTAATATTTAGTTATTTGCCACATTTGTTTTATTTCTCTCTCTCCATATATATATATATACATACACACACACACACATACACACACACATACACATATACACACATTATATCATTATATATATATATATGCATTTATGTAAACAGTTTTTCTAAACTATTTGAGAATATGCCTCATAAGCCCTTCATTACTTGGTGTGTCTTTCCTTTTTTTTTTTTTTTAATGAATTTTTATTAATGATAATGGGATGACATTAATAAATCAGGGTACATATATTCAAAGAAAACATGTCAGGTTATTTTGTCATTAAATTATGTTGCATACCCCTCGACCAAAGTCAGATTGTCCTCTGCCTCCCTCTATCTAGTTCTCTGTGCCCCTCCCCCTCCCCCTAACTCTCTCCCTCCCTCCCTCCCATGTCCTCCCTCCCCCCACCCCTGGTAACCACCACACTCTTGTCCATGTCTCTTAGTCTCGTTTTTATGTTCCACCAATGTATGGAATCATGTAGTTCTTGTTTTTTTCTGATTTACTTATTTCACTCCGTATAATGTTATCAAGATCCCACCATTTTGCTGTAAATGATCTGATGTCATCATTTCTTATGGCTGAGTAGTATTCCATAGTGTATATGTGCCACATCTTCTTTATCCAGTCTTCTATTGAAGGGCTTTTTGGTTGTTTCCATGTCTTGGCCACTGTGAACAGTGTCTTTCCTAAAAACAGGAAATTCTCTCATTCTTTCCCCCCTCTCTTTTTTTTTCTTTTTCCATGTGAGATGAGAGGGGACAGAGAGACAGACTCCTGCATGTGCCCTGACTGGTAACCACTTGGAAACCCTATTCTGGGGCCTATGGTCTGCTCATCTGGGGTGATGCTCACAACTGTGCTACTTTTAGTACTTGAGGCAGAGGCTCCATGGAGCCATCCTCAATACCTGGGTTGATGAGCTCAAACTACTCGAGCCATGACTGTGGGAGGGGAAGAGAGAGAGAAAGAGAGAGAAGGGGAGGGGGAGGGCTGGAGGAGCAGACAGTAACTTCTTCTGTGTGCCCTAAATGGATGTCAAATCCAGGATGTCCACATGCCGCACAGATGCTTTCCCACTGAGCCAACCAGCCAAGGTCAAAATAGAAAATTCTCTTGCATAAGCATGGTGCAGTTATGAAATTCAGGAAATTGAATATTGATAAAGTATCTAACCAATGGTCTATATTCTACTCTTGTTTGCTGACTCATTTATGTCCATTTACAGCATTTGTCCCTCTTGTATAGAATGTCATCCAATCTCATATAGTGCCTTCAATTGTCATGTCTCAGGCTTTAATCTGGATCAGTTCTTGAGCCATACTTTGTTTTGATGATATTGGAATTTTTTAAAGAATGCAGTCCTATTTTTTATACAAATGTACTTCAATTTGAGTTTCTTTGATGTTTCTGCATTGTTAGATTTAAGTGAGACCTCTCTGCATATCACATGGATGGCATTAGATCTGTTTCAGGGAAGCATACCCAAAGGCACACGTTTTCCATCTACCCTTTGATGATGCAGTTAATTTTGATCAACTGGTCAGTGTATCATCTGTCTTCTCTGCCATAAAGTTGCTATTTTCCTCTTGCAATGAGTAAGAAAACTGTAGGGAGACATTTTAAGACCGTGAAAACATCCAGTTTTTCATCCTTCCCCCTTACTTTGCATTTAGTATCAATTGATGATTTTTGCCTTAACCGATCTTTAGTGTGATGGTAACAAAATGGTGCTTTTCTGAGTCCATCCCTCCATATTTTTTAGTTGACAATCTGTCTTTCTGTTATCTTCTTTGTCTTTCTCTGCTTCTTTCTCTGTCTGTCTGGCTCTATTATCACTATGGATTAATGGATTCTTCTATTATTCAGTGGGTTATTATTCATTACCTCCCTTATTTATTGTAATGCTCAATTTGTTTCAGATTTGCTCTGGAGAGTGGGAGTTTCTTTTAAGCTTGTTTTAAAACCTGCTGCGTTAGTATTATTCTTATAACTTTTTTAGTTTTTGTCAAACAAGATACTCCAGGCTCTTGTTGTAGCTTTTTTCCCTTAGCCCTAGCGCCAGCCCTTTCTCCAGGGAGTCATGGCTCCTTTTAACAGCTAATGGTATTTAGAAACTGAAATCTACAAACTTAACATGCTCATTGTTAATGTGGTATCATTGCTAAGATACTGTATCAATACCGCCAGTGCTAATGTTGTCTTTCTTTATTCCTTAATTTTACTTCCCATCTCTATGGTGAGAACCCTGACTCTCTAAAACATCAACACATTCATTTACTCAATCCCACAGTGCATATAAATCAGGTTTTACTGCAATAAATTAACATGCTACTAAGGAGAATGCTAGGCAAATTTTGATTCCACATTTAATGTATGAGTATTCTTACAAAAACTCCGAGAATGGTTGGAGAAAAGAGTAGAGTCTGAATCATTACTTAAGTTAGGACAATAGGAAACCTCTCATCTCTCCTTTATTGAAGTAGCAGACCCATTGGGAAAGTAGTCACCAATGTGTTACTTAATGGTATTTCATGCCAGTCTTTTAATTAATAAAAGTCTCATTGTATACTTAAAAATCTGTTAAGAGGATAGATATGGTAAGTGTTCTTACCACAGTGAAATAAAAATTAAAAACAAAATCCTTATATAACAAAGAAACTTTGGGACATGTCGTGCTGTACTTCTTAAGCACCACTCGAATCTCTCTGTTAAAAGCAAAATATCGCAATAAATAAATGTAAAGTAAAATAACAAGGCAAAACAAAACAAAACAGACACCCTTCATATGCAAAACCTAGGGGGTCTATTACCAGAAGAATACAACAAGTTTGCATGACTTGAAACTGAGATCAGTTTCAGAATCCCTGGTATATAGTCTTATAGAATGCATCAGATCAAATACTTTTGGGCTACTGGTTGAAATACTAAACACCTAAACAGGTTTCATGATGTGCTTTCTGGGTCAGGGTTCCTATATGTTTGTAGTACTACTGAATCATGTTTTTATGGTGTGAATAGACCTTGTGTGTCTTTATTCTAAACCCTCTTTTTCAGATGGAAAAAGTGAAATCTATTGAAGGGAAATGACTTGTCTAAGAGCAGAAAGACTATTGGAGAAAGAGCCTGGAGGGTTCTTGTTGTAGAAGGAAATTCAAGTACAGGGTGGATGCTTGGAATGAGTTATTTTCTGTTCCATTTCTACCCTGGAACTCCATGAATCTGTTTTCTGATAACCAGGAGTAATCTTTCTACTTTACCTTCAGGGGTCACTAGATTGAGAAGACAGGAAAGGAACTAGGGAGAGTAATTCCTTTTTGTCCTATTTTATATATTAATCTTCTATAAAAAATTTTTCAAGGGGTTTCGGAATCATAATATGATTCCGTCTGCTGTTCAGGACTATAGTATAGTCAGAAGTGATCACCATATGTGAACACATCTTTCAAAACATTGAAGTATTTTTGCAGCTGGGGAACTGATGCGGACCAGAACTTGGCTAAGAATGCTTGTCGATTTTGGCAGCTTTATCACTGCTGGCCTTAGCATGCTTCTTTTTGTGGCCAGCTGACCCTGGTCAGACAGCCCACCATTTCTAATAATTTCTGACATTCTTCTGAGCAGCACCGCCTATTACTCTTTTACAGTGGTGCGTACAGCCTTGCAAGCACTTCAACAAGCTAGAGCACAGCTCGGGGTCTACTTTAGGGTGTGATGCCAATTCTCAGACTACGTAATTGCTGCTTTTCAATAATTCAGCTAGCATTGATTACTCTTGAGTCTTTATTCAAAATAGTCTTTCTATTATTATAAAGCAGAATGACACTAAGTGTGCACAATTACAAGTTCAAATAATAGCTGCTAAGATGTTTGCTGTACATATTACCCACTCTCTGTCTTCCAAATGTACAAATGTTCCAGATGATGACTCTCTAGTAATTGACTTCTTTCCTTCCACAAATATTCATTGAATGTCTGTATGTTATCAGACATTATGTTTCTCATTGGGGAAACAGTGGCAAACAAGACCTATAGAATCCCTCACGTTTTGGTGTTTTGAGTGAATTGGGGTCCACATATGGAAACAGGTACAACACAAATGGTCTAAGGTGAGGGGAGAGTTAAGAAATAAGGGGGACCTAATTCAGTTATAAAAAGCTTAGAATTGACATTTAAACTGAGATCTAAGGGAAGAAGAGTTAAACAGTGAGGGAGGACTTCAAGAGAACGTTCCCTGAAACAGGAAGAGCATAATTCAATGCCCAGAGGAGGGGAAAAAAGCATGAAAATTCAGAATATAATGGGACTACAATGGTACAATTTAGAGCATAAGTTTGAGAGAGGTAAAAAATGTAGCTAGATTGTAATCAGCTCCCCCAAGGGCAGTAATCTTGTCTATTTTGTTCACAATAACATTGCCATCACCAATTACTGTTTCTGTCATGGTAAAAATTAAAATAAAAAGATATTTGTTGAATAATAACAACAAAAACAAAGATAGAAGTTATTTATTTAATTATGAGACAGAAAGCATTCAACCATGTTATTTTCATGTGCAATTTTATTAAATCCTCCCAACTACACTAAGACAGTTTTTCCTCTTCTTATTATTATTATAATTTTTATTTTTTTGAGAAACAGAGAGAGAGGAATGGAGAGACAGGAAGGGAGAGAGATGAGAGGCATCATCTCTTTGTTGTGGCACATTATTTATTCATTAATTGATTTCTCATGCGTGCCTTGACTGAGGGGCTCCAGCTGAGCCAGTGACCCCTTGCTCAAGCCAATGACCTTTGGGCTCAAGCCTGCAACCATGGAGTCACATCTATAATCCTGTACTCAAGCCAGTGTCCTAGGATGATTGCTAGTTATGTTAATAGAATGGATTTCGGAGTAAATGACCTAAATATGTAACAAGAAGTAGTATGTTGGGAGAAGAAGGTCAAGAAGTAGCAACGAATCTCTACATACATGGCACTCGTTGATTAAATTAGATTCAGACCAAAGATTAATCAGTGAATACTCAATACTCTCAAACAATCTTTCTGTTCTAATTTAACTTGAACCGAAGTGTCTGGATATCTCCAGAAACAATGATTTGAATAAGGCTGGTGTTACTGTAAAGTCAATGGTGGTTCTATCCAGTTCTTGTTCTCCTGACACCTAGAGAAAATCCACACTGTCAATATCTATGTGCTGGTTACAGAACATTATATCATTCCTTAGTTATGGGGTACTAAGTCATCCTCAAAGGAAGAAACATTCCTTGTGTTACTAGATTTTTTAAGCCTTTCGAGACTCTTGAGATTTGTTATGTTATGTGGAATCCTGGAATTTTTTTTTTTTTTTTTTTGTGGACTTCTCTGTGTGGTAAGATCATTCTGGCCAAGATTGAGAATGTAAATCTCTTGAAGTACAGATACTAGGAGTCAGCACAATGGCTGTAAAAACTGGGCTTTGGAGTTAATCCTGAATATGAGTCTCAGCTACATCATTTAGAGAAGCACAAAAAGTACACTGATCTGTAAAAACAAAGATTGATAAATTCTACTTAAGTAAAATAAATATTTCATATAATTATGCATAGGGTTGCACCTAGCTCTACTTTTTTATTATTTTCCATTGGGTCCTTTCTGTTACTGGCGCCTCTATTCTCTCTTTCCTGACTGCTTTTGGATTATTTAAATATTTTAAAGTCCATTTTAAATTAGCAATCTTTTTTTTTTTTAGCTGCATCTCTTTGGATAACTTTATTTATTTATAAAAAGTTATTTATTTATTTTAAAATGTGGGTCCAAAGGAATTGACAAATATATATATATATATATATATATATATATATATATATTTTTTTTTTTTTTTTTTTTTTTTTTTTTAATTTTAGTGAGAGGAGGTAAGGCAGAGACAGACTTCTGCATGAGCCCGGATCCGGGATTCACCTGGCATGCTCACTAAGGGGTGATGCTCTGCCCATCTAGGGCCCTTGCTTCATTGCAACCAGAGCCATTTTTTAGTGTCTCAGGCAGAGGCCATGGAGCCATCTTCAGTGCCCATGTCCAACTCACTCCAATTGAGCCATAGTTGCAGGAGGGGTAGAGGAGAGAGAAAGAGAGAGAGAGAGAGAGAGAGAGAGAGAGAGATAGAGAGAGAGATATGGAGAAGCAGATGGGCGCTTCTCTTGTGTGCCCTGACCAGGAATCAAACCTGGGATATCCACACGTAAGGCTGATGCTCTACTGCTGAGCCAACTGTCCAGTGCTGATTTATAGTTTTTTAAATCACTTTTTATTTTTCAATTATAGTTGACATTATATTAGTTTCATGTGTACAACCCAGTGATTAGACATTATATAATTTACCAAGTGATCATCCTTGGGTCATTTGATGCGAGCTACAGAGCGATGTGCAGATGGCTGCTACTTGTGCTGGGTTTGGAGGTGCCTGAAAGAAGCTAAGCTGTGAACGAAGGCTGGAAGCCACTAGTGCCAGGCCTAGGACCTCTTAGCAAGCGGTATGGGGTACACAGAGGCCAGATGCTGCTTGTTTCAGTGCTTTGAAGAAAGTCCAAAGCATGATCCAAGTTTGTATCAGAAAGCCACTGACAATGACTTGGGTGGGGCAGCAAGTTGAGTGGGACAGGGTCTCAGGGAATCACCAGGGTGGGGCAAACAGTATGAGAAAGTTCAGATATGGTGCCTGTCTGCTGGCTCTGTGTGTGGGAGAAGTTATCTCAGAAAATGAATAATGGCCTCTGCCAACATTTTTGTCTGCCAGTAAGTTGTCCTCCCACAACTCTTGCTCTGATGCCCAACAATCCAGTTTCTCCCTGTATGTTTGTGATACCTTTAAGGCTTCTTTCCCAGAGGGAGTGAGTCCAAGTATACATGGGCCCTTTAAGAGGAGCTACCAGAAACTCCTGAAGCCCTCCATTTCACGCAGCCACAATCCTCATTGGACTTTACAACTGGAAGTTATGGGGACTTCTTTTCATTGTACTGTACTAGAGCTCTGGGCTGGGAGGCCTGGTTGGGACAGGGACCTATTGCTTCTCAGGGAGAGCCTCTGCAGAGAGATATCCTTCCCAATTTCACACCGCCACACGTAGGTGTAGGATTGGTCTGTTTTGCATCTCTGCCCCATCTACCAGTTTCGATGGGGCTTCTTCTTTAAATCCTTAGTTGTAGGACTTCCATTCAGCCAGATTTCAGGTAATTCTGAATGATGGTTGTTCTGTAGTTTAGTTGTAATTTTGATGTGGTTGTGGGAGGATGCAGTACAGTACCGCATTTACCTTTGCTGCCATCTTGACCAGAAGTTCCTCCTTGTGTTATTTTAATGATGTTCCAGAGATTGCAACCTACATTCTTAGCTTCTCAGTCTATTTAGAGTTAATATTGTACCACTTCATGAAAAATGTAGAACCTTGAAACCACATAAGTCCATTAACCTCTCTTCCACCATTCTTTGTGTTACATTTAATAATTATAAGTATTGCATTTACATACATTATAAAGCCCAGAAGATAATGCTATAATTTTTGCTTTAAGTAGTCCCATGTATTTTACAACAAATCAAGAGAAAAATAGCCTTTTGTATTTACACAGATATATATATCAGTGTTGAGAAATATATAATGGCTGGCAGAGGAAAAGGAGTTGGCAAAGAAGAATGAGAAAAAGCAGCTAGACGTATAGACAAAAAACTAGGAGAGTGTATTCTAAGAGAAGCTAGGGCAAGAGAATATTTCAAGAAAAAGGGAGTGATATACAATGTCAAAGGTACTTTAGGGTCAAATAAGAGAAATAAAAGCTGTGTTCGATTTACATGGAAATAATTGGTGAGAATAAAGCTGATTTGATAGGTTGAGATGAATGTGACTCAAATTAGAGTGAGTTGGGTAAGCAATGGAAGAGACGAAATGGAAACTGGGAGGTTAAATGACTCGAGAAATTTTAAGGAAAAAGGGTGAAGAGAGATTGTTTAATAGCTGGAGAGAGAAGTGGGGTCAAGTGAAAGTTTTATTTGTTCTAATGAGTCAGGCTGAAAATATATGAAAATTAGTAGGAAGGATTCAGTTGAAAGGATGTAATAAACATATAGAATAGGAGAGGTTAGTTGATGGGATAAGACTCCTGTGAAAATGGAATTAGGATACAAAACACAGGAGAGAGACAGCTCTGAAAGGTGATGAGGCACACAGAGGTAGGTGGTGTATTTGATATTGGGAAGATGTGGAGTTTGACATATCATAGCTTTTTTCCTTCTGAAAGTAGGAGGTTATATTATCTTCTGAGAGAGAGGAAAGGTCAGAATGTAGGATGTTCAAGGACAATGGATAAGGTCTGAAATAGTCATTGTGAGTAGAGAAGGAATTGACTAAAGAGATGTAATAATCTTTCAGACCCCATTAAATTTTTTTTTCAAAGTAAGTTATTAAGAGACACATTTTTGTTGTTGTTTTTTTGTTTGCTTGTTTTTGGCTTTAGTTTTAGAAGCAGCTGGGTGATTGATTACACAAAGCAGTATCACTATCAAGTGACCTGCATACTGACAATGGCAATAGGCATCACAAGTATTACGGGCTTGGTGCCGAATTGCTTGAGGTTGAATACCAGTGTTACCACTTATTGCCTGACTTTGGAAAAATTATTAAATTCTGCATACCTCACTTGCCTCATTTGTTAAATAAGGGCAATGATGTTACTCCCCTCCTGACAGGGTTGCTGTGAGAATTAAAGCTACTGTAGTTGATATGTGTGAAGTACTTAGCCTTCTACATAGTCAGCATGCAATAGCTCAGTAATTTTTAGTTATGATTTCATAATCAATCTATTCTCATTCAATTGTCCAATATATAAAGGACATGAAATTATAGTCAAAAGGTGGATTGCTTTGTGGCTTGAAATCAGGACATGGAGAGTTAACTGACTGATTAGACTCCCTGGTGTCCTCAAGCTATGCTAACCTAATGTTCGTTTGTTTTTTCCATCTCTACTGTAACACCTGCGGCTCTTGTGACTCATATTTGTGGGTAGCAGCCCTTAGGACTTGTGGAATATTGCATGTAAATGAGTGCTTAGTCATCGACCAATGTGATGAATTTGGATAGAGACAAGTTGACATATAGCTGAGGGCAGATAGAAGGCAGAATGTCCACATAATTTCATCTGGTGATAGCCAAAGTCATAAAATTGAATCATCAAAATTAAGTCAGAGAATTAGAGAATCTTATATTTGGAAGGGCCCTTTAAGGCCATCTGGCCCAACCTTCCACTCAGCATTGAAATCCGCCCTACAGGGTCTGAAAGAGAGACTATCAGGCCAGTTGGGAAAGATTATGGCAGATTTTGTAAAAGTCACATATGAAATCATATTTTATATGAAATGTGGATGCTTAGGCTGTGGGTGGTTTGGTTTTAAACCAGTTCCACAGAAGACACAGCAAGTCCAGTTGAAATTTCTTTCAGATATAGAAAGCAAAGGCAGAAGTCTCACTTGACGTTTTGTTGCTAATGTATGCTTGCTAACTGATGATGGTGCTATATTTTGCATCATGTTACCCATCTGTGAAAAGGACATATTATGTTTCAGTCTTGCATGAATGTTTTTAAAAAATGAGCTTAATAAAAAGACAGACATCCTAAAATGGAAGGTGCTATGTAAATGTAAATTAACTGAAAGTCTTTATATATCTATAGCCAAAGTGGCTTTGGGCTAAGAAGCCAAGCTGCCAACTTGGGCAATTTAATCTTAGGATGAGCTTTGAGCTTGCTTTAGGGTAGAAAGAAAGTATTTCTGACATTTTGGTTGAGGAGGTTAGGGATTTTCCTACATAAAAGTACATGATGTCAGATGTTTTGAAAAGGCCCAGAACTACTATCTCCCTCCTTTCTCATGATCTCTTTAATCTGCTGTCAGATGCCTGAAATTTACCATTGGAGCTTTAGCTTTTTAACTTAATGTATTGATAACTGTTAAAATCTTAATAGTCCTATGTAACATAACTCGCTGAGTTTGTATCAATCATTTACCCCTTAGTGTCAATGAGAATGTTATAAAAGTTGGGAGAAAAGGAAAGAAAAAGATACAATGCCTGGGGAGGAGGGAAGGTTGAGGACATCAAAAAACAATTTTGCATAGTTCACAATTTCTCCTATGGCTTGCTCTGTTCCTGCTGTAAAATAAAACAACAGGGTTCCATTGAAATGTTCATTTCCTTATCTTCACCTTATTTCCATCCCCACCCCCAGCTATTTCCAAATTAGGAGTTGAGTGAGTTCTATTTTTAGATTCTTTTTCACTTTTAAAAGTATTTTAAAGTACTTTGGCTTTCTAATTATTATTTTTTTCCTTAAAGAGAGTAAATGTTTAATACAAGTTTGTAGTTGTGCTAATGCTGATCTAAAGGGACGTCAGTTTCAGTAATTTACAGCTACCTGTTGTATTTTAAGGTTGTGAAAGATGCAAAGGCAGTATTAAGATGTATTCCATAGTGAGAAGTCCTAAAAGTTCAGAGGAGAGCTGGAGAACTCCTCAAGGACGGGAGGCATCACTATAGAGAGCATCTAGCAACACTGGACAGCCCCTGGGGATACCTCATTCATTATCTAGCTTAGAAAATTTACTACAATACTTTCTCTTTTTTTTAATTAACTAGAGAGAAAGAGAGAGAGAAACATCAATCTGTTGTCGCACTTATTTATGCATTCATTGGTTGATTCCTATATGGGTCCTGACCGGGGATGGAACCCACAAAATTAGCACATTGAGATGATGCTCTAACCACTGAGATACCCGGCCAAGGCACCAGTTTAAAAAGTTTAAATTACAATTTTTTTTTGCTAAAAAAATGAGAAACATGATTAAGTTTACATTTGGAATTCAACTTTGAAAGTGAAGTTTCTACCTAAATGAAAAGATGATATGCGCTCAAGTAAAATTAACACCAAGACAGTATAAAAAGGTAGGATGAGTTCTTGTGATTGGGGCTAATCTACCGTTGTTTTCCTGCGGGCCTTTCGTAGTCAACATGCTAATGACATGAAACAAAGAACAGAGAGAAACAGGCCACAGAAAGATTTCATCCAAACTACTTTGCAGGTGAGAATTATATGGCTCACTTTCTTAAATTTAGGTTTGTTAATCCAGACCCAAAGTTTCTTGGCACTGGGATACAGTCATTAAAATTTTTATTTTTACATTTTTAAACATTTCATTCTGACACAATTTCAGACTTACAGAGAAGTTGCAAAAGTAGTACAAATAATTCTCATATTCCCTCACCCTGACACTCAGATTTCTTACATGATTACCTTTTACCACCTTTGTAGTCTCTATCCACAAGAGTATGGCATGTATGAAAATTTTATATATATACATATGTGTGTATCAATATATCATTTTTATTTTTCTGAATGGTTTAAAAATGTTGCAGATCTGACGTTCCTTTGCCCCTATTTCAAGATATATTTCTTAAAAATAAGGTAGTCTCTCACATGTCTATCGTACAACCATCAAAATCAGAAAACTTACTTTGATATAATATTATTCCATAATCTGAACCTTACTCAAATCTTATTACTTGTCCCACTAATATCTTTTATAACAAAAGAAAATTCTGTCTTAGAATCCAATCCAGAATTATCCCATTGAATTTATTTGTTTTCTCCCTTGAGAAATTCTCTCTGGAATACTTATCAGCCTTTCCTTGTCTTTCATGACCTTGACTGTTTGAAGAGAATAGACAATTCTTTGTGTTTATCTGCTTTTTTCTCTTTGATTAGATTGAGGTTACAAGTTTGTTTTTTCTCCAAGAATATCATGGAAGTAAGGATGTGCAATTTTCAGTATACCATTTTATTCCTTCTACATTTATTAGCTTGAATTTCACGGCAAGAAAAAAGCTTTCTCTTCTTTCCTACGTACTTATTCATTTATTTATATTAGTTTTGACTCATGTGTTCTCATTTTATTCTATGGGTTAATCCATTATCACTTACTTTGATCTTGTTTATTTTCTGGCACAACAAATTGTTTCAAGATTCATTTTGTTCTTTCTCTGCCCTAACCCTGCAATCAGCTCCAAGAAGTTCTGGTTCCTTTTAGTAGAAAACTTGTGTTTAGAAAATAAGATTGGACTTTAGTTTTGCTCATTATTACGCAGCTTTGTTGTTTTTAAACCTTCTTTGCAAAGTTAAGAAATACATGTATGTAGGTTTGTATGCATGTATGTGTATGTTTGTATCATCCATCTGTCTATCAACTGTTATCTATCTATCTATCTATCTATCTATCTATCTATCTATCTATCTATCTATCTATCTACCTATCTATATATCTATCTATCCATTTATCCATTTATCATCTAGCTAACCTATACTACCTATTAAAAATCCTGAGTATATACTCATACTTGTACTTCCAATCTAATACCACAAGGTTTCTCCCTTATATAGTGAGAACCTGCTTCTCATTATCCATGGTATATTTACTTACTTGTTCATTCCTAGAATATGCAAAAAGGGTTTATTGAATTGGTAATTATAGCACTGTGAATAAACAATCTACTTACCCAGGGTTAATATTTATCTATAGTTCTTTTATCCTTTACCTGAATGTCTATAGTTAAAATACTGTATTCAAACATTATTTGAATTTGTTTTCTTTTTCCATTCAAAGTACTTATGTTATTCTTTTAAAATATAATACATTCAGATTGGTTTATTTTGGTTTGTATTCCATTTTGGGTTCTCCCTCATTCTTGTTGACTTCACTTATTTATTTTCGACTGTGTGAAACACTTTTATAGTTCCAAAGTCAGAATTTCACAAAAAGTATACTCAGAGTAGTGACCCCAGACTCATCTCTTCTGCTCTGTTTCTTTCCCCATCCTTCCTACCCCACTCCCACACATCTCCTGTAGAGAAACAATTGCTTTATTTTATGTTTTGCTGCTCCTGTATTTCTTTTAAAAATGTCTTAGTGTTTATTTTTATTGATTTTAGAGAAAGAAGAAGAAAGAGAGGAGAGAGATAGGAACATCAATCTGTTCTTGTATGTGCTCAGCCCAGGGATTGACCTTGCAACCTCTGTGACTCAGAATGACGCTCTATTAACTGAGCTATCTGGCCAGGGTATTCCTGTGTTTCTTTTTGCACAAATTAGCATATTCATATAATATTAACCCTTGAACAATGCAGGCTTGAACTGCATGGGTCCACTTATATGTATTTTTCAATAAATACTATAAATGTATTTTCTCTTATGGTTTTCTTAATAACATTTTCTTTGCTCTAGCTTACTTTATCATAAGAATACAGAATATAACACACATACAAAATATGTGTTCATCGAGTGTTTATGTTATTGGTAAGGCTTTCAGTCAACAATAGGTTATTAGTAGTTAATTCTTTCTGTTCATTCCTAGAGTCAAAAGTTATACTCAGACTTCTGACTGCATGAGGGTCAACATGCTTAACCCTGGCACTGTTTACAGATCAACTGCATAATTTACCTCACACACACAGAATAAAGAGTGAAAACTTACTTCTCATTCTCCAATTTAAAGGACTTCGATACTTTATTAAGTAAACTGCTTGATTTTCAGTAGTCCTTTTCTTGGTTACCTTTAGAACTTGAACACACAGGCATGTTCTTTTTTTTTTATTGAGTTTTTAGAGAGTTGGGAGAGATGGAAAGAAAGGGAGTAGGCTGAGAAAAGGGAAGCATCAACTCGTAGTAACTTCTCATATGTGCCTTGACTGGGCAAGTCTGGGGTTTCAAACTGGCGACCTCTGCATTCCAGGTCAATGCTTTATCCACTATACCACCACCGGTCAGGTAACACGTTTTAATCTGCTCACTACAGAAAGCTTAAACAGCCATGTAGCTTCCCATCTTGGCCTCACTTGATGTTAATGCTCTCAATACTGATGTCCAGAAGCCAGCAAAGATTTGTTTGAAGCAGAAATTGTCCAAATTACAAGAGCTAAGCAGATAAAAAATTAAAATCCAGCTTTCACTTCATTCATAAAGAGATAAAATTACATAAAGCAAATAAAATAAATTGTAAAAAATAAAACTGTGTTAGACACATGTCAGTTTTCTTCTATTGAAATAAATCATTTATTTTAGCAGTGGAAGGACTTACTTCAATATTAGAAAAATAATGCTATTTGTTTTCATCACAAAATAACCCTCAGATGGAATAGTTGTATTGATTTTAAAAAAAATGGATTTCAAATAAATCCAATGTCTTCGTAATGAACACTTACAATGTTCACCAAAATATAGAGTTACATAAGGCAGTATGTAACTTCCCAAGAAAAGAGTTACATAAGGCAGTATGTAACTTCCTAAGAAAAGAAAAAATTGCATTCCTTTCCCTGTCATTGGTGCTTGTTATTAAATACAATTTGTCCATGCCGTTTGACTGACCAATGTGATTCCAGTGTCCTAAACCACAGCTACGTGCAGTATAGATCTGCAGGCTTGATTTAGGAAAACCAATCCGATATAGCACAATAATTGGATCCACACATTAATTAGATCCAGAGATAATCTCAGCTTGTTGTCACTGGGCTTTTGGGCTGAAGGAATCTAGAAATAGGATGCTCTGATGTTCTGATTGATTGTTTACAATACTTGGTACCAAAGAGCAAGTCCTGAGAAAGCAGAGCAGCTACACAGCAGCTATAATCAAATGCAAATGTCCTAGGAGTCTACCACAAAATAACAAAGAGCGGAATGATTGCCATTTTAATCAATAGTAGCCAGTCTCCCACTCTTGAAAATTTTCACACATAATAATCACTATTTAAACTGTTTGTTTTTGACTAAATTGAAACATTCAGTGCATAGGTCTGTTACCTGATGGTGTGCAGGCTCCTGATCAAGTACAGGTCTACCGGAAAGTTCTGTCCGTTTCTATCACAAGTTTTGACACGTAAGCACATGTTTATTTGGCGCATGTGTGCCTCTCTATTTTTATCACTTAATGTATACATACTGACATAGCAAATTAACTAAAACAAAGTTGATTCATGTTAGTCTTATGTGTGAAGCAATAGTGTACCCATGGCTACTGATAAAGTTCATTTACGCCACTGTAATTTTTACGAATTTCAACAAGGAAGAAATGCTACAGAAGCATGTAGAAATTTATTGAAAGTGTTTGGTGAAGGTACAGTTTCTGATAGGACATGCAGAAGATGGTTCGAAAAATTCAAAACAGGTGATTTTGACCTTTCTGATAAGCCACATTCTGGGCGACCATTTTTGATCGATGACGATATTGTTAAGACCATGTTGGAGCAAGATCCTTTTCTGACAACATTGGAGATCGTAGAAAGGCTTAATTCAGCTCAGCAAACCATTTTGGACCATATTTGGAAGATAGGATTGGTGTGGAAATATTCAAGATGGGTGCCACATGAATTAAGTCAGAAGAATTTGGATGATCGAGTCGTCATATGCACATCTCTGCTTGCTCGGAACAAAATTGAGCCCTTCTTGAACCGGATGATAACTGGGGATGAAAAGTGGATTACCTACAAAAACATCGTAAGGAAAAGAGCATATTGTGAACCCAGAAAACCTAGCCCTTCCACCTCTAAACCAAATTTGACTCTGAATAAGAGAACGTTGTCTATATGGTGGGACATTTGAGGATGAATACATTATGAGCTTTTAAAACCAAATGAAAATCTCAATTCGGAGAAGTATTGTCAGAAACTGGATAATTTAAAGACAGCAGTCCAAGAAAAGAGGCCGGCGATGTTCAATAGGAAGAACATCATACTACATCATGATAATGCCAGGCCACATGCTGCTTTGGGGACTCGTCAAAAAATTGCAGAACTAGGCTGGAAAATTCTGTCGCATCCACCATATTCCCCGGACATAGCATCCTCAGACTATCACTTGTTTTTGTCCTTACAAAATTTTTTGAAGGACAAAAAATTCAAAAATGAAGAAGCTATCAAATAAGTACTGATTCAATTTTTCGTATCAAAAGATAAAACATTTTTCAAAAATGGGATACACAAATTGCCCTCACGCTGGCAAGAAATCATTAATAATAATGGCAATTATATTATTTAATAAAGTTTATTGACGGTAAGAAAATTTTGTATTTTGTTTTTTTCTAAAAACGGACAGAACTTCCCGGTAGACTGTATATTTATCATGCAGCTAAATAACCTGTGTCCCAACAGAATCATGCAAAATAACATCATCTCTGTAGAATTAGTTCATTGAAAGAAACTTTAAAAAGAGATGTGGGGGCTCTGGCTGGGTGGCTCAGTGGATAAAGTGTTGTCCTGTTGCACCATGGTTGCGGGTTTGATCATGGTCAGGGCACATACAAGAAGCAAGCAATGAGTGCACAACTAAATGGAACAACCAAGTAGAACAAGGAGTTGATGCTTTTCTGTTTCTCTACCTCCCCTTTTTCTCTTTCTCTCTCTCTTTCTCTCATATCAATGGAAACATTAAAATAAAAGAAAGGGAGAGAGAGAGAGAGAAAGATGTGGAGAACAGAAGAGTTTATACTGGGGAACAAAGTAGTTGATGCTGCTACAGTAAGACCCTATTATAACAATTTTATACTAGAACAGTATAAAATATTCCTAATGTAGTTGGTGGTAGAAATATTCTAGACAGCTACTAGGTATCTAAATGTTCATCCAGTTCCATAGCTAATAGTTGCATTTGTCCTTTATTTTCTGCCTCTGCCTTAATCCACTTTTTCAATAAATATCTACTGAGTGCCTATGGCGTGCCAGGAGGTTGTGCTATGTACCTTTTTGACTAATATCTTGCCTCCCCTATTGCATTCTAGATGTAGCTACTAGATCAATATCATCAAAACACACGTTGATTTTTCAACATCAGGCTCAGAAACTTGTTGATGCCCCATTACCTACCAATATAATCCCAACACCTCTTGACATTGAGATTTTTCTGAGATACATTTCTTTCCAGCTTTAGCTTCTACA
Organism: Saccopteryx leptura; assembly: GCF_036850995.1. Lineage (NCBI taxonomy): Eukaryota > Metazoa > Chordata > Mammalia > Chiroptera > Emballonuridae > Saccopteryx > Saccopteryx leptura. The sequence goes on along the minus strand of NC_089516.1, from coordinate 85,310,833 downwards.
TTTCCCCCCACTAGACTGTAAGCTCTTTGGTTTTAGTTTAATTCATTTCAACAAACATTTGTTGAATATTTACCATGAGTAATGACTGTACTAGGCATCAGGATAACATGGTGAATAAGTCAGGAAGAATTCTTGATACAGTGGAAGAAACTGACCCAGTAAACAAATGCTTTCAGTATAACGGTGGTTAAGAACAAAAACAAGACTGGGCAGAGGTTATTTAGGAAGGACAAAGTAAGTGTTTGTAACTCGGCCTGGAAGTTGAGGGAGGGCTTCATAAAGGAATGTAGACCCCACATCTTATTCAACTTTACATTCCCAGTATCTAGCACAATTTTTGACACATAATAACTTGAATACATATATAATCCTTGTGCTATGCTCATTTTGGAAGATGATTCATCTTTCACAATCAGTTATTTTTGTCTCCTTCTTCTTTGCTTACAATACCCTCTTTTTCATCACTGTCTTTGAATTTCCGAGGTCCAGATCAATTGCTACCTTCTCCACAATAGCTTTCTTGATTACTGAAACTGGTAAATAAACATAGAACAAAATTATCCTCTAGGAGAGACAATGACTACAATCAGTACAAAATGGATGATATTAGCTATCTGGAGAAGTAATTGAAAAGACTGTAATTATTTTGCTATGTCTCTCAAACAGAGATCACTAGCCTCACCCTCTACCCCTAGCTTCAAGATCTGCTTATTCAACTACCAACTTGGCATTTCAATTTGGATGGCACACAAGCAATAGACACTCAACCTGTTCCAAACAGCACCCCTTATTTCCCCCATTTTATGGGTCTGTTTCTGCTCCAGTGCTCACCACACTAGTAAATAGCATCACCATCCACCCAGTTGCTCAAGCCTGATACATAAGAGTCATCTTGGACTCAGTCCACAGCATAGTCAATCCTTTGTCAAGTTTAATAAATTCTCCCACGTAAATATTTCTCTCCATATTCCCAGTCACATTACCCACTGTTACTTCTTGCCTGAAAAACAGCGAGAGATTCCTGACTGGTCTCTTTGCCTCCATTTCTCTTCACTTCCAAATACCGCTGAGATCTGTAGCCAGAGCTATCTCAAAAGGAAAGAGTGATTAAGCCAGGCCCGTCTTTGTAATATTTCAGTCAATTGCAGTTGCCTTTAGAGTCAAGTTCAAAATCTTACAGTGGCTTACAAGGTTTATCATGTTCAGTCCTATCTCTCACTTCTCTTCCCATCACTCTATTCTTGCCAGTCTGGAACACCTTTTCCTTTGATCCTTGTGTTGCTGATTCTTGTTTATCCCTAGATCTCATGGTTTCAGGAAGGCTTTCTGAAACTTAGTAGCTGTCTTAGTCTGTCCGCACTGCTATAACTAATACTAGAGATGGGGTAGCTATAAACAACAGAAATGTATTGCTCACAATTCTGGAGGCTGGAAGTCTCAGATTAGGGTGGCAGCATGGTCAGGCTCTTGTGAGAGCCCTCTATAAGTCGCAGACTTCTTGTGTGTCCTCACATCATGGAAAGGGCAAATCTACTCTGGGGTCTCTGTTATAAGAACACTAATCTGATTCATGAGGGCTCTGCTTTTGTGACTTAGCCTCCTTCCAAAGGCTCCACTTCCTAACACTACAGCCTCAGCTATTAGGTTTTCAACATATGAATTCTGAGGGGGCACAAATATTAGACCATAACTAATAAGACCATCCAGTTAATTCTCCTGATTTTGGTTCCATACTCACCTACCAACCTCCTGGTAATAATAACAAGCTTATCTTACTATACGTTTTTTGGGGGGTTTTTTTAGGTTTTTTTTTTTTAATTTATTGTGTTGATATGCTTTCAAGAGTCCCACTTAATATAACACCTTCTACACCCCACATCGTGTCCCCCGTGCTCCATGCAGAGTCTCTTTCCACTGCCATTTCCACCCCACTTTGCCTTCTCTCCTCCTACCTCTACCCCCCCTATCCCTCTGGCTATTGTTATCCTGTTTGTGTATATATGTACTAGGTATATGCATGGTTAATCTGTTCAATCTGTTCACCTTCTTTGTTCCAGTCTCCTCTTTCCTTTTTTTTTTTTTTTGTATTTTTCTGAAGCTGGAAACGGGGAAAGACAGTCAGACAGACTCCCGCATGCGCCCGACCGGGATCCACCCGGCACTCCCACCAGGGGCGAAGCTCTGCCCACTAGGGGGCGATGCTCTGCCCCTCCAGGGCGTCGCTCTGCTGCGACCAGAGCCACTCTAGCGCCTGGGGCAGAGGCCAAGGAGCCATCCCCAGCGCCCGGCCATCTTTGCTCCAATGGAGCCTTGGCTGCGGGAGAGGAAGAGAGAGACAGAGAGGAAGGAGGGGGGCGGGGTGGAGAAGCAAATGGGCGCTTCTCCTATGTGCCCTGGCCGGGGATCGAACCCGGGTCCCCCGCACTCCAGGCCGACGCTCTACCGCTGAGCCAACCGGCCAGGGCCTCCTCTTTCCTTTTTTTCTGACAGTTGTCTACCTGTTCCCTGTGACCCTGTCTCTGTTTCTATTTTGTTCATCAGTTTGTTCATAAGATTCCACATATAAGTGAAATCATATGGTACTTGCCTTCCTCTGCCTAGCTTATTTCATTTAACATAATAATCTCCAGATCCATTTATGCTGTCACAAAGGGTACGACTTCCTTCTCTTTTATGGCTGTGTAGTATTCTATTATATAAATGTACCACAGCTTTTTTCTTATCTACTCGTCTTCTGATGGAAATTTGGGCTGTTTTAGATCTTAGTTACTGCAAACAATGCTGCAATAAATATTGGGGTGCATATCTGCTTTTGAATCAGTGTTTTGGGATTCTTAGGATATGTTCCTAGAAATGGTGCCTTGTTCATTTCTAAAATAGAGTGCATAGGTGCTCATAAGTGTTTGTTAACTGTACTAAAACACAAGAGATGATCAGAAATGACAGAGCTAACCTTGTTGATTCACTTTTGAACTCTCCTCAGTGTGTTCTTTCTTCTCTGACACCACTGTCACTACTTTCCGGCCTTATCCACCCCCACCCCCGGGGTTCATGCCACAGCGTCATTTATCATGTTTTCCTTCTAATTTCGCATTCTCCTCCCTGATATCAAGGTGCTGAAATCACTTCAAAATTTCCTCTTTTTTTCAGAATAATAAACTCATTAAAATGGTTTTTAAGGGCCTTTATGATCTGGCTACTAATTACCTCTCTGGTCCCCCTCTTCCTCCTTCTCTTATCATTTTCCTATTCCTAAGTCATACTTGTCTACTTGCTATTTCTTTATATACTTTAATCTTTCATAATTTTCATCTTTGCACATTTTACTAGGTACTTCTGGGATAACCTTGCTCTCTCTCTTACCAAAATTTCTTTGTATTACTTAAGACATAAGTGTAAAGAAAATTACTCTGGAAAGACTTTTCTGTTATTGTCACTTCACTTAGACTGTTTTGTGGCTTTACTTCCTTAGCACCTGCTGCTAATTTCTCTCATAGTATGTCCTATCTCTCTCTTTCTCTATTTACCTCATCCCTTCTAATAAACCAAACCAAACCAGGAACACTTCAAGAATAGGGACCATGTCCATCTTGTTTGCAGTCATATCTTCAGGGCATAGTGCAATGCCCAGCATATAGCAGGTGCTCAAGACACATTTGATGAATGAATGTTCTAGGCTTCTGGTGCTCTGGGCAAGAAAGAAGCAGTTTCCAGGAAACTAGACTAGAATATTACTTAATGTATTATATTGGGACAATGAATCAGCAGCCTTACTAGATTCAATAGTTGATTATAAGATATTGTATCTAATAAGTCAGAAAATTTTATTACCTGCCCTTCCAACATGGTGGGGGAGAAACTATAAAAAAGAAGCATATTTTATGTTCCTAGTGACTAAGAAAATAAGAATAGTAATGATAACAATAACAGCAGCCATGGCAACAATAACAATAATTTATTAAGTGTTTACTTTGGGCCCATGTATTATAGTACATACTCTATGGGAATTATATCATTTAAAATTCACGGTAGCTCTGGGTGGATATCTGGGTAGAACATCACCCGGAAGGGCAGAGGTTACCGATTCAATACTCGGGCTGGGCACATACAGGAACAGATCAATGTTCCTGTCTCTCTCTCTCTCTCCCTTCTTCTTTCTCTAAAATCAATCAATAAGTAAAAAAATTCAATTCACAATAATTCTATGAGGTAAGTATTGTGATTATTCACAGTTTACAGATGAGAAAACTAAAGCTCTGAGGCGTTAAATGTTGACTGTGGGCTGCACAGCTGATAAATGCTGGAGCTTTGGTTCAGTCTTATTTCTGTCTGATTTAAAAGCCCAGCTTCTTAATTACTATCCTGTATGTTATAGAAAAGGCTTAAAATTCAAAACAGAAAACCAGACACACAGACACACCTAGATGCATGCTCAACACTGCGGAGAACACTGTAAAGAAAAGCCAGTGCTTGACTTCCTCCCCGGTCAGTGTGCTTCCTGTTCCTCCTTTGGACTCAGAATGAAAGGAGTCCCTATGGAGAACAACTGCTACCTTCCATGTGCAGTTTTCTTTCTAACACTTGAGACACTGAAAATTTGCTGCTATTTCCATTTAGGTTGCTTTTACATTTGTTTTTCTAACATCCACTGCAGGCTCTTGTGGCAAAGCAAGGGGGGAAGGTGGTGCAAGCTACAGTGATGGAGGAGGTGACTGAGCTCCCTCCCCCCGGGGGGTTGGACACCAGACATGGCTGAGAGAAGCACCAGTGCGGGGAGTGGGGGGGGCAAGTGCACAGTACTAAGCTGTTTCTTCAAAGTGCCTTTTCTCCTGGCTCCTCCTTAAATAAGTCTCAATTTAGAAAGCTGGCAAAGAATCTGCCGTCAAATCTCTCTCTCTCTCTCTTTCTCCCTCCTTTTCTCTGATTCCCATCATAGGCCGCTACTCAGGTTAGACGGGGTGGTGCTGTGTGTGAGGGTGGGCATGCACTTTGTTCCCTCTTACCCATTCACATCATGCCTCGTCCTTCATCTTCAGCTGCCATCTTCCTTAACTGTTTTAATTTTCCACTTCCCTGAATGATTTCTCACTTTTGTATGTCGGTAATACACCAGAGATTAGGTGTGTATGCTGTCGCTTGAACTACAGGATTTATCATCGTGGGTTGCATTTGGATGGAGGGAGGATTGCAAGACGCTCCACAGTCGCTCAGGAGAAAGGTGACTGGAATTCCAAATAAAGATTTGGTTCTGGGAAAGGGGAGGAAGCAATGGTTGCAAAGGTCATTTTCTGGGAATCTTGCTTCTGTATTCTATACCGTTGATTTGTATATGCTATTACAGTTTAAAAGTAAGATGACCTTAATTGACAAAGAGTTACTGTTGTCTTACTAGACAAGGAAATCTGGATGCATATAAAATCCTCCTGGAGCAGATGAGACGATACATCCTGCTGTATTAGACACCAGCCTAGTGAGTCCGGCAGCCATGAGGGGTCCCTGGCTACAGATTGGCCATTTCTGTTTGTCTCTCTATAGAGATGGCCTTTTAATAGTATTTATTATAACAGGAATTGCCCTGAGGCAATCAAAATGTATCTGGTGTTCATGGGTTTGCGCTTTATAGTTTATGCCTTCATTAGGATGATTTATTTATTAATGTGCTAAAGAGGAAAGACTTTCTCATTAACAGAAGAAAATGGCCAAAAAGGGTTGTGACACTGGGCAATCAGACCTTTAATGGAGAAGTGACAGTGTCAAAAAAAAGAGAAAAAAAAAAAGAAAAGAAGGAAGAAAGAAAGAAAAAGGAAGGAAGGAAGGAAGGAACGAAAGAAGGAAGGAAGGAGGAAAAGAAAAAGAAAAGAAACTTCTTCCGTGTGTCAGAAATGGATTCGTTTTCCAATACATACTGCTGGTCTCTACCTACAAGTACTGAAATTGTGACACTTCTTATAGACTGCGTTAAGCCCTATTGCATTTTAAAATTGGGGAAGAAATCACTTAACCTGAGCCATACTTGTAGACAATGTGCAAACATATTTCCTCCCCCCATAAAAAATATGGGAAAAATATATCTAATGGCTTTTTTAATGTATTGGGCCTGAGGACTGAAAGAATAAATCTAAAGCAATAGAAAAAAGATAAAGAATGAAATTTTATAGAGTTGAATTATTGGACTCAGAATTTCCTGTTTCAGAGGGATCCGTTCAGCTACCAAATGCTAAAAATTATATATTTGCCTGCTTATGGTTCTGTGGCTACCTGTGACCAATCAACATTCATATGGAGAGTAAGTCAGGTTTTAGCTTTGCCCTCTTGGCTGTTTTAAATTACTGGCAAAGTATGAATGAAGAGACTGCAAAAGATTTGAAGGAGAGATAACTAGGGAATGATAACACTTCAGAAGGGGGTAGGATAATCCTAAGAAAACAAAAGAGGGAACATGACAACATTTCTTCTTTTAAAAATGTTTCCACGGGCTGGGGCTTTACCCTTAGGCTTAAATTAAGAGACACAATGAATGGAAATAAATGGAAATAAAAAAGACTTCAAGGCCCTGGCTGGTTGGCTCAGTGGTAGAGCGTCGGCCTGGCGTGCGGAAGTTCCGGGTTCGATTCCCGGCCAGGGCACACAGGAAAGGCGCCCATCTGCTTCTCCACCCCTCCCCCTCTCCTTCCTCTCTGTTTCTCTCATCCCTTCCCACAGCCGAGGCTCCATTGGAGCAAAAGATGGCCCGGGCACTGGGGACGGCTCCTTGGCCTCTGCTCCAGGCGCTAGAGTCGCTCTGGTCGCGACTGAGCGATGCCCCGGATGGGCAGAGCATCGCCCCCTGGTGGGCGTGCAGGGTGGATCCCAGTCAGGCATATGCGGGAGTCTGTCTGACTGCTTCCCCGTTTCCAGCTTCAGAAAATTATCCAAAAAAAAAAAAAAAAAAAAAAAGACTTCAAAATATGCATGCCTTTTGATGCAGAAATTCCACTTTAGGAATTTATTGCAAGTAAGTTAATAAGGATGTGGGCAAAAACAGTTGTAATGAAGTTCATTGCAGTAGGATTTGTTATAGCAAAACATCGGAAACAGCTTAAGAGCATAACAAAAGAAAATTGATCAAATCAATTATAGCATATCAGTGAGATGGAATATTAGGCAACCACTAAAACCATGAGACAGTCTCTTTTATTGGCATAAAATATGATTTTGTTAGTTGAAAAAATGATTAGAAAACTACCCCTTAAAATATACCAGTAGTTGCCTCTAAATAATTTTTTATTATAAGCACTTTCATCTTTTCCCCCCTTCTCTTTTTCTTGTTTCTATGTTAAGATACTTCTGTCATAAATATGCATTGCTTTTTTAATAACATAAAAAAAGGATACAACAAACTTAATTTTAGAAGAAGGATATAGTTGCTAAGGCAACAGTAATTCTGGAAGTTTGGAATGCCCCTTTGTACATCTATGCTCAATTACATACCACATTTTACTCATTTACTCGAGTCTCAGTTTACTCATTTGGAACATGGACTGACACCTATTTTACGAAGTTCTTGAGGGGATTCAATGGGGAAAGTGTGTAAGAATGCCTGGTGCCATGATCAGCACGTTGATAGAAGGTCATTGTATATTGAATCTGCATCCAGATGATAGATCAATAATCTGGATTTCACACAGGGGTTAATAAACTGGAAGACATGCTAGATTATACCAGTTTTATAAAGAAATCTGTTCTCTGAATATAACTGAGGTAGACTCCAGCATGGGATACAGAGATCCCTTTCGAAAGCTGCTAAAGGTAGACTGTGACCATTTGGAAATGCATGACCAGCCATGCTGAGATTAGTGAAGGCCCCCACCTCGCCAGCCGACACCAGAGCCCACAACCTCCCTTACAAGAGTGCAAAGACAGAGCAGCAACAACACATGGCTTGTTCATTCCTTGTTAAAATGGAAAATGTCAACTAAAAATAATTGTCTTTAAATACTACCAATAACAAAACCCGAGTTTTGAGCAAAAAGATGTCTAAAAAGAAATTTATTTTCTAAAGTGTAAGTGGAATGGTACAACCCACCAAATTGTTAGACAGTCAGTGTCCAAAAGACTAATATGAGCAAGTTCTAGATTGTTCTATATAGGTTATTTGAAGGAACTCCAGACAATGAATGAAGAACAAATGGCACTTCTGAGCCCAGGGCAGAGTGGCTTACTCAGCCATTTAACAAATATTTACTGATCAGGTGCTATGTGATGTGCTTCATGGTAGGTACTAATGGCAGTGTGACCATAGCCCTGTTGTTACAGACTTGTCCATCTTAATGGTGGACCAAGGCAGACCCAGTGGTGGGATTCAAATAACTTCACATTGGTTCTTTGCCTTAATGATCGTTTTAAGTATATAAAAAAAAAGATACCGAAAATTAGTTTATTATTTCATGCATTCAATACTTAAATAAGAACAATAAAAGAGGTACACAAAACTAGATTATGTTATAAGAGCTTTAAAATATTAATGGAAAAATATTAAATAACACCTGACAAAAAATAAAATTGTTATTTAAGATATTTCCAATGACAGCTTGTCACCCCCCTGATTGTTTGGCATTTTATCTCCTTACATTATACAGTATGTTTTCTTACTGAAGTAACAAATGTGAGGGAATTAAAGTGTAGTATTTTATCAAAGGCATAATGAATTTTATGAAATGAATAAATAAATATTACAAGTACAGTTCTGTCAAATTTTTTTCCCCTATGGATGGAATGAACATTATTACAGGTGCCTAGAAGATGCTGTTGCACAGATGAACGTTAAAAAAGAGTAAGAAAAGTCAATTTGTGATTTCCACATTGGGCTGCTGCCCAGGCACCCACCTTATAGAGAACCCTGATGACAAGTGCCATTTTAACAACCAATTCACCGAACTCAACAAAAAATTAGGTATCGGTTCTGGCAAACAGGTGCAAACCGGTCCTAGTAGATTAGATATCAAGAAATCTCAGTTCCATTTCATGTTCTGTTCTGAGTGACTTGTATATGCTACATAATAATGCAGTGCCTCCGTTTCTCAATTTTAAAATATAGAATACAACATCTTTCTTGATGATTAAATATATAGATAATTTAAAATTGCCTCAACCTCTTGTTGGACAAAGTTCTTTTTGGAGAATGCTGAGATGTGTTTCAGGAAATATTGTAAAAAAAGATATTTTTCTTAATCCTTGTTTGTTTCCCTGAGAAAATCAACAAATCAAAATGCTCCAAGTTTTTTATTTATTTTGTTTTGTTTTGTTTTAGTGAGAGGAGGGGAGGCAGAGATAGACTCTGCATGTGCCCGGACCAGGATGCTCTATCCCTCTGGGGCCGTTACTCTGTTGCAACTGGAAAATGCTGCCAGTTTTAAGTCTATTTATCTTCATTTGAAGCTTTGGAATGTGTTTCCTTTCCTTCTCTTTCTTTCTTTTTGTTTTGTTTTACAGTCTGCCAATCTTCAACCTCTATGTGTATGTTTAAACACATCGTCATTGTGGAATGGCAAATATGAAATTTGTTTATTTCTCTTTGCTCTTAAGGTTCTCCCCAACGGACTTTATTTTTCAAAAACAATTCAAAGGTATATCTTTCAACTGGTTAATTTAGGCAAGCTGTTGGTTGGTTCTGTGTTCTCAACTGTTGAGTAATAGTCATTGAATGCAAAAGGGAGACAGTTGCCTTGGGTCAGGCAATGTAGGCAGGGTTCCCGCCTCACCCAGTTGTGCCAGTGCACCGGAGAGCCTGCCAGCAACACATTTCTCTCTCTGCACCTCGGCATCTCTTGGCTACTGTGTGACAAGCCAGGTCCAACAGACTTCACTGATGATTTAGTGAGGAGCGCACACTTGTATTTGGCTGAAACAAGGATGAAACTCACCTTTTAAAATTTGAGGTATGCCCCTGCTAGATAGCTTGGTTCATTAGGGCATCAGCCCAAAGTGCAGAGGTTGCTGGTTCAATCCCGGGTTAGGGCACATACAGAAACAGATCAATATTTCTGTCTGTCTCTCTCTCTTTCCCTTCCTTTCTGGATAAAATCAATCAATAAAAATTAAGAAATAAAAGTTATGCATACCTTTAAAAAATTGAGGTAAGAACCAAATTGTAGCTTGACCAGGCAGTGGTGGAGTGGATAGAGCATCGGACTGGGATGCAGAGGACCCAGGTTTGAAACCCCAAGGTTGCCGGCTTGAGCATGGGCTCATCTGGTTTGAGCAAGGCTCATCAGCTTAAGCCCAAGGTTGCTGGCTTGAGCAAGGGGTCACTCGGTCTCCTGTAGCTCCCCCCCACATCAAGGAACATATGAGAAAGCAATCAATGAGCAACTAAAGTGACGCAACGAAGAATTGATGCTTCTCACGTCTCTCCCTTCCTATTTGTCTGTCCCTCTCTCTGTCTTTCTCTGTCTCTGTCACAGAAAAAAAAAAGAACCAAATTGTAGTTGACAAAAATGAAGGTCTAATAATTTAGTTCACTCATGCAAGGTTATTTTCAAATTCCTTATTGTGGTCTACAACTTCCACATACCTTGATTCCCTCTTCCCCGTCTTGGTCTTAACTTGTATTATTTTCCTGCTTGCTCATTACAAGTAAGCAATATACTCTTTTTTCCCTAGACATACCAAACTCATTTCTTCTCCAGAGCTTTTTGCTCTTGATGCTTGTTTCCTTTTCCTGGAGTGGCCTCTTTTCTCCAAGTCGCCGTTCACTCCTCCCTCTTCTGCGTGCTTGGCCATCAATTTAATATCTACTTACCCCTTACCTCCTTAGTGCAAGGCTCATTCTCTCTGGGAGGACTTCCTTGATTTTCTGAATCAAGTCCTCATTTTAAACACATTTTTTTTACGAACTTGAAGAAAGCCTGTGCAGCTGAAGTATATGGAGCAATAGTGGCAGTGCTGCAATTTAAGGTTGGCAAGGTAGGCAGGGGACAGACCAAGCGGTGCTTGGCAGGTCTAGTGGAGAACTCAGATAGTAGGGGTGTAAGAACAATAAGAAGTCATTAAGGAGAAGGACAGTGATCAGATTTGGATTTCAAAGAGATCATTTTGGCTACTCTATAGATAATCCTTAAATAGAAGGAAAGGAGGCATACAAAGAAACATGTTAGGAGGCTGTTTGCAGTGGTTTAGGAAGGAGAAAATGGTGGTATGGACCACCATGGTGATACTGGCGGAACAGAGAAGTTAGTAAGTGATAGACATATCAACAAAGTGAAATAAAATCAATAAATTTTCTTGAAGGATGAGATCTGGACACTGAAGGAGAAGGTGGTGTCCAAGTTATTCCCAGTCCTGGCTCATGCAATTAATTAGATGGGTGGTGGAAGACCAGCTTTTATGAGTATATATATGTGTCACAGGGGTAGGGCAGAAGATTGGCAAAGACAGCAGTAAGGCTGTGGGTTAGTTCCAGATTTAAGTTTTAAATTAAAGTTTATAAATTGCTTAGTAGCATGCTTTATTGTACTACTAAAGCGTAGTAATAATTATAGCTTACACATAGTGAATACGTACTTGTCTATGTGCTTCACATATATTAAGTGACTTAGACATCAATAAATGATAATGTTTATGATTCTATAAATATTATTACCATTATTGTAATATATAGTGCCTGTCTTTCATAGACAGAGTTAGTTAACATTAGCAATTTCTTCCTGTCCAATTCTTTTTATAGACTCATTGCAGGTGGCTACCATACAGTCTAGGCCAGTGGTAGTCAACCTGGTCCCTACTACCCACTAGTGGGAGTTCCAGCTTTCATAGTGGGCAGTAGTGGAGCAACCAGAGTATAAATAAAAGGACAGATTTAACTATAGTAAGTTGTTTTATAAAGATTTATTCTGCCAAACTTAGCGAAAATCCAACATAAAGTACTTGGTAAGTAATTTTTATTATTATACGCTTTAACTTGCTGTAACTCTGCTTTATAAATTTTATAAAGTAATTTCCCTACTTTATAAATCACCATTACTATGGAGCCTGTGGGAGGTTAAAAAATTTTACTACTAATAGAGATACAAAAGTGGGCAGTAGGTATAAAAAGGTTGACTACCCCTGCTCTAGGCACATTCTTCAGATAGAATACAGTGTAATTGATTAGATCATAATCACTGAGTTCCGTTTCAATCCTGAGGGCACATCTTAAATTAGTGACTTTATTTAGCATCCATCACTTTCATGTATATAATCCATTTACAAACCTGTCCTCACAGTGGTGACTTTATTCTTATAAAGTGATTATATCTGACAGTATCCCCAAATTTCATGGTTATTTACTAAGGCACATATGTACTGACAAGAGCCTTCTTGTCCAATCCAGGACAAAGAGCTCCATAGGGTTAAAAATAAAATCTCAACTTTTCAGAAAGTCAGCTCAACTAAGAAACCCAACAGGCAGCCTTTATTTTTTTTTTTTCTTTTCAGTTCAGTCTTATAAACTGAGGGAAGGGAGCCTCTTAGAGCTTTCTGTGGCAATTTGAGGATCTCCACATGCTTATGTATAACTCATTTTGGGACACCTGCAAAACAGCTGAACCTGTCCACACTTGAAATAGCAAGGCATAGTTTGCACAGGGATTTTGGAAATTAATTCAAATTTCAAATTAGCATGTTGCATGTTACATCACTTCTGATGGTTAACACCACTTTTGCTTTGTTTGGGAATAGATCTCTATTTGCCAGTTAAGTTAGAGGTGAAAAGGAGAGAATGCTATTTTTATTACTCAAGAAAGCTTCACCAGCAGATAGATTTCCATAGCATGGGGCGGGCATCCGTCGCAATAGTATGTCTTCCTCTCTCAGCTTGATTTTTGGTGGAAACCTTTGGACAAAACAAACAAAACACAACAAATGATATTAGAGATGATCTTTAGATTTTTTTAAGTTGTGGAATACATGGAAGCACAGATTACTGTATAGGTTTATGACCTCTTCATTTGATTTCAAAATCTATTGCAGGGATCTCGGAACTTAACATTTTGTCAAGGGTTAGGGAAACAGGAAAAGCAGGCAGGACTGAAATAACTGACAGACTGAAGTGATAAGAGAGATTGGGGATCAGATACAGTCTGTGGAGCTGGCCACATTTACTCCCATTTCCAAAACAATTAGGAAAAACCTCCTTCGATGAGGGCTTGCCAGAGAAGACACTTGTTGGGATTTATGTTCAAGGGAAGCTCATCAGATTCACAGAAGAGATGATGACACCGGAGTAACTAGAGCTGCCAAACAAAAGAGAAACGGCAACTCACAAGTGGGCTCTCTGCAATATATGGTGACTAGGGACAAGAAAGTCCACCTCATTCTCTTCCTGAAGGCAGTGGCACTTGAAGCTATGCCACCACCAAGGAACAAAGCTGACAGAGCCCAGGAAGCAGCCTGTGCCCTTGCTCTGAAGTTGATTTGCGCAGCCAGGCGAATGCACGTGGGAGGTTTGACTTTGTCGTTCACACTGATCCAGATGGTGCTGTCCAAAGCCAGAATCTCTGGGCCACCGGAGCAGCATGGAGAAGCTTTCAGCTCCTCTTGAATCAAATTCTGGCTCTTGCAGCAGGCAAGTCATGGAAGAGTGCCAGACTTCCCCAGCCAAAAAGCTACTGAATTCTCTTCCTTCCTTTCATCCAACTCTGCTTGAAATACTAGAGTTGTAAAATGTGAGTTACAATTCTTTTTTCATGTTCAAGACTATTTCTGATGCTTTGAATCATGACATCACGTAAAATAAAGTTTTAAAATAAAAGAAACTATTCGTTTACACTTTCCTTCAAATTGCAACAACTTTGGCAATAAATGCTTGTGTTTGAAACGCAGAGTATAGCGTGTCAATTTTTTTCTTTCACTGATATGTCCACCACTATTTTAGATGGCTTATCAATAGGCACTGATTGAATCCTGTCACTGAAACGGATTTACAAGATACACTTCATATTACATCATAGGATTTTAATTCACAACTTTCAGAATTGCCTTTGCCTCCCTTCTTATCCGATGTACTGTGACCCACATATGGACGAACATCTGTAGGAGACCACAAGCCCTTTGAGATCAGGGGCCTTGCCTTTTTCATGTCAAGTTTGTGTGCCTCTACTTTCTTTCTTCCCAGTCCAGCCTAGTGCTTTATGGAGTAACTGCTCTAAAATGTTTGCTGAAAAGACAGGACATTTTATCCCAGTCACGTATTTTACCCTTTAATGTTACACGTTTTTTCTTATCCCACATCACATGCTACGAGAGTTAAATGTTTTTCAGTCTTGATACCCTAAGAGTGTTCTCAGAAGCAGGGTCATGTCCAACCAGTGAAAGGGTGCTCTCAAGTAATTCATCCTGGTGCCTAACGTTCATTAAGGTCATTGCCACATTCCATTTTATTTTTCCAACATCTTTAGGTTCTGGGCTTATGAAGAAAGACTCATTTTCTTGGTTGCAAACAGACATATGGTTCTTATTCTTTAATTTATTGCAATAAAATCATAAAATATTTATCACTATTGTTAACATCGCCAGTCATACAAGCTTTTTTTTAGTCTAGATGCAAGTGCCACTTTTTAAAAGCAACCTTCAATGATTATTCTGGCCTACATTTGTTTCTCCTTTCTCTATTCTCTTATAACACTATACAGGAGAGTTCAATGTTTAGTATACTACCTGGATTATAGATTCTTGAGAGCAGACCTATGCCTACTTTTTTCATTTCCTTCAACATCTCTAACATGGGAATCAAGTTCTATAATAGCTGATACTTTATGTACATGACTTCAGAATTTATATTCTCAGCTCTACCATCTCCATCATTTACTAATCTGTCTGATAATTCCATTTAGATGATCCTATCTTATTTCTAATTCAACATACTGTAATGCAGGAGGTCCAGACCCAGAAAATGGATCTTGTGTTGTTGTGAGATCCCAAGAAACCACAGGAGGACCAGATGGAGAGGACATAACCTTCATTACTTACATACAGGGCAGCACCATGGCGGCTGGTCAGTGAAAATTCCACTCCGGGCTGGGTGGGCTTTTGGTTTAAATAGCTAAGCCCTAGGTATTACTCAAGTGAAACTAAGCAGATAAGCAGGGGGTAAGGGGAATGGTATATGCTTGTTCTGTATTGCCCCTCCTTGATACACATCTGGTAACTGCGTTCCACTGTTCTTAGTAAAACCTTAGTTTCAGTTTGACTACCCTTTATCTTAAGGCCCAAGGTCAGGATCCGTGACCATAGCCTCATGTGGCTGTGATGGGAGAAAGGCCATATCTGGCATCGACCCTATGTATACCTAAGACAGAGCTCACAAATTTCCTTAAAACTAGCTTTTCTTCTTGACTCATTTCTTTGAGCCATCTATGCCTGAACCTTTAACCTTTGACCCTCTCTTCTTTTAGTTTCCTTCACATCCAATCATATCTCTAGAATCCTTGCCTCAAATTTTCTCCTTTCTATTTCTATTTGCTACTAACTTTCTAATTACATCTTATTGTCTCACACTTTGACTATGGCCTAATGAATCTGTCTTGAGTTTCAACTTCATCTATGGATGATCCCTCCACCACCAGATTTATATTCTTAAACTCTATATAATATTACATTTTTCTTGCTCAGAATTTTGTTTGTCATTGCCATTCAAGAGGTTTATTACTTCCCTGCAAAGGTGAAGTCTGAACTCCTTAGCTTGGTTTCTAAGATCCTCTCTATAGAGCCTTAAACAACTTTTCTGAATATATCTCATGATTTCCCTGTAAGAAGTGAGTGAATCTAATCAATGTCCCTAAAATGTGCTCTGCATATCCCCTTGTTTGTACCTTTGTTTCTGCCGCTTGCTCTGTTAGGAAGGCTGTTCACCTTCCCCTCTGTGATGCAATTACTATTTGTTTTTTCATGAGCAACTTTGGAGTTGGACACAATGCTTGGCACAATAATGATTTGTGAAAAGAATGGATAAACTCAAGTCGCACTTTGCATACAAGTTGCTCCTGGTGGGATACAGATGATATATCATACAATTGTACACTTGAAACCTATCTAATTTAATGAACCAATGTCACCCCAACCCATTTAACAATTTTAAAACTTTGCTCCTGCACACTTGAGCCCAGAATGATCTTGTCCCCTTTTAGGATTTATATTGCGTTGATCGTTTCTGCAAATAAATGGTCACTTAGCAAATCTCCCTCACATCGCTTGATTTTGTTATGGATTTCCATAAACTCTTTTTGGACAAGTACTAACTCATTCTTTTACATTGGGCCTCTCTCATGTAGCAAAGCACTGTGTCTCCCATGCACTCAGCTTGCAGTCTACACATATAGATCACTCACAGGCAGAGGCGGATTTAACGGCGGGCACACCAATCATGTGCTCTTGGCCCCGACTTCTGAAGGGCCCCCACAAAACCTCAACTTTACACTTTTTTCTAATGACACCAAGTTTGGTTTTATATGTGCAATTTTAACATGAATAGTACACAATACTTTTTATTTATTTAAAAATATGGTTAACATTTTTCCTTGTCTCTCTTTTTTTTTTTTTAAGGGGCCCAATAATTTTTTCTGGGCCCAAGGCCTCAACCGACCTTATTCCGCTTCTGTTCACAGGTGCTCGGCAACTCCTCCTGTCAAATAAAAAATGCAAATAGAGCTTGTAGAACTGACTGGGTTCTTTTACTCTTTACCCCCTCCCCCATGAATTGGTTAACCTCTTTCCTTTAGTGCCTCTATATTTTTAAGGTCAAAACTGATATTATTTACCTTTTAGGGGTAAAACCTTTACTTTTTACAGAATTTTAAGATAACCGTCTTCTACGACAATATTATGTGAGCGCCTTCAGATTAAATATGATGAAATACAGCAAAAGCTAAATTTATGCCACTGGAAAAACCAACAACAGCATTCGTGAACAACAGTATAATTGACCCTGTACTTCAGCTGTCTTTGATAGCTAAGCAACGTGTTGATTTGATCATTTACCCATCAACTGCTGAGATACTGTAACACAAAGAAATCAACCTTACAGAGTCTACATGCTATGCAAATTGTAACACAGCCTATCTTCTAATCTTTGCAATTATATAGCTGAATAAAAAGTGAACACATAGTTCATTTCTAAGATGTTTTATCTACGTGTTGCTACCATCAAGATGGTAACAGTGCTGTTCATAAATAGGGAAGTAGACACTGCTTCTTAGTATCTATTTCATCTTCACATTGAAAGTAGATACTATTAATTTCAATAAGAACATATGCTATTTGAATAATTAGAAAAATCAGCAACACTAAGTCAGAAATTAGGATTCTTTATTAAGTGAGAAGCTTCTGAGGAGAGGAAAAATGAGATAATGTATTTCAACCCTTTGGGGATAGATGATCTTCAATGGTCATGTTCTGTTTTTTTTTTGTTTTGTTTTGTTTTTATAAATTCCCTAAGAAACATTCTAGATGATGCAAAGAATAAAGTTATAAAATATGGCAAAGATAGGGACTCAGAGTCACTCAACAGATGGAGTTCTAGAATTCCTCTTTTTTTTTTTTTTTTTTGTATTTTTCTAAAGTGAGAAGCAGGGAGACAGAGAGATAGACTTCCGCATGCACTTGGCTGGGATCCACTTGGCAAGCCCACTAGGTTGTGATGTTCTGATCATCTGGGGCCATGGTTCTGATGCCACCGGAGCCATTTTAGCACCTGAAGTGAGGCCATGGTGCCATCCTCAGCACCCAGGTCAACTTGTGCCAGTGGAGCCTTGGCTGTGGGAGGGAAGGAGAAAAGATAGAGAGAAGGGAGAGGGGGAGCGGTGGAGAAGCAGATGGGCACTTCTTCTGTGTCCCCTGAGTGGGAATCGAACCCAGGACATCAACATGCCAGGCCGATGCTCTACCACTGAACCAACCATCCAGGGCCGAGTTCAAGTATTCTTGCCTTATAATTTAAATAGGGGTGTGTGTGTGTGTGTGTGTGTGTGTGTGTGTGTGTGTGTGTGATCATTTGCTTGTAAGGAAAAGAGGAAGAAAGGAAAAAAGAGAAAAAAGATCTTAGCTATAGTGCATTTGGTTGTAACAGAAGCTTGCTAAAATTAGCTTAAGTGAAAAAGGAAGGGAATTTATTGTCGGAAACATAGTATCTCAAAAAACCCAAAGAAGAAAGGGCTGTTTTGAACTCATGGGTAACTGGAAACAAAGACTAGAAAGCTGTGAAGAAACTGGGAAGCTTCTGTCTCCTTTCCCATGCCCCTTTTCCAAATCAGCTTTCATAATATCGGCAAATCCAGCATATGCGTAAATGTAGCCTCTTTGCAGCTTCTAAATTTTTGTGTTCTTCGTTTATGCAAACAACAGAAGCTGACTCACATCTTCATGTCACAAGTCCAAATTCCTAAGAGAAGAATCTACTTGGCACATTTTGAAATAAGCGTTTACCCTCATCTGATCAGCTATGGCTGGGGAGGGTGTGTGTGTGTGGAGGCAGAAAAAAAAAATCAGCCCAGCTTAGGTTATATGTTTCAACACGTCCAATCACCTTGGGCTCAGAGAGATATGTGGTACCAGTTACATGGTACGTGTATTAAGAAATAAGGTTGTGGAGTTAGCAAGAGCTTTAAAAAATAAATAATATAGATAACCATAGAGGATAAGAAAGAGGAGAGATAAACAGAGGAGAAAAAAAGCAGAAAAAGGGAGACATTTAATCATCTCAGTGTTATACAATCATTTAATTTTGATATATTTAGTACACAATTCAGGGCAATTATTATTTCTCATTGTTGCATTATTTATTATTATTATTTTGCTTATATTATCTGATAAGACTTTTAAAAGTCTTCATATCTTGATGATTTATGTGTAATTATAAGTCATTGGCAGTTTATTACACACATAATCTAATTTGTCATCCTAAATAAAACATCAAAATGAAAACCTAAATATGCCTTTTATATACTCATTAACACAATATGTAAAATCAGGACGGTGCCCAGAATCCTATACGGAGGGCCTTGCTTTGGTGAAGGCACAGTTTATCAATTAATGTCTAGTTCCCTTATTTTAAGTGGCCATATCCATTAGCTGAGATAAAAATGACTTATTTATAAGATAAAATAGTTTTGCACACAGTCCTGTAGCATCTAAATTTTACCATGCTTGTGTCTGAACGTACCTGCTTTCCTTTCAAACTCATTAGAAGTATATTTTTAATGAACTGAATTCCTGCATCATCTTTCATTTCTATTAACAATATCCTGGGAGCGATCACTATACATTTTGACATTAGGCATTGAGTTTTCCAAGCTCTGTCAGTCCGTGGGACAGTCAAACAATCTGGTCTGCTAAGGGTTCAGGTGACAGTGACGTGAGGGAACAGAGGGTCTGTGAAGCTGGCAATGTTAGATTGGTAGTTTTAGAAAAACAAATTTTGGTAAAAGTTTTTACATTATAAAATACTTTTTTTTCTTTTTCCTTTCGTCTTTTCCAAGTGAGATGAAGGGAGAGGGACAGACAGACTCCTGTGTGCATCCTGACCAGGATCCATCCAGCAACCCCTGTCTGAAGCCAATGCTCTGCCCATCTGGGACCATCCTTGCAACTGAGCTAGTTTTAGAGTCCTAGGTAGAGGTTCTACAGGACCATAGTCAACATCTGGCTGATGCATTCAAACCAATCAAGCTAGGCTGTGGGAGGAGAAGAGAGAGAGAGAGAAAGCAGGGGGAGGGTGATGGGTGGAGAAGCGGATGACCTTTTCTGTGCCCTGACTGGAAATCAAACACAGGAAATCCACACACTGGGTTGATGCTCTACCACTGAGTCAACTGGCCTGGCCATGAAATACTTTCAAATGAGCATATGTATTGAAAAGGCAGCAGATTATGCAAATGAGATTCTGGGGGACTGCAGGAGGGTGGGGATCAATGCACTGGCAAAATGATTGCAGGGAAGCTCTCTGCTCTGTTCATTGTAACCAGGTTGGTAATGCGGAGAAGTTAAAACAATTAGGTTCTAGTTCCGAATGTGCCATTAACAGGGTGTGCAACTTTGCACAAGTCACTTATCTTCCTTGAGGCTCAGTTTTCTTGTTGACAAAGTGAAAGTGTAAGATAAAACAATCTCTAAGGTATCATTCTGCCATTTGATCTACAAACAATGAATACAATGAATCCTACAACTGTAATTTTTGACTCTACTAATCTGTGCAATTTCATCATGTTGGTGGTTGGTGTCAACAATGGATGTGATCCAATGATACTTATAAAAAGACTGTTCAGTTGTTTGCATATCTCCTTTCTTTTCCCTGTGGTTGCATATCTTGTTCATGCTGCCCTGGCTTCTCCTTGGTGATGAGAAAGGCATTACATTTGCAGAAGAAGCTGAATGAGGCGGGTGCCTTTTGATGAATGGGAGCCATGGGAAGGGTAGCAGCCCAGAACGTGTTCACCTCTTTTTTTCGTCATCTCTCACTGTGCAGTAATGCTTTCAATAAGCGACCACACAAGTGTGCCAGCTGCGCGGGACAGAAATGCAAACTCAAGGCAGGCGAGGGGCTTATCAGGTGTACCCTCTTCACTCCATTTTGGGCAAGCTTCATGATCGAAGAAAAGGTTAAAAGTGTGAACCAATTTGTAATTTGGAGATAGAAAAACTCATTTTCTAATAGGAAAGTTAAGTTATATATATAAAAAAGAAAACTTTTATTAAAGCAGTTCCACCAGAGTGACTCTGATTAAGAGTAAAGCAATTTTCATCGTGTAAATTATGTTTTTAAATTAGATTTAAATAACATAGTAAGACTTTTCTTCATGTTATCCACCATTTAAAAGAAATAAATAATTTGGTTAACTTCCTGCACTTTCATGAAGTGAAATCCCATCATGATGCTTGAGTAATTGAAACTGTGGGGATTTTTAGTGCCATCCAATTACAGGAATTCAAGGCAATTATTTTTCTAATAAAGTTAGTTTTCACTTACATGCATCTGTCATTTCCTGTCCATGTGTGATTGTTTTAAAAACCTTTTTCTAATGAGCCTTGGATATGATTGCACCTGTGGAGGGATATTTATTGATATAGTCAGATAAATGTAAAGTTCACAAAAGAAGGCATTATGATGAATTTTAGTATACCTATTTATCTTTATTTTTCTGTCAGTATCAATAAACAATTGTAAATGTTTTGCAGTAACCTATTGACCTTTGTACATTAAGTGGAAGTCTGAAATTTTACAAATAGTTTAATGGAAATGTTAATGCAGACGTATTCCATTTAGACAGTAATGCTACAGTCAAGACAGTTCTAACTAATATTACGATAGTGCCTCTTACATTCTGACAATTATATTTTTCCTGTATTGGCAGAATAAGAGTTGGGGAAATTCAGGCCAGTGTGATCCTGAGGCTTTGCCTTTTATTTACCTTTAACTGTGGTTTTAATATTGGAGAAAAATTTAAGAGCATTAGAAACATTTAAAGTTCAATTAATTATTTAACTGATTTCTATGCAGACATTTATTCACTTAGATCACACGTGTGTCCCAGGCACTGTGCTAGGCCTTGGGTATACAGAGGATCGTTCACTGGGTCTCAACTCTCAAGGAGGTCGCAGTTCCAGAATTATCATATGTCCCCATGTATAAGATGCACCTTTTCCCGAAAAATTTGGGGTCTAAAAACTGGGTGCGTCTTACACAATGGTTGTAGATTTTTTTACTTGCATTTCCTTCTTTTTCACACTTGTGTTTGCACTCATTGTTGAAAACAGTGATTCGGCATCAGACACAGATGAGGACAAGATAATGAATGGGAGTTTTGACAGTGATGAGGAGTTGTATGGATTTTATGATAAATAAAACTTGAGCTTGGGCCTGACCTGTGGTGGTGCAGTGGATAAAGCGTCAATCTGGAAACGCTGAGGTTGCCAGTTCAAAACCTGGGCTTGCCTGGTCAAGGCACATATGGGAGTTGATGCTTCTTGCTCTTCTCCCTTCTCTCTCTCTCTCCCCTCTCTATAATGAATAAATAAAATCTTAAAAAAAACCCTGAGCTCAATAATTTTATGTAATACATTTCTTTTTTTCAAATTTCGGACCCCAAAATTAAGGTGCGTCTTATAGATAAGGCGTTTTATATGTGAGGAAATACGGGTGGTTTCCGTTAATACAGGGTAGGAAAGTTGGAAAACATCCTAAAACTGGGTGTGTGCTTGGGGGTTAGCAGCGCAGTGGATGGCAGAAGGAGGATTTACAGGAACAACTTGTGACAATTCTCACCTCTACAAAGTTAATGACTCAGATCCAAGATCAATAAATGTTATTTTGGAAAAATGATTTCTTTTTCCTAGAGTCTTCTCTTCCCTTTACCTGCAAGGTGTTGATTTGCCTCCTCTCTCAAGAATGAGAGATGCACAAAAACTAAATTGGAACTTGAAAGCAACAAGAAAGCCAGGTAGCTCAGTTGGTTAGAGCAGTGTCCCTATTCACCAAGGTTGTAGGTTCCATCCTCAGTCAAGGCACATACAAGGGTCAACCAGTGAATGCACAGGTGGGTGGAAGAGCAGGTATAGATGTCTCTCTCTCTCTCTCTCTCTCTCTCTCTTTCAAAATCAATAAGGATTAAAATGGAGAGAGATAAATAAATCAAGTTAAGACACAAACCATGCTTTTAACTATGGTTTAAATATTGCTCTACTATATATTTAAAGGTTTGGATCACTTTTCATTTAATGATGAAATCCACATTTTAAAATGTCTACCAATGACTTTTTAACATGGGCATGGCAGATTTTTTTGCATTGTGCTACCATTTCAAAGACACAAATCAGCAAAGAAGTCAATGTGCTTGATGTACAATGAAATTAAATTGCAATCAGGTGTTATTTAGCAAACTTTCTTGAAGATTTATAAGGTTGAACAGGAAGGAAAAAAAAGTGAACTTTCTTTTTTTAAAGAGTAAACGTGGGCAGTTGTTCCACAATTACAAAATTGTGGTCCTCAAAGTAAAAAATGCTTTTAACTATGGCAAAATTACAGTTAATGATGTGTGACTCATTGAAACTATCAAGAACAAGTTGGTCTGTAAATTAAATGCAGCTCTTTGATCTGAGGCTTATTGCACAGTTGGAGGGAGGCGTGTAGGTTGGGAAGTGGACTAGGAGTGTTTTGTCATCAGTAGCCGGAAGAAACCAGACTGTGGTAAACCCCGGGTTTCAAAAGTCTGACAAAGAAACAATTACCAATGAATCACTTGTTTGTGACCAAGAAAATAAAGAAACTTCATTTCAACAATATTAGGTGCCTTAAAAATATCAGGTAACGTCCCAATAGTTTCAGCAGATTAACAAGATTGAAAGATTTCAGTAATTTTTTAACTTTTTGTTTAACATGCTGATTAAGGACTGAGGGACATTAAGTACATTCATAGCTGATGTCAAATTAAGTTTTTTTTGTTTTGTTTTTTATTACAAACACCACAGAGGACCAAGACTTGTCAGGTTAGGAACACGGTGGAAAGACAAAGGGCAAGGCCTAACGTGGACAGATTTGCATTAAACACCAAAGATGGGAACACAATGCTGTAGATATTGAGATGTCAAGAAATAAACACACAGGTAATATCTTCTGCTGTCTGGCTGCTGCCGATTCCATTTCTGATCAACAACAGTGTAAAGAACCACAGCAATAAGAAAGATTTAGGGATGACTTGTTAAAATATGCAGAAAGGCAACATTAAAATGCAAGAGAAAAAATAAAGTCCAAATAGTAAATCCACAATGTAAGAGTAGTTGAGAATGTACAAAAGGGATTTCATCTAAAACAATGCTGGGAGCAGATTTTCTACAATACAAAATAGGTGAAACCAAGCAAGGGTCTTAGTGGTGTTTATAATGAGTGTTTTGTAAAAGGCAAACAAAGAAGATTATCTGCATCTGGACTCAGTGGTGGGATTCAGCTGGTTCACACAAGTTCAGCAGAACTGATACCTAATTTTTTTGTTGAGTTTGGCGAACTGGTTGTTAAAATGGCACTTGTCATCAGTGTTCTCTCTAAGGGGGCGCCTGGGCAGCCGCCCAATGTGGGAATCGCTTACTGTTTTTGAATGTTTATCTGCACAACAGCATGTTCTAAGTGCCTGCAGAGATGTTCATTCTGTCCATAGGTGAAAAAAGATTGCAAGTGAGGACACCAATCAAGAAGGAATATGGAAACATCTTAAATAAGTTTTATTGCTTTTTGTCAGATATTATTTAATATTTTATTAATATTTTAAAACTTTTTCTTATAATCTAGTTTTGTGTACCTCTTTTATTGTTCTTATTGAAGTATTAAATGCATGGAATAATAAACTACCTTTTAGTATATCTTTTTTTATACTTAAAATGGTCATTAGGGCAGAGAACTGGTTGTTAAATTATTTGAATCCCACCACTCTTTGGACTATTGTTATTTTTCAAGGGGTCAGAGAATGAATTCAGCTGGCAGAAGTGGGCCATTCTCCAAGATGAGACTTATCTATGAAGGGTTATCAGCCATTTCAACTTATCTGTGCTACAGTCACAGCAATGAAGAAATGTCCTTTCATGAAATGTCAAACCTTTCACAAGCATACCATTTTCATTACCACAATCTAAACTTTTCACTAAGAGCAGATCCTTACCTTCAGAGAGTTAACATGCCAACACGGCCCCTTGAAGGCAGCAAACACTGGCTGTGTTCTGAAGTACATAAGCAGTAGTGGGCAAATTGTTTGCAATGATCATCTGTGTGTGTGCCCGGGCCAGGAGAATTATGGTCAACCTAAGAATGGAGTTCTCAAGGCAAATTGGTGTTCTTTCTTTGAGGTAAATTGCTTACATGTTTAAGGTAAATTACCTCTTCCTGGAAGAACATTTTTCTCTCTGAAGAAGTAATTTAGTATAAAAAGGGTACCAATTCAGTATTATACCTTTTAGACGCTACATTTCCTATTGTAGGCAAATGTTGGATAAGATAATTTACCTCGATTAGATGATCACTTTGAACCCAAGAAGAAAGATATTTTACTTATCTTAGTCACAGTTATCAATTTTCATTTGATTGTTGAAGTGTGCATAGAAATATGCTATACATCACATACAAATTTAATCCAATAAGATCAATCCCTAATTTGAAGTAGCATATGTTCAGAAGTACCTTAGTACACATCCCAGTTATTGTTAAACATGGCATATGTGCTTAAGACTTATACCCTGGGGTGTTGAGGACATATAAAATATGGTGTTTCATTAAAAGAAGTTTATATAGTTTTTACTTTTGACAGGAAGGCACCTAGGGTAGATGATAGAACAGAGCTGGTCAAACTTTTGTGGATGTGGTAAGGACTGACTTTATGACAAGTATAAAAGGGCTTTAAATATTAAGCCTCATGGAACCGCTAATTACATTTATTATTTAAAAGGCATAATGGGAAGAAATCAAGCCAAAAAATTTTTAGGTAAAATACCTAGAATTAGTGCCAAGTAAGTATCTCTTCTGATGGCTAAAGAGTAAGTGAAAGTTCCTGGTAAGAAATCTATTACTGTTGTGACCGAAAATGGGAACACAGGAAATGAGGTGGAAGAAAGTGCAAATCATGAGGCTGCTGCAATTTAAACACGAGGCAGGAACCAGCTGGCCACCCTCTCAGCTCCTTGTTCCTAACCTGTCAATACATCTCACATTAATCAACACTATTGTGCTTTGCTTTTAAAACGATGCAAGTGGTCGTGTGGTTCTTTTCCCAGCCCTTCTTACCTAGGGGGCCCCACTGCACTTCAACTGCAAATGAATGGACCAGTCCTTTGTGTGCTTGTAACCCACTCACTCATCAGACGGATTATAGACTTCCAGGTATTGAAAATCTGGTACTGTAAGAATTGCAATTCTAGCCAGAATAAACTATTTCAAAGCAAAAGCCTGTTATTACTTATGCCTAAGATAGATTTGGTTAAAGGTTAACCAATGACAACCAAACACTTCACCACCATGACAAAACCACATCTAGCCTCATTTAGCTTGTGTGGTATCTTACATACCTTTCAGGAAATTAGACAAAGTGGAAATAATCTCTTCGGTGCCTGACTTTAAAAAATTGATTCACTCTATGGGCAATGATTGTTTTAGTATCCTAATCACACTTGTTCAGCGCAGCTGTGTTATTCTTTATAAGGTAACTGCCGTGACCAGTGTGGGGAAGTGAGAACCTGAGTGGGGGTGATGGCAGATTAAAGGAAACACAGAGACATAGATAGAGTTTGGGCAGGTGGGACACTGTGCTCTGATGGAGATGCAATGACCCCGAGCCTGGAAAACCCGTTTATTTTATATGCTTAAACAAGAGGGCATTATGCTGGGGGGAGGAGGTGATAACTATGTAATGCTCTGTCCTACAGCATATCAGGACATCCTGAACCTGCGATAGCACCGTGTGCTTGCCAACCTGCTTTTGGCGTCAGTGCCACGAACGGCCTCCAAGTTGTTTTAGTGACCTTGCCCTGTCAGGTCACTGAAGGCCAAGCAGGGCTCTTTCTCTGCTCTCAGCTGTATGTGGGCAGGATGCATTCAGAGGCAGTCTCTCTACAGTAACTAAGAAGAGCTGAGTGGCCACTGGTGATGCCTGATGCTCTGGTATGAGGAGTGGCCAGCAACTTAGCAGAGCACGCCAGGAATGGCTTACACACCTGGGTCAGACGACACACTACCAGGTACTGAAGGTGCAAATTCAAGTCAAATGTAGGACAGCCTCACTAAGCAACCTAATTTCAGTTTTCTTTTTATGGAAAAGTCCAAGGGCCTATAACCCAGAAATCTTGACATCAAAAGATACGTTATTAATTCATTTGTGTAGCTGATTCTTTGGCAGTACTCACTAAATCGTGGTTTAAAATACAATTGATTATTGTTATTTGTGGTAGTTATGTTTCACAGAATTATGTTTTATCAATGGTAGTTATGTTTTATGAACCATTGGTCTTAGTAGAAATGCACAGTAAGGTTCCTGCTAGCCTCTGGTCACAACATTTTCATGAACCAATCAATATACCACTTTGTTTTATGTGTGTTTGTTTAAATACACTTTATTTAATATATTTTATACATTTTTTTTAATCTTTCTGAAGCTAGAAACGGGGAGAGATAGTCAGACAGACTCCCGCATGCGCCCAACCGGGATCCACCCGGCACGCCCACCAGGGGCGACGCTCTGCCCACCAGGGGGCGATGCTCTGCCCCTCCGGGGCGTCGCTCTGCCACGACCAGAGCCACTCTAGCGCCTGGGGCAGAGGCCAAGGAGCCATCCCCAGCGCCCAGGCCATCCTTGCTCCAATGGAGCCTCGCTGCGGGAGGGGAAGAGAGAGACAGAGAGGAAGGAGAGGGGGAGGGGTGGAGAAGCAGATGGGCGCTTCTCCTGTGTGCCCTGGTCGGGAATCGAACCCGGGACCCCTGCACGCCAGGCTGACGCTCTACCACTGAGCCAACCGGCCAGGGCCTATTTTATACATTTATTAACATTCATCGCCAACAGCACTATAACTCAGGCCTGAATGATGTCTAACACATGCCTTGTCTTTGTAAGTCACATCACAACTGTTTGGAGCTTAGCAACCCTTGACAGGACTTTTATGCTACACTTGTGGGCCATTTAAAATAGCAAAATCTCAAACAAAAAGCACATAGGTGCTTCCAATTTCTTACCACTGGGTATGCCCACAAATGATAGAAAATGCCCAGTGAGTATAAACTTTGAATTACAATTTACTAATAAATTTTAGTAAGAAGGTAAATTCCTACATAAGGAATCTACAAATATTGAGGATTGATTGTACCTATTATACTTCTTAGTTTCTTCTTATTTTAAGGAGAGAGGAAGGGAGATAGTGAGACAGACTCCCACATGCGCCCCAACAGGGATCCACCCGGCAACCCCATCTGGGGTTAATGGTCGAATCAAGCGAGCTATCCTCAGCCCAGGGGTGGGGAAGAGAAAGAAGAGGGAGGAGGGGGGAGAAGCAGATGGTCACCTCTACTCTGTGCCCTGACTGGGAGCCAAACCTCAGTCTTCCATACACTGGGCCTACTCTATTATCCACTGAGCCTCTGGCCAAGGCCACTTCTTAGTTTTGCAGTGATTAAGCTGTTATTCTGTACTTCCAGAGACTAAATTGTTTAGAAAGTCATAGGATTTTACTTAACTTTCAGATTTTTCCCTTGACCACTTACTTCAGAAAATCATTTTGAAAAAAAAAATGTTTTGTATTCTCCCAATTCAGTTGAATATTGTAGTTATTTTAGTAGCCATATTTTGAAGTTCTAGAGCTCAGAGATTATAAATCACAATGACCTATGGAAGGGCAACCACAAGAAAAGAGATCAAGAAAAAATATATGTTCTTAATATTACAACTGATAATTGCTTTAAAAAGCTAAGATGTGCTTAATCAACACTTGTTGATGGAACTGGACAATTTCAATGTTACTTTACAGTTTACAATTGGAAATGTTCTGAGGAGCAGGATAAATAGAAACATTTATCTGAACATAATACCATTAAGTTAACTTCATGCCATACTCCAATGACTTTTTTTTTTTTTTTGGACTATGCTGTATATAAATTCCATTCTCTATTACCTAGAATTGGCCAATATTTAAGACATAAACATTTGATTCTCGATAAAATAAAAATGGTCTAACAGACATTTTATAAAGTGTACTCTGCTGAAATGTATCATTCTGTATTGCAAGAGAGCATATTATTTTGAATTGAAAGGAAGTGAGGAGAAAATAGGAAAGGACTTTAGGCTTGGTGCTTTTAAGCTCATGATAGAAATAGCTCAGGCATTATATGGTCACGCAAGAAACTTCAAAGGGGCTGGTGTCTGAGTTTGGGAAAGGAAGAAAGAAAATATAGAGCTAAGATAACATTTCAATACAAAATTTCAAATAGAAAGTAATGTATGGGCAAAATTGGCGGTAAAAAAAAAGAGAAGAAAAAACTGTGAATGTTTAAAAACAAAAGAATAAAATTGGATGAACACAGACAACTGAAGTCTTATTAATCAAGCATTTATTAGGAAGATGGATTGAGGTGTGCATTATTACTCTCTGTGCTGGCAAATTAAAGTATCAGCAGCAAGGAGATGAGAATGGGGAGAATGATTTGATCTCTCTCCCATCTTGGCTTTATCATATGCAACTACATCTTTCTTTCATTTTTGCCTTCAGTCTGTGGCTTCATAGAACAGGTTTATCTTCCTAGGCACATTTATGAAAAAGGCAAAGAACCAAAGAAAAAAACTTGAGCTTTTAAAAGGATGCCAATTTTGTCTTGAAACTAAGTCATTGCAGAGATAGCAGGGTTTAAAAACTTGTCTGAATTTCTTATAACATATTTAAAAAGCACACTTTCTATAACTAAAATTATCCCTATGAAAAAGAAAAAAAATGACTTCTAGCACATTACATTGAGTGACAATACATTTTTTCCTGGGATTTTTGATACAGTCCTTCAGATATATAAGGACAAGCACAGGAATGTAGTTTTGTCTGATAAGGTGTGTCAACATGCACAGACCCAAGTTGATGAAGAAGAGTAATCACTGGAGAGAAACCAGAGAGAAAAGGCAAACCCAGTTGTAAAAATATCTCCCACGGCACTTGGGTGTTTAGAAAATTGATGAGTTAGTTTCCAGGGGTGTCCTTAGAGTACACATCTATCTTAAAAAGATTCTTTAGTTTTGTATTAATTAAAGAGATTTGTGTCTGAGAGCATGAAAGGACCTTTACTCTCTCATAGTTCTTTCTATATTTTACAACTGTGCATAGAGTGACCACTAACACACCCTCCTGGAGCAGGTCAAATATGTGTTAAGAAAATAGGCCAACGGAATTATTCCCAAGGGATTTCCATAAGGTCTGAACTTTCATAGCATCTAAAGTTCTGACCAAACACTAAACTTCTTCTTACAATATGATCATCAATAGTTAATATTTATTGAGCACTTACTATATGCCAGGTATTATGCTAACCACTTTATATGTATTAATTTGTGTAATTCTCACAACAGCCTGTAAGTTAGATGCTCTTGTTATCTTCATATTATAGAGGAGAAAACTCAGGCAAAATAACGTTAAATAACTTGCCCAAGGGCACATAGCAAGCAAGTGGTGGAGTCATGATTTGACTCTCATTGATATTATCTATTATTGAGGTCACTGTGAAGTAATCAATTAAATGATCTAGCTAGTCATTTTGAAATGTGGTTAAAGACTAGTTCTCAGTACAGATCAATTTTTGGGTGAGTGAGTAGGACAGGGATTATGGGGTGCTGGGGAGAATGTCCATGTGGAAGATTCTGGACAACCAAGAAGAATTATAAGGATGCTAAACACTGAGAAACAAACTCAGATATGGAGACAACACTGGCAGCTCTCAAAGGGAAGGGGAGTTTAGGAGAGGGAGTGAGTGAAAAAGGTGAGGGTATTAAGCAAATATATCTTATGGACACCGAGAGCAGTATGGTGGTCACCACAGGGAAGGTGGGAGGAGAGGTAGAGGAAGGTAGAGGGGGTAGAGGGTGATGGAAAGAGACTTGATTTGGGGTGGTGAATACACAATACAATATGCAGATAATGTGCTTGACCAGGTGGTGGCGCAGTGGATAGAGCATTGGCCTGGGATACAGAGGACCTGGGTTCAAAACCCCGAGGTTTCTGGCTTGAGCGCAGGCTCACCAGCTTGAGTGCGGGGTTGCTGGCTTGAGCCCAGAGGTCTCTGGCTTGAGCCCAAGGTCTCTGGCTTGAGCAAGGGGTCACTTACTCTGCTGTAGCCCACCACCCCATCAAGGCACATATGAGAAAGCAATCAATGAATAACTATGGTGCCGCAACAAAGAACTGATGCTTCTCATCTCTCTCCCTTCCTGTCTGTCTGTCTATCTGTTTCCCTCTCTCACTCGCTAAAAAGAAAAAATGCAGATGGTGTAATATAGTAGTGTACAACTGAAACCTATATAATTTTATTAAGCAATGTTACTCCAATAAATTCAGTAAAAAAGATGTTATCATGTCACAAAAATTTTTTTTATTACTTTGAGATAAAATTTTTTCACTAAAAGATGGTTGACATTTTAAAATAATTTTCATGTAAATAAGTCTAATTAGTCTTGAGCAGCTGGGTTTTTTTTTGTTTTTTTTTAATCACGGATACTCAGATTTTGCAGAAAGCTTAAAGGTAAGCCAGAATCACTGCTCTGGGTGGGTCAGTTCTGTCTATATTTTCACACCAAACATTCTTAACTGACCTTTCTTTTTTCCTTTCTTCCTTCCTTCTCTCTTTCCTCCCTCCCTCCCTCCCTCCCTCCCTCCCTCCCTCCCTCCCTCCCTCCCTCTTTCCTTCCTTCCTTCCTTCCTTCCTTCCTTCCTTCCTTCCTTCCTTCCTTCCTTCCTTCCTTCCTTCCTTCCTTCCTTCCTTCCTTCTTTTTTTACATTCATTTATTTAAAGATTGAGCACCTGTTATATCTCCGAGACTTTCTTTAGTGATGCAGACAGAAAAATTAGTAAGTTACTGTCACTTATTTTAAGAAACTTACAGTTTAGTAAAATTGACAGACATGTAAGCAGATCATTGTACTTCAGTGTGAGCAATAATGGAAAGAATGAGAACGAGAGAAGTAGGTAGCATAGAGTAATTGACTCCTGTGGTGGAGTTGGGGCAAGACTCAGACAAAGTTTTACAGAGGAAGCAATGCATAATGTGTGTCATGTAGAATGTGGTTTCCTAGGAGAACAAATGGATGGTGAGGTGGAAAGAGAAAAAGGAACAGAATAGTAAGAGACAGAGAGATTAAGTAGCCTTGTATGTTATAAGGACTACAAATAGTTTGTCATGGCTTGTTGTAGGTGGGCTGAGGTAGGGAACAAGAGAAGGCCAGGCAGGACAGGGAAATTTTGAAGGATCTTGTCTACCTGTTCAGAAGAGCAGGTGGCAGAAGTCATTAGAGTATATCACTATATAATTAAAATATACTTCAGAAATTTAACTTTGAACAACTTTGGATTTATAACCTTCTTACTTATAGTGAACTGAAATCTATCTCATTACATCTTGTACCTCTTATTCTTTATTCTTTCATGGAGCATCTTACAGAATAAATATAATTTAATTCTCTTCTGTGTATGCCTTTTAATTATTTTAACAATTCTTGCTGAGTTCTAGTGCGTATTCTTTAGGTTAAACATTTTTAGTCCTCTTAACTATATATTTATCCTCAGGAATTGTCTGCCTAAAAAAGGAGAGTCTGAGGTGTTCACCACTGTCTCTTGTCTCCTGTTATTTAGGAGCCACGTGTGAAATGAGAGAGCTGCTGAAGCATTGGTCAAAACCCTGATGCAAAGATTACAAAGAAGCACAGCATGCATTAGAGGGGGTACAGTGAGCATGAGATAGATCTGGGCTCATATACAACTGTCCATTGCAAGCGGCAGTTGACATCCCAGGTGAGCCAAGAGGATGTGGCATGGGGCACCAGGAGCAAATACTACAGTAAAGGTCAAGGTTAACTTGTTTTAACAAAGAACCTTCAAAATGCAGTGGACAGAATAGGATAGAAGTTCAACATCTTTAGTAAACTCTGGCTAGTCTACGATTGTGGTGCTTCTCTGATTGACAGGGTCGTTCAGGGACCCAGGTTCCTTCCATCTTGTTGCTCTGCCATATCTTAAGACATTTCCAAGATCAGATAAACTGCATTTCTGGTACATCTGTGTTCCAGCTCATGGAAAGTAGAGAAAAGAAAGTGTCTAATGCAAGTAGAAATTACACATATTCTTTTTTTTTTTTTTTTTTTTTGTATTTTTCTGAAGCTGGAAACAGAGAGAGACAGTCAGACAGACTCCCGCATGCGCCCGACCGGGATCCACCCGGCACGCCCACCAGGGGCGACGCTCTGCCCACCAGGGGGCAATGCTCTGCCCCTCCGGGGTGTCGCTCTGCCGCGACCAGAGCCACTCTAGCGCCTGGGGCAGAGGCCAAGGAGCCATCCCCAGCGCCCGGGCCATCTTTGCTCCAATGGAGCCTTGGCTGTGGGAGGGGAAGAGAGAGACAGAGAGGAAGGAGGGGGTGGGGGTGGAGAAGCAAATGGGCGCTTCTCCTATGTGCCCTGGCCGGGAATCGAACCCGGGTCCCCCGCACGCCAGGCCGATGCTCTACCGCTGAGCCAACCGGCCAGGGCCGAAATTACACATATTCTTGATGTTTTATTCCAGTAGCAAGAACATCATATGTCTACACTGGCTTTCTAAGGAAACTTTGAAATGTTGTTTCCAGCTGACAAAATTTATCTATAGTAAGAAGGGGAGAACAGAAATTGAGGTCTAACTAGCAAGTATATAATTTATTCATATTGACTTTTTTGTCCAATAAATCTACTCAGTTTCATGTATTTTAAACTTTAAATTCAAATCAGTCCTGAAATTGGAGAAATAAATCCCAAAAGTTTTAAACACAGCCAAAACCATATGATAACCCTTGTTTACTGTGAACAGCTAAAGAATTTCAAGAATTCCTTGGTTGATCTCAATAGCAGTATAGGGTAACTCTCCTATTACCATCAATCTTATTAAGGGCTGTTGACCCCTGAAAAATGGGTTGAGAAGTTTGGCCATTACTCTACAGGACTGTTGTCCATGCTTAGATTTTTTTAAATAATTCAAAGCATAATAAGAGATTCAAGTGTTTCAGGTAAAACGTATTTTGTCACACGTGCAATATTTTAGCGTCAGTACTTTCTGACAACCCAAGTTGCAAAGGAAAAATATGTACCACTACTGTCCTCATACATCATCCTTAATGAAGGCAGCATCCACTGTGTCAGTGGCACATGTGCTTCACTTGGCTGGAATCAGGGTCCCAGCCATATCATATTCCACAGTTGTTTGTATCTCTATAACGTGATGTACGCTGCATACATTGAGTTATGTGAGTCATGAGGAGACACAGGTCTTTTGTCCTCTATAAGAAGAAGTATGTCTCTAAAGCCTTAATTGGGTAGTATGAGATGATGACATTTTACCCCAACTTGACAGCCAGATCAATGTTATTGAGGGCAGCCTATAGGCAACTGTGGCAACCTAAGGATTAATACCCTTAGCCAATTTTAAAATGGTTGCCTCATATCAGCAGGCAAGATGCATTAGTTCCTTAGATTCAAATCAAAGCACTTTTGAGGCATGTTCTAAGCTATGTTGTTATATGTTGCATACAGTAGAATTAAACCAGATCAGGTATCTCAGCTGATCACAGCTGGACTACTTCAAAACAAACCTCACTTATTACATCTGGTTCTTTATATCAATGATAGCAGACATGCAAGTTGATTCGTGCAGGTTGGACCTAGGCAAAATGGAGTTAAACTTCAATAGTTGAGGTTTATATCTCAGATACATGAGTACAATGATGAAATGACTATGAGAAAAAAAAATATATGAGTGAAATGACTGTGGCAGGGCTAGCACTCAACAAACATCTGTGTGTTTCTTATGACTTTCCATTTTTCCTTGCAGTTGGATAGTTTTAGCTTAATGGTCAGGAGTTGATGTTATATGTGACTTATCTGGGCTGAGTCACGAAGGACTCAGCAGGCTTCCTCTATTTCTCTTTACCACTGCTCAGTGCCTTTGGAGGCCTGGTGTTTCATGTGGCATAGTTACAGGATGTAATAAAACTCTGAACCATGTTGAGCTTTACACAAATGGCAAATAAACTGGTGGCACAGCCAATTTTATTCTAACTCATACAAAATTGTTTTCAATTATCTAAAGGCCAGACCACTTCACCAGATTATCACACTAGGTGATTAGAAAGGGCATTCAAAATATCTCCTCTTGCAAATGCTGTGTGAAGTTATCCAAAGGAAAAGTTCATTTGTATGAAACACGTGCCAGGGAAGCATCAAGGCCAAGATGCCACCTTTGTGAGGAGATCAGAACACAAAGCAAAGCATGAAATCTGATCTTAGCTTTCTAGCTATTATTGTTCTTGCTATAGTTTTTCTCAGGGTTGCGTGGTTCTAAAGCATTCTGAAATTAAAAGTCAAGCTCATCCAGTGGTTAATGATGACATCTCTAATAGTTGATAAATCCAGACAGCACAAATGAAAATTGCCTTCCATTGGACGTAGAATTAGTGGTATATATGTTGGAAACCCAAAATGGTATGTGAGGAAGAGATCACCTCCAGTTGGAACTGATATGTAAATCTTTTATTCCTGAGGGTGAACGAGAGGGGAGTCACATTTCAGCCCTGGCAACGTGCATTATCTTTTAGCAGTTTTTCTCTGCTCCTCTTGTAAAAAAGATGCTAAGTGCAGGAAAGGGTTAATCAAATTTTTAACAACAGATTATTAGAGGCTGATATACTTTCAATTAGAAATCTGTATTAAAAAGTTCAACTGAAACACATTAAGTAGAGTAATTATTGTAAACATAGCCTTGCCTCGTAAGAAGTAATGAACTACTTGGCAGCCACAGGTTTGGTTTATTCATGTATCCAAACCTTTTCAAATTCTCATGCGTTGTTGCTAACTCCATTTTATGTCTTTATAGTTAACTTATTCGAGAAGATCTTTGTTAGGAAATCCCATAAAAGATCAAAAACCTGAGCTCATGACATTAATTTAGTCACAAGGAGAAAATACAACTTTGTATCTACTCACTCCCCCCCTTTTATCTGCAAAGAAATGAGAAGCAATACAACATCCACAACAGGAGATATGATGTCATTTTATCTACTGAAGAAGCAGCTGAGTGACTGAATAACCTGTTCTGATAATATGCTAATAAAATCGGCTTGGATAAGATGAGATCAAATTGGCATAAACTGATCCCCGACAGAAAGAGAACGGTATCTAAGACCCATATCTATTGGAAAATTTTCCATTTAATGAGTAATTCACTAAAATTAAAATATAAACGAAATAGCTTTTATTACTGGCTCCTAAGAGAGTTTATCCAGACAACAGGTTGCCAAGTTCTAGATCAAGGGGATTTTATATCTAGTTATTTCCTAGTCAAAAAGAGCATTCCTTTCCCTCAAAAAGATACAACTTTTATTTCTTGCATTTATCTTCCTTCTCTCTTTTATTTCATTTTTTTTCTTTTTCTTTTTAGCAGATGGCATGTATTTGTTTTGGGTTACAAATGTCCCTGAATTATCTACTGACTCAGTGAGTAGATCATTTGAACTTTACTTTTCATTTGCATAGAAGACCGGGGGATTATAAACATCATGTAATAGGGATATTTTTGCAATTCTAATTACAGTTTCAGTTTGGGTTGTTAAAGCTTCCAAGTTTCCTTTGCTCTGGATTCAGGCTTTCTCAAGCATTGACTGTGGTTTTCAATTCTCTTTGCAAATACAGGCAATATATTTTGGATGTGAAGTGTACTCAACTTTTCCAAAGTTTACTCTTTACCACTTATGCTCAGAAAGGGTTTGAGACCTGATGATGATAAAATGTTCTTCCTCTTTCTCTACCTTACCTGAAAACGTAAAGCCATTACAGGGGTGAAATGCAGCGTCAATTCAATGAGTGTCTAGGCAATGGCACAAAACTAGAAGGGTGGATTGAAATTCATGATGGTGAAGTGTCTCATAATATGAGTGTCTGATTCAATTTAGCAGGGCTGTACATTCTTAATAATATTTGTTGGGCTCTGAGTGATTGTATTCTTCAGGGAATCATTGCTTTAGCCAGGGTTTCTCCACATCAGCATTGTTGGCATCTGGGCTGGATAATTCTTTGTTGATGAAAGGGGGGAGAGGCTTTCCTGTACATTGTAAGATGTTTAGTACTCTGCCACTGACTCACTAGATGCTGGTAGCACCTCTCTCCCTAGTTGTAACAGCAAGAGTGTCCCTAGACATTGTAAAATGTCTTCTGGGGAGGGCAAAAATTGCCCGTGGTTGAAAACTACTGCTTTAGTGCCAAAGACCTTGCAGTAAAAAAATACATAAAAATAAATAAATAAATAAACAAATAAATAAATAACTGATTTTCTGCCAGAGAGTGGTAAACTTGGCATATTTGACCCCTGGAAAATATAACTTTTAACATCTCCCTCCTCTATAGGACAAAATCATTTTTAGTAACTATAATAAAGTTAAATGAATGGCTGAGAGAATTGTCTTTTATTAATTATTATTTAGACTCTTTAATTTTTTTGATGTGTAATCATGCCAGTAAAATATTACAAGTCAAAAATAAAATGTAATAGTTTAATATTTCCCTAGTTTTGAGATATAATTGATGTACAGTATTACATAGGTTTCAGCTATACAGCTTGATTGGCTTATATTGTGGAATGATTATCATAGTTAGTTTAGTCAACATCATCTCATATGGATAAAAGAAAAAAGTTTTTTCCTTGTGATGACAACCCTTAGACTCTACTCTCAAAACAACTTTCAAATAGCCCATTAAGCAGTGTTGACTATAGTCCTCATCATGGTATATATTATATCTCTAGTACTTATTTATCTTGTAACAGAAAGCATCGAAGATATAGGTGTATACAGAAAAAAGTAACAAATTAATACTTGAATTTAAACTAATGTATTTTTAAAGGAAAAATTGATACCTACATCTTGGTGAGTTACAGTAATAAAGAATAAAATAATGTCATAATTGAATAAAAATGAAAAACAATTTTCCTAGTAAAAATAAAAGAATCACTTTTAATTTTAAATATATCATTCAGATTCAGTAAGATATTGTACTTATCAACTAAAATTTCTGCACCAAAATACCAAGCCAAGTGTACCAAAAAAGCAAATCCAAACACCTCAGGAACAATACATTACAGCCAGAGTTGCATTGGCATCACTCTTTTAATAAAAATTCAAGTAGTTACCTAGAATGACAGGATTGAAGCAGGTTAGGTCGTTTTGTTGCTGTTAAAATCATTGTGCCATTATTGTTTATTTGGAAGCTACTATTTAAGTTTAGGAATACACAGAAGCGCAAGGTTGGAGATGTGAACGTTACCAAAGTCGAGCTCAAATGATTTAAAACTGTTACAGACTTCCTCTTGAAATGAATGCACGTAGAGGGATTCATCTATGTCAGAGGTCATATATGTAACTGAAAGCCCTTCAAGTTAATTGCCATGTCGAATGTAATGTTTACTATGAAGTAATAGAAATAAGCATTATTATTAAAAGTAATAAAATATATGTTATTAACTACTTTTTAAAAATATTTTTAAGACTATTTATTTTACAGAGGAGAGAGAGAGCTAGAGAGAGAGAGAGAGAAGGGGAAGGAGCAGAAAGCATCAACTCCCATATGTGCCTTGACCAGGCAAGCCTCGGGTTTCAAACTGGAGACCTCAGCATTCAAGGTGGATGCATTATCCACTGCACCACCACAGGCCAGGCAATTATTAAATCTTAATGGTAATCATTGCAATTATTTGAAACTTGAACCAGTAGTTGTCAGTCAGGGTTGATTTTGCATTCCAGGTAACATTTGGTAATTTAGAGGGTCATTTTTGGTTGTCATAACTGGGGAGGAATGTGCTACTGGCATCTTAGTGGATAGTGGCCGAGGATGTTGTTAAACATCCTACACTGTACAGGATGGCACCGGTCCCCGCCCCCAAGCAAGAATTACCCAGCTTAAAATGTCAATAGTAGTGAGTCTGAGAAACTCTGACTCAGACCAATCAAATAATTTTTCCCCCACATAAGTATTTTATCCCCGATATTGTTTAAAATACAGGTATGTGGTGATAATAAAAAGTAGATTGACTTTTAGTCTGTTGTATTATTGTTTAAAAATTTTCTAGAAACAATCCACCCTTTTATTTTTCCTGTCTGGAGCAGACTGCTTTCACTGCCCTGGCCTGGATGACATGCCCGATATAGCGAACATCAAGGCATAGTGCTATTTATGTGCTTGTCATAGGCCTCACTGAAGTAGTCAATGCCATTAACAGACTTGGACTTGGGGAACTTCTGAGAAAAATTGGCAGCTCTGAAAAATTTCCCAATATGCTAAGGTTAATCCATGATGACATGTGTCATGCTTTTGTGCTATGGAGTTTGGCTGACCGCAAATGTTAAGAAGAACATATTTAAAAATGGAACTTTTTTTGAGATCTAGGAAGGCAGAGGTTAGGTGGTAGTGTTAGTAAGAAACATTCACACTAACTGACTAGATCAACTTCAGTGAACGCATAAATCACAAAATAGAAAACATCAAAGATAAAAGCAGGCAGTCAGACAGTGGGTGCCAGATATGGATTTTGCCAGTTGGTTTGCTTATTGTCTTGTCTCTGTTTTGTTTTGTTTCGTTTTGTGTTAACTGGGTTAGCTAGGACTGCAAAGGTTTTGTCCTGGGTATGTTAAAGATGGTAAATGTAAGCCTAGTGGATGAACTGTTATTTGACAAATTCCCAAGTAATAAAACAGATTTTGTTTTGTGGAGATGGTACATTCATTCTTGTCTCTAATTCTCTTTCCTTGCACCTCTACCCCACCCCCCTGTTCACCTTTCTACTAGAGAAAAGAGCAAATTTGATATTTTCCTCAAGGCCTAGTTTGAATCAGACTTTAGTTGTTTATGCAAATCCCGTTTTCTTGAGTTTATTTAATTTTGACATATTTCCAGGCTTTTCGTTGTGAGATTACACCTACCCATTCTCAGTAAGCCCTCCTTCTCTCAAGTGATGAGGTTGTGAACCATGCTTAACCAATCAGAGCATAGCCATCTTTCAGCTGCTGTGACTGGTTCACAGATAATAACAGGACTCAGAATGAATTAAAGATAGATAATATTTTCTCATGGGGTTTCCTGAGAGAGTGGAATTTTAACCTAAACTTGCTGGTAGCCATCTTGCTACCAAGAAAGGAGGGCCTTCCTAAAAATAGAACCCATAGGGAAGAAAGTAGAGCTGACAGATGAAGAGGATAGAAAAAGGCAATTACTTTGTTTGGATTCCTGGGGTACGTTTGTATCTAATGTATACACTTGAACTTCCCAGTTGCTTAAATCAATAAACCTCCTTTTGGGGGAAGACAGTCTGTGTTGGTTTTCTGTTACTTGTAATACAGTAATTCATGACTACTCTCATCACTCCCTTCCCAAACTCTTCCTTGACAATTTTACTTCATGTAATTCTTTCACACCTCTGAATCTGTATAGAATTTCTCAGTTTATATTACATAATCACTCCCTTGATTATATACTCTCTCTTATTGCTCTCTACATACTAAATTTATGTGAATTTCATCTCCCTGATTTTACTTTAATAATAGGAATACATTCATGGGTTATAAATTAATTTTGCACTTAACATTTTAATGAATTTATAAATTCATTGAAGAAAGATATTTTGTATTCTATTTCATATATATATATATATATATATTTATATATTTATATTTATTTATTTTACAGTACTCAGCATAGGTTGGTCCCATAATGGGTACCTAGTAAGTACTGGATTTATTCAAAATCTTGTTCATAGCTGTTTCTGATTTGTGAGCATTTGAGAAACTTTCAATTTTACAAGCTACAAGCGTCACACGTGTTTCTAGAGATATTAATCTTGACCTTTACAAAAATAACAAATGCAATTCATCGTGAACCAATTTGCCGACATAGAGCAGGGCCAATACACTGGAGCGAGCTTTGTGAAGCCAGGAACCTTGCTGTGTTTTCCTTTGTGCACAACACTATCTAGCCTAATACCAGACAAATAGTAGATGCTTAATACAAATTGATTAGATAAATGATTGCATTGCTCATACATGCTATCTGCAATGACAGAAATGTTCTGTAGTTTGTGCTGTCCAAAATAGTAACCATATGTGTCCACTGAGCAGTAGAAATGCTGCTAGAGTGACTGAGTAACTGAATGTTTATTTTCATTTATTTTTAATTAACTTAAATTTAAATAGTCACATTTGGCTAGTGGCTACTGTGCTGCACGTATAGGATTATAAGCTCAAGGAAGCAGCCTACACAACACAACCCAAGAATCTCTGTGGAATGCACATTTAAGAATCCATTATAGATTTGATTCGATTCTTTGGAAGCAAGCCTACATTATTGTGTGGAGGTCAAAGCAACGTGGAGGTCTTCTTTTACAATGCAGCTCAAATACCACCTTTTTTGTGAAGATTTTCTTGATTCTGACTCCCATGGCATCTTCATCCTCATCCAGGTCAGAATGAATACATTATTGATCTTTTCCAATGCTAGTTTGTCGAGACAATTATAATCAAGTTTGTTGTACTATATTATAAAAAGTTTTACTTATGCCTAATTAATGAGCTACATTTATTGCTTTTAGTGGGCATAGCTCATGTCTTATTCTTCTTTACTCAGTCAAAAATACTTCTTAAGTTTTTATTATGTCAGAACTTACAGTCTAGGAGGCAAAACAAATCCTAACTACTGTATTTCCCCATGTATAAGACTCTCCCATTTATAAGATGCACCTTAATTTTGGGGTCCAAAATTTGAAAAAAAAAATGTATTATATAAAGTTGTTGAACTTTTATTCATCATAAAATTTATCATTGTCAAAACTCCCATCCATTAGCTTGTCCTCATCTGTGTCTGATGACGAATCACTGTCTTCAATAATGAGTGCAAAAACAAGCTCGAAAAAGCAGGAAATGCAAGTAAAAAATT
This sequence comes from Saccopteryx leptura, assembly GCF_036850995.1. Taxonomy (NCBI): domain Eukaryota; kingdom Metazoa; phylum Chordata; class Mammalia; order Chiroptera; family Emballonuridae; genus Saccopteryx; species Saccopteryx leptura. The sequence goes on along the minus strand of NC_089516.1, from coordinate 85,269,124 downwards.
CTACAATCACTGTATAAGATGCAGCTAGTTTTTAGAACCTAAATTTTTCTAAAAAAGATGCCTCTAATACATGGGGGAATATGGTATATCTTAAGTATAGCATATAATGAATGTTACATCCTTTGGACTGAATTGTGGTCTTCCAAAATTTTGTGTTGAATCCCTAATCCCCAATGTGGTGGTATTTGGATTTAAGGCTCATAAAACGGTAATGAGGGTTAAATGAGTTGATAGGGTAAAGCCCTAATCTGATAGGATTGGTGTCCTTATGAAAAGAGGAGTCACCATAGCTCCTTCTCTCTCCCCCAACTACCCCTCTCTGTCCCCAAGCATACATATAATGAAGTCGTGTGAGTGCAGAAAAATGGCAGCCACTTACAAGTCAAGAGAAAGGCCTCAGAATGAAACCTTCCTTGCTGGTACCTCGATCTTGAACTTTCTAGCCTCCATCACCAGGAGAAATAAACTTTCTGTTGTTTAAGACACCCAGTCTGTGGCATTTTGTTATGGCTGTTCAAGCAGCCTAATGTATTAAAATTAAGGCACTGTATTTCCCATGTATAAGACGCACCCTGTTTCAAAAAATTTAGGGTGTAAAACTGAGTGCGCCTTATACAGTGGTTGTGGCATTTCAAATGCCATAGATGGAACTGAAGGTGAGTCAATATATGAAGAGGAGAGGGGAGATGGAGGAGCAGGAAGCATCAACCCATAGTTGCTTCTCATATGTGCTTTGATGGGGCAAGTTCAGGATTTTGAATCTGGGACCTTGTCGTTTCAGGTAGATGCTTTATCCACTGTGCCTCCACAGGCCAGGCTGATTATATATTTCTATGGATCAGAAGCAATATAACTTTTATTACCTAGTTTTGAACCTGATAAACATTCCTATGACAGGAACATATGAGTCCTGTGTACAATGTATGTGTATGTGTGTGCACGTACAATTCCTATAAACCTAAAATATCTATGTTTTCTTTCCAGTGTATATTCAGACTCTAACTTTGACAATAAACAGATGAATAATGAAGACTCTGAAAATATACCCTTTGATTTTAGGATGATTTGGTGAGATATGAGGGTTGGCTTGGGCTATTATTATGGTTACATTAAGTCATGCTATGACTTAACATAACCAACTTTCTGAGACCAAAATGGAAAAAAAAACACTCTGCCATTACATATATTCTTTCAGTTTCAATTAGTATACATTCCATTTTTATTACAACAGAGAGGAGTAGAAAGAACATGTCTCTCATAGCCGCAAATCAATATATAAACCCTGATCAATGGATGCAAAGTTCCTTTGGATATTTGCAATATTTTTATGCATTTGGCACTCTGTATAGCAGGAAGCAATCCATTAGGTTTTAAAAAGAGAAAAGCCAATAAAGATAGGTTAGATGTCATATTCTCACATCTCTCATACATCTAGTATGAGAACTGGCTTTTCTGTCTGCCACTTCCAATTATCACAATGTAGATACCTGGAAAGTCACGTACATGCGTGCTGTCTCTCTGTCTCTCCTTTTATCTCTTCCATGCATTTCCCATGAGTCTTTGCTTTAGTTTTTCACTGCCTGAAAAATGAAAATACTAGTATTGATCCAGGAGTGTTATGATGATTAATCATTTGAAATCTGAAACTAGAAAAACCTCAGACACCATAGAGCCAGCTCTATAACTTCTTGCCCTCTGTCAAGAAGCAAAGCTGGTTATGCAACTAGACTTTTCCTGATGGGGAATGCAGCTCTGCTTCACGCAGTAAGCTCTGAAATCTTGTGTTCTACACAGGGAAGCTTCATTAGGAGGCCATGATTAGGCACAGGCTGCAGCTGCCACATTTGATCATATTAAAGCTAAATGAGATATCATAGCATTGCATGAATTACTGACACATTTTTGAGTCTATTCCTAACCTATGACCAAGATTTACAGCCAGCACAACTACAAATTACAAGGTGACTTCTTTACTCGGAAACTTGTACTGAAATATTCAGCCACAGTCAGTCTATGAAACAAAAGTCTTGTAATTACCGGCTCCTCAAGGATAATTAACAATTTGTGCCAGAAAACAACAAACTCATGGGGAAGCAGTTGCCTTTCCTGTTAAGGCTATATTGTCATATTTAGTGTCTGAAACAAAAGATTAAGAACTTTGACTATTAGCTTGGCCCTAGCAATACTGTGCAGACGCACAGATTTTTGGCAGGTAATGTAGAACTCTTGGGGCTTGGAAATACTATATTTCCTTCCGGAGATTTTCATCTCCGAACTTATTGTGCTACGAAGTTTATGTACTAAGAAATCAACCCTGAAGGAATTTGAACTTGTGACTCGGGGAAGAGAAAGTTTGTCAAAATTTGTTACTTAGACAGTTAAGTTGTCCCTCTGGTTAAGGTTGGTTCTTAAAAACACTGCAGGGAGATAGAGATGGACGAATAAGTCCTGGTGGGTAAAATGTGATGAACTATTTCAGTGGAGGGAAAGATATGCTACAGTATATAGTGCAGCCAGGGCAAGAGCTCTGAAAGCTAAGAGGTTATGAAACATTTGTGCCTGGAGAAATTGAGTCAATTGTTCCACTGGGAATGCGGAGGAAAAGAACAGATGATATTAAACTTCAACATCTAGAAGAATTATTTTAGTTCTATATTATCCTGTAATTATTACAGCTCCGCAAGTCTATACTTGTTCTGTGGCATCCTACATTTTTTTGCTGAATGGTTTTAGCACATCTGCAGGAAGAGCTGTGTAAAAAGGAAAAACTCAATGAATTTAATAATGTGTGGTTGGCCCAACTGCCTTAGGAGAGGATTCTAAAAATATATAAATTATTTCAGGGTCACTTAAACTGTTAGCAAAGACTGTAGCTATTGGTTAGAGTAATGAAGGTTGACGCTCACCCCAAAATGACACGCCACCCCCCACCTAGAAAAAAATGAAAGGTATGCAGCTCCGGCAGCATACATTTATTTATAAAGTGCTTAGAGAGCAGAATATCCAGAAACTATGGGCAGTTGCACTCTGGTGAGCAAAACTCAGGGAGAAATTATTATCTTGAGCTATAGGATTTCCCCTTTTGCAACATTTTAATCTGAATGTGGATGCCTCCACCCCCAAACTTCCAAAGCCAGTGTGAACAGGAGTTGCAGCACACAAGTTTTCAAAACGTATCCTTTGTAATGGGCAGTGGGTTGGATATTCTAACAAGAAATGGGAAATTCAGCCTTGAAAGTTCAAATGGAAGTATCCAAGGAACTACTTCAGAAAAAAAAGTGTATGGAATTCAGGGATGGTGGCTCCATTATTCAGGTCTTTTTAGTCCACACCTCAGTGAAGCATAGAGAATCTCTGTGGGTTCAAACCCTTCAAGTTCTCCACCTTGAAATCCAGAATCATCGTTTTGAACTTAACATCACACTTTCATCTATTTATATGGGAATGAGCGATCTGATCTGGTCAATTATTTTTTTCTTCTTTTCCAAGTGAGAAGAGGGGAGATAGAGAGACAGGCACCTGCATGCACCCTAAATGGGATCCACCTGGCAACCCCTGTCTGGGCCCAGTGTTCTGCCCATCTGGCGCCATGTTCACAATTGAGCTATTTTTAGCACCTGAGACAGAGGCTTCATGGAGCCATCCTCCGTGCCTGGGGCCAATATGGTCCACCCCATCAAGCCATGTCTGGAGAAGAAGAAAGAGAGAGAGAAAGGGGACGGGGAAGTGTGAAAAGCAGATGATTATGTCTCCTCTGTGCCTGGACTGGGAATCAAATCCAGATATACACATGCTGGGCTGATGCTCTACTATTGAAACAACTGGCCAGAGTCAATCTGCTCAATTCTTTTTCCAGGCTGCCTTTATGGAAGGTTGGTATGGTGGGGACTCAAGTGGTCTGGGACCCACCCTTCCCAGAAGTGTCTTAATGAATTAGAAAGAGCCAGTCATATGGGCTCTCTCTGAGTTTACTGTGCACATCTCAGTATAGCCATTGAGAGGGAGGAGTATTTGTTTGAACGCAGAGTTTTTAATGGTCTTTATTTATTTACATTTAAAAATTATTTTAATCATTATTTTAAAATTACAGTCGACACACATAATTATATTAATTTCATGTGCACACTCTCATACCATTGACTCTATTACCTATGCTGTGTTTTACATCCCCATGACTTTTCTGTAACAACAAATTTGTACTTCTTAATCCTTTCACTTTTTATCCCCCCAAACCCCATCTCATCTGCAATCATTAAAATGTTCTCTATATCTATGAGTCTCTTTCTGTTCTGCTGGTATGTTTATTTTTTTTTAATTTTTATTTATTTATTTTTAAAATGAAAGGAGGGGAAATAGTAAGACAGACTCCCACATGTGCCCCAATTGGGATCTACCCAGTAACCCTGTCTGGGGCTGATGCTCAAATTAAGAGAGCTATTTTTAATGCCTTAGGCTAATGCTGGGACTAATGAGCTATCCTCAGAACTCAGGTTGATGCTAGAATCAATTGAGTCACTGGCTGTGGGAGGCGAAGAGGGTGAAAACGGAGAGAAGACAGGGGAGAGAAGCAGATGGTTTCTTCGTTTGTGTGCCCTGATCAGGAATTGAACCAGGATGTTCATACACCAGGTCAATGCTCTATCCATTGAGCAAACCGGCCAGGAACAATTCTTTTTTAGATTCAAATGTTGTTAGATATGTATTTATTGCCATTTTATTGTTCATATTTTTTAATCTTTAGTTTTCTTCTTGAAGAAGATCCTTTAACATTTCATGTTATACTGGTTGGTTGGTGATTAACTCCTTTAGCTTTTTTGTGTCTGGGAAGCTTTTTTCTTTCTTTCGATTCTAAATGATAGTATTCCTGGATAAAGAAATATTGGTTGTAGGTCCTTGCACTTTGGATATTTCTTGCCACTCCCTTCTGCCCTGCAAAGTTTCTGTTGAGAAATCCTCTGACAATGTTATGGGAGCTCTCTTATAGATAACTAACTGCTTTCCTCATGCTGCTTTTAAGATTCATTCCTTATTTTTGAGTTCATCTTGTTTGGGGCTTGTATGTCTTTTTCCTTCACCAAGTTAGGGGAGCTTTCTGTCATTAATTTTTATAATGGGTTTTCAATTTCTTATTGTCTCTTTTTTCTTCTGGCACTCCTATGATGCAAATGTTGGTATGCTTAAACTTGTCACACAGGCTTCTCACACTATCTTTTTTTTTCTTTCTTTCTTTCTTTCTTTTCTTTTTTTTTTTTTTTTTTTGGCTGTTCTGATTGGGTGTTTTTTGCTTCCTTATATTCTAAATCACTTATTTGATTCTTGACTTCTACTCTACTGTTGATTCCCTAAAAATCATTCTTCATTTTAGTTAGTGTATACCTCATTTCTAACTGGTTCCTTTTTTTTATTGTATTTATGACCTTTTGCATACTATTAAAGTTCTCACTAAGATCCTTGAGCATCCTTATAGCTACTGTTTTGAATTTTGTATCTGTTAATTTGCTTCTCTCCATTTCATTAATTTCTTTTTCTGGAGATTTCTCCCGTTCTTTCATTTGGGAACTGCTTCTTTGTCTCTGCATTTTGGCTGCTTCCCTATGCTTATTTCTGTTTATCATGTAGAGCTGCTATGTCTCCCAGACTTGGTAGAATGGAGTTGTGTAATACTTGTCCTGTAAGGCCCAGTGGCACAGCCTCCCCAGTCACCCAAGCTGGGCACTCCAGGTTTGCCATGGTGTGGGCTGTGTGCACTGTCCTATTGTAGAGGAGTCTGGGTTGTTGTCGGTGTCACTGGAAGCGACTGACCCCCAGGCTGATCAGCTTTGAGGACTGGCTGTGACAAGAGCAGAAGACTTGGTGTGCAGGAGTTGACCCTGTGGAGAAGGACTTGCTTTAGGAGAGCATTCGTGCTCACTGAGTCTGCCCCTGGAGTGTGTCACTCATGGAAGTGGTAGATGTATTGGTATGAAGCTATCCACTGAGTGCACTGGCTCTGGAACCTCCTGGGAGATGCAAGGTCAGCTATTGCTTATGCCCTGCTTGTGGCCACCTGGCATGATTTACAAAGCAATATGCAAATGGCTGCTACTTATGCTGGGCTTGGAGGAGCCCAGGAGAGACCATGCTGTGAACTGAGTCTGGCTGCTTCTAGTTCTAGGCCTGAAGCCATTTACCAAGAGGTATGGGATACACAGAGGCCAGATGCTGCTTGTTTAAGAACATTTAGAAAAGTCTGAAGCATGAATTAAGACAGGCCATTTATATGGAAAACCCACTGAAAAGGCTTGGGTCATCATGCCAGTTGGGTGGGATGGGATCTAATGGAATCACCATGGTGGGGTAAGCAGTGTGAACCAAGTTGATGGAGAGTCAGATATGGTACCCACCTGTTGGCTCTGTGGAGAAGAGAGGGTCTCAGAAAAAGAACAAAGATTTCTGCTTAGACAATTCAGTTTGTTTCCATATGTCTCTGGTGACTTTGGAGCTGATGCCCCACTGCTGAAGCTCAGAGAGTCCAACTGAATTCTTGTGCAGACCCTTTAAGAGAATTGCTTGTGATTTCAGCAGCCCTCTGTCTCACTCAGCCTCAATCCCCACTGATTTTTACAGCCAGAAGTTATGGGGACTTCTCTTCCTGGTTTTGGAACTCTGGGTTGGGAGGCCTGGTGTGGTGCTGACACTCCTCGCTCCTCAGGGGGACAGAACCTCTGTAGCTGAGATGTCCCTCCTGATCTCAAATTGTCACATGTGGGTGTGGGACCAGCCCATTCTGTGACTCTGCCTGTCCCACTAGTCTTGATATAGCTTCTTTAAATCCTTAGTTGTAGGGCTTCCATTCATCTCCATTTCAGACGGCTCTGGTTGTTCTGTAGTCTAGTTGTAGTTTTGATGTTTGGAAAAATATCTTTAGAGATTTACATGTTTGTTAAAAATACAATTGAGTTTTCATCCTGTGAAGCTTCTCTCCGCCTCCTCCCTCAAAGACCACTCTGCTTTCCCAGAAATCAGTTTTATATGAATATGAGACCAACTTGAGGTGAATATCATCATGGCAGTAAGCTTACTCTATTGGAATGACTGCTCTACACTTTCTCTTTAAAAAAAATAATTTTCAGACTCCCTGTAAGACAACCTCCAGTCAGCTTTACTATCACAGACAAGGAAAAAATGAGCTTTCACTGCCTAACCAGCTTTTCTGTGGTAGAGGTTAGACTTTTATTGAATGGAGATCAGTTAAAATTAACATAAGAGATCGGAAATAACCAAATTGGACCAGTTTTTCATCTTCTCACAAGCCCTGTGGAAGTATTTTTACAAGAAAGTGCAACACTAAGTTTAACTTGAAAATGCTTTAATATTTCCATTATACACATTGTTTCAGCAGTTTAAGTTCAAGAGCCAAATTTCAACACTCTTCATTTCTTTTTCCTTACATTGCAGAGATCTTTAATTTGTCTAACTATAGTCCCATTTTTCACTTAGGTCTCTTAAAGCTGCCAGGCTTTTTAATGTAATGGTCATCTTCATATCTTAATAAAACAAAAATTGAATTATATGCACTACTGGGCAAGCATGACATGACTTTTGCTAGCATATGTAAGGTGTGAAAACCTGGGGGAAAATACTATTCAATTTAAGTTCCACTTGAGCACACTGTGGTGCTCTGGAAATGAGTTCAGTCTTAATAGCACTGAAAAAGGTAGAAGCAGGGAAAGGTAGAGATCACGATTTGAACTTAATTAAAAAGACCTGATAAAAATGTTAGGAAGCCAGATGGTAAAGTCAATTTCTTAGTCCTGTGCCAGTCCAGGGATGGAATATGTTAACGGTTGACATTCTGCAGGGTACACTGATGCTGTTGGCAGTGAAATAAAAAAGATTTTGTGAACCACTGTTAGACTTTACTTTTCAAACTTTTCTTGCTTCTGTATCTAAGTGGAAACAAAAAAATATATAAATGCGCTATTTTAATCAAAATTTAAAACTCTACAAGAACTTCAAGTATTCTGTTTCTATCAAATATCTCCAACACTAATTTGAAAACTAAACACTAGCATTGTTACAAAAGCAAATAATGGAGTGGCAATTCAGTACGTGAGGATGGTTATCATTCCTTGAGAAAATTGTTCTTTGATTTTAAAAGTTGAAGGATTGATTACTTGAAAACAACACTTGAATTGAAGCACTTAAAGAAATTACAACCAAACTTAGGCAACTTTTAGTTACTTAAAATTTAGAAATTGAAACTTTCACCTGACCAGATGGTGGTGCAGTGAATAGAGCACTGGACTGAGACGCAGAAGACCCAGGTTTGAAACCCTGAGGTCGCCAGCTTGAGCATGGGCTCATCTGGTTTGAGCAGAAGCCCACCAGCTTGAGCCCAAGGTCGCTGGCTCGAGCAAGAGGTCACTCGTTCTGCTGTAGCCCCCCAGTCAAGGCACATATGAGAAAGCAATCAAGGAACAGCTAAGGTGCTGCAGTGAAGAATTGATGCTTGTCGTCTCTCTCCCTTCCTGTCTGTCTGTCCTTATGTCTCTCTCACACACACAAAAAAAAAATAAATGGAAACTTTCACCTGATTACACACTATTAAATGATTCTATCTTGAATATTTTTGTTACTGTGATGTTAGACAACATCTATACTGAAACAAAAAATAGTTAGGTAAGAACTTTTTTTCATCTAGGTCGTTTTGTGTCATCAATATAATAGTGAAGGAGAAAACTACATTTATGCCTATGCTTTCATTCTTCTTGGGTAAATACTTAGGAAGGAAATGGCTGAGGTTTATAATAGGTGTATGTGTATATTTTTAAGAAACTGTCAACATGTTTTCAAAAAAAAAAAGTGCTCTTTTATATTCTCCCTGATAACATATTAAAATACTAATTGCTCCATAACCTCACTAGAACTTGAACTTTTAGTTTTAGCCATTTTTAATGAATGTTTCTAGTTGGTATGGCAATATGGTTTTAATTTACATTTCCTTGACGACTGATATGTTGAGCATCTATTTAAGTGCTTATTGCCCATCTGTGTATTTTTTTTGGGGGGTGAAGTGTCAATTTATAATCTTGTTCATTTTTAATTTTTTCAAAGTGCTTTCTTTTCTCATTGAGCTATAAAACTCTATATATAATCTGAATACATATTCTTTGTGAAAGGAATATACTGCAGAATATTTTCTCCCAGTTTGTGATTGTATTTTTATCTTCTTAAAGGTGAAAACTTTGAATAGCAAAAATTTTAAAGTTTGATAAAAATTAATTTGATAATTATTTTCTTTTATAATTATTTATTTCTGGGACTTGTCAGAAAAATGTGCCTACCCCAATGTCATAAAAATCTTCTGTTTCTTTCTAAAACTTTATATTATTATTTTTATATTGAGGTTTATGGTCCATTTTGAGTGATTTTATAAATATGGGTTGAGGTAAAGGTCAACAGTATATATATTTTTTCTGTATAGATATACAGTTTCAACACTATTTATTTAGAAGATGCTTCTCTCTCCACTGAATTGCCTTGACATCTTTGTTGATGTGTGTGTTGACCATTTATTTGGGCTTATTTCTGGACTACTATTTGTCCTTTGATCAATATGTATGCCTATACTTTCCTTCATATCACACTCGATTACTGTTGCTTTATAGTAAGTCTTGAAATCAGGTAAGTTTTAAAATTTTTTTCTTATTAAAAATTGCATTGGCAAAATCTAGGTCAGTTATATTTTCATATACATTTGGAATTAACTTAAAAATTTCTGCACAAAAATCCCTGTTGGAATTTTTATTTGCATTGTATTGAATCTACAGATTAATTTGTGGAAATTGGCATCTTAACAACCTGGAATTTTCTAGTCTATGATCATGTCTTTCTCCTGATATGTTTTTAATTTCTGTCAGCGATGTTTTGTAGTTTTCAATGAGATCTTTTATTTTTTTAAGTTGTTTTTTCTAAATTTTTTATATTTTAGGAAAGAGGCAATTATCAAATAATTTTTAAAATATTATTTCCTTCTCATTTGCCAGTATATAAAAACATGATTGAGTTTTAAATATTTACTTTGTATCCTGTGACCTTGATAGATTTATTTGTTAGTTCCATTGTTTTGTAAATTCTGTAGGATTTTCTACATAAATAATCATGTCATCTGAAAAGAGAGACCATTTCACTTATTTCTTTCTAATTTTAATGTTTTCTATTTTTTTTCTTGCCTTTTTGCAATAGCTAAGATATCTGTATAACATTTAGGTGAAAATGTTTAATGGTGCATCATTAAATATTTTGTTTAGATTTTTATTTTTTTTACTTAATAGGTGCTATTAATTAGACTGAAGGGCTTTTTCCTTTTCTTAATTTCTTGTGAGTATGTTTCTTTTTATTTTTAACCATAAATGGTTTTCTACATATATTGAAATAGTAAATTTTTTTCTCCTTTATTCTACCAATGTGGTGAATTATATTGCTTTATTTTGTAATGGTAAAATAACCCTGCATTTATGGAATAAATTTCAGTTAGTGATTGTGTTACCTTTTGATTGGATTTGGTTTATTAATATTTTATTAAAAATATTTGCATCTATTTTCATGTCAAATATTGGTATTTTTCAAGTTTTGGTATCAAAATAATGTTGGCTTCATAAAACCATTTAGCAGGAGATCTCTCATTCTTTATGTTTTGAAAAATATTTGTTTTATGCCCTTAAATTTGGTGAGTTATATATTCAAGAATTTGTCCATTTTAAATAGGTCAATTAATTAAATTATTAAAATAAAGCTCATCAAACTATTTTTAAAATTATTAATGTCTTTGGGACATGCTTTGCTAACTTTTTTCATTTTTGATAATGATCTACATTTTCTCTCTTTTTTAAATCAACTGAGCTAGATTTTTAAAAATTAATTTTATGGATGTTTTCATAGAATTAGTTTTCTGGTTTTATTAATTTTCTGTATTGTCTACTATGTTCATTTCTGTTCTTTCATTTATTTTCTTCCTTTGACCTACTTTTGTTTTACTTTCTATCTTTTTAGCTCCTTGAGGTGAGAATTGAGGTCATTTGTATTAGTTTTTTCTTCTTTTCCAATATAACCATTCAAAACTATGTTTCCTTCAAAATACCATATTTTGACCCGTTTTATTTTTATTATAATTCAATTAGAAATAACTTTTAGTTTTCTCATTTTCTTTATCATTTCTTCTTCAACTCATGGATTATTTAGAAGTATCTTGATTAAGTTCCAAGTATTTGAAGATTTCATAAATTCCTATTGTTATTAGTTCTGAATGTAATTCTGTTGTGCGCTGTGTGATTTCGTTTATTTCTGGAAACACTGAAATCGGTTTTATGATTATACATATGGTCTTTCTTGGTAAATGTACCATGTATATATGAAAATAATGTATATTCTGTAGTTATTGGCTGTCATAGTCTCTAAGTATCAGTTAGGTCAACTTGGTTGCTACCATTGTTCAGAACTTCTATGCATAACTTTTTTTGTGTGACAGAGACAGAGAGAAAGACAGAGAGAGGGACACACAGGTACAGACAGACAGGAAGAGAGAGAGAGAGATGAGAAGCATCAATACTTTGTGTGACTCCTTAGTTGTTCATTGACTGCCTTCTCATATGTGCCTTGACTGGGGGGCTACAGCAGAGCAAGTTGATCCCTTGCTCAAGCCAGCAAACTTGGGCACAAGCCAATGACCTTGGGCTTCAAGCCAGTGACCTTTGGCTGAAACAGCAACCATGGAGTCATGTCTATGGTCCCACATTCAAGCCAGCAACCTCACGCTCAACCTGGTGAGCCCAAACTCAGGCTGGCAACCTAGGGGTTGTGAACCTGGGTCCTCAGTGTCCCATGTCAATGCTCTATCCACTACACTGCTGCCTGGTCAGGCTCTATGTGTAACTTGATTTTTGTTTAGATATTTCATTAATTACTGAAAACAGGGTGCTAAAATCTCTTGCTGTGATTTTGGAAATGTCTATTTCCCTCTTTAGGTCTGTTGGTTCCTGTTTCACAGATGTTAAAGTTCTGTAATTAATCACATGTACATTTACATTTTTCTGAAAAAATTGATCCTGTTATTATTATAAAATGTTCCACTTCACTTTAGTAATATTGTTTGCCTTCAAGTTTCTTTTAGCTGTTATGAATATAGAGATTGCAGCTTTCTTAAGCTAACTGTCTGCATAATTTATCTTCTCAATCTATTTTCCCCATATATCTGTGTCATATTTAATGTATATATGTTATAGACATAAAAAAGTAAAGTATGTTTGAGACAGAGACTTGAATTTTAGCATTCTTGTTACTTTCTACCTTTTACTTATTTTTTAAAGACTTTATTCATTTTAGAGAGAAGAGAGAGAAAGAGAGAGAAAAAGAAGGGGGGGAGCAAGAAGCATCAACTCCCATATGTGCCTTGACCAGGAAAGCCCAGGGTTTCGAACCAGCAACCTCAGCATTTCAGGTCAAGGCTTTGTTCACTGCACCACCACAGGTCAGGAAATATTTTCTACCTTTTAATTGGAGTGTGTCATCTATTATAGTGCTATTGCTGTCTTTAGATCTACTATTGGTTTTCATTTGTTTTCTCTTATTTCTGTCTTTTTGTCCTTCCTACTCTTTCCTCCTTTAGATTCTTTTAATGTGTTTTAGAATTTTATTTTAATTAATCTACTAAATTTTAACTAAAATTAAGCCTTAATGGTTACTCTAGAAATTACAGTATACATTTTGAAGTTGTGACAGCCTTCTAAGAATTAATATTTTACCACTTAACAGAAAATATTGTAACTCTATAGCTACATAGGTTTACTTTCCACCCCTCCTCACCTTCTTTGTATGTAATATTTGTCATATATGTTACAACTACTTGCATTTTAACTCCAGAAGAGAAAATACTATGTTTGCTTTAAATAGCTGTGTATATTTTAAAGACATTAAAAATAAAATGATCTGTCATTTTCACTGAAAGATGTACATTATTTTGAGTCTCTTCACTCATTCCTGAAGATCTAAGATTCCCGCTGGCATCACTCTTTTTCCATCTGATGAACTTTCTTTGGCATTTCCTGTAGTTGAGATTTGCCGGTGATTCATTCTTTGATATAAAAACATAAAATTTATTCTATGCCAGTTGCTTCCTCCAAACTTGGACTCTTCTCTAAAATCTGTGTGCTTTTAATTTATAGTTTTCAATTTGGCAGAGGATAATTTTAGAAGTTTACTTACTTAAATTGGAAGTAAAATTTCTATTAATCTGTTTTTTTTTAAAAAATGTCTTTTTCTTGAAATTAAATTTAATAGGGTGACATTGATCAATAAGATACATAGGTTACAGATGAACGTTTCTATAGCATTTGAACTATTGATTGCATTGTGTATTTTGTCCCTATTCATTAGTCTTTTCCCATAACCACTTCATTTTTTATCTATGTCCATGAGTCTCATTTTTGTATTCCACCTATGGAGAATACATATATTTGTCCCCCTTTACTCCCTTCCCCTTCCTCACCCCTCGTAACCACTTCACTTTAAAAATATATTGAAAACATAAAGTGTTCATTCAGTAGTGATAAATGAAAAATATAACCACGAGCAGAATGTTTTCCAGATTCTGAAACAAAAAATGTAGCTGTACATTTACGATGTATAAAAATGAAAACTTATTTAAGTCCTAATAGGGATTATTTCCTTTTGTTTAGATTATGGCTGATTTTTATTTTATTCTTTAGAACTTGCTATAGGTTATATTTTTAAGAATAGCACATTTAATTTTATGATCAGAAGAATAACATAACTGATTTAAAATGATGTTGGAAAGCAGTGAATTAACTTTAGTATTTTAGAGGAGAAAAAGATTAGTATCTAGACAACTTTACATAGAGAAGGTAGGATGTGAAATGTTTCTAAAAGGGCAATATAAGTAAATGAAGTGGAAGGAACATTTCAATAGTGGTGGAATTTTAGATCTTGAATTCAAAGAAGTATATGCCAAGCTTTTCTCTTCTCTGAGTTGCAGTATGAGTTTGTTTCAGTGGGTCTCACCCACAGGTTGACTCTGTTCACAAGGGTTGCTGAGGACTGAATACTCACTCATTGAGCCTTCAGCTTGGTTTCTATTTCCAGCTCAGTGGTTGGGACTTGGAACTAAGCAAGAAAAGAATGAAGTCATTGATGACTCTTATTTATTTTTATTTCTATTGCTTTCTTTTAATTTCCTCCAGCATTTTATTTTCTATCTAGGGACATATTCTTAAACTGAGATAATAATGTCATAAACTTTCTTTATCAAACTTCATGGGAAGATTAAGTCTTTGTTTCTCCAATGTTGTTTTCTCTGTTATCATCTTCTAATATGAAAAAAACCCCACAATTTTAAATAAAAAAATAAACAATTTAACTGGGAATTAAAAATTAAATGCTTTAAACATATCACAGAGCATTCTGATAAGAAGTTCAAAGAGCTATTCTGGGATTACAACATGACTATTAATTGCTTTCTAATTTTAACACAATTTCAAAATGAATGAGCCCCCACTCACGAGAAGCCTCAGATAATGTAAACTTGTTTTTATTCTCTGAAACTCAACTTTTAGATGAAAGAGGCAAGTTATAATAAAAATATACCACATATAAGATATTAAATCCCAAATCCAACCTCTAGGGTATGTCACCCCAGAGTGAGCACTGACTGCAGCCATTCCCCTCCTATCCTTTACAGCAGTGGTCCCCAACCCCTGGGCCATGGACCAGTACTGGTCCATGGGCCATTTGGTACTGGTCCGCAGAGAAAGAATAAGTAACTTACATTATTTCCATTTTATTTATATTTAAGTCTGAACGATGTTTTATTTTTTTAAAATGACCAGATTCCCTCTGTTACATCCGTCTAAAACTCACTCCTGATGCTTGTCTCGGTCACATGATACGTTGCTGCTAAAATCAAACCCATAAACTAGCAAAATGAGTGAAAAAATTTCATCGAAAGTTTTTTTGTGAAGTGGAAAAGGGCCAGTGAGGAGACAGAAGAAGAACCTACGACCTGGAAGAAAAAGAAGGCTTCATTTAACAGACAATACCAGGAGTCCTACTTGAAGTATGGATTTATCGCAACTGGTGATTCTCACACATCAAGGCCGCTCTGCATAATATGTGGCGACCGGCTAAGAAATGAGGCAATGAAGCCTTCAAAACTGCTTCGCCACTTGGAGACCAAGCACCCTACTTTAAAAGACAAGCCTTCTGAATATTTCGAAAGAAAAAAGCATGAACAAGAAGGACAGAAACAATTACTGGTGGCCACTACATCAATAAATGCGAGTGCACTGAGAGCATCATACTTGGTGGCTAATTGTATTGCTAAGGCTAAGAAGCCATTCACCATTGGTGAAGAATTGATCCTTCCAGCCACTAAAGACATTTATTGTGAACTTCTAGAAGAGGCTGCGGTTAAAAAAGATATCACAGATGCCTCTTTCAGCTACCACCATCACATGGTGCACTGAGCAAATAGCAGAGGACATTGAATCAAAATTGTTGGAAAGAATTAATAAATCACTATGGTACTCTCTCCAGGTTGACGAATCTACATATATTGACAACAAGGCAATGCTACTTGTTTACGTGCGTTATTTTTATTAAGAGGATGTGCACGAAGATATGTTATGTGCACTATCATTGCCAACCAAAACCACAGCCGCAGAACTATTTAAATCGCTGGATGACTATATATCAGGAAAACTGAAATGGTCTTTTTGTGTTGGCATATGCACAGATGGAGCTGCTGCCATGACCGGAAGGATGTCTGGTTTAACTACTCGGATTAAGGAGGTTGCACCTGAATGCGAGTCTACGCATTGTGTCATTCACAGGGAAATGCTGGCTAGCCGAAATATACCACCGGAACTTAACAGCCTATTGAATGATGTTATTAAAGTTATAACCACATCAAAGTCCACGCCCTTCACTCACGCCTGTTCGAGCAGCTTTGTGAGGAAATGAATGCGGAGCACAGACACCTTCTCTTAAACACAGAAATAAGATGGTTATCCCGAGGGAAGTCCCTGGCCAGAGTGTTTGAATTTTGAGAGCCACGGCAGAGATTTCTCTCAGAAAAAAAGTCACCACTAGCAGCACATTTCAGTGATGAGGAATGGGTCGCAAAACTCGCTTACTTGTGCGACATATTTAACCTCCTCAATGAACTCAATTGGTCACTTCAGGGGAAAATGACAACTTGTCTTCAAGTTGGCAGATAAAGTAGCTGCATTTAAAGCCAAACTGGATTTATGGGGATGACGCATGAATAGGTGTATATTTGACATGTTTCAAACATTCACGGGAATTTTGGAAGAGACTGAGCCCAAGCCTTCATTGTCCCAGCTGGTGCACGATCACCTGTATTTGCTTTTAAAAGAGTTTGAACGCTACTTCCCAACCACAAAAGACCCACGAATTGCCAAGGAATGAATCCGCGATCCATATGTCCACAAACCAGGTGAATCCAGCGTGTCTATGCAAGAAGAGGATCAACTACTGGAGATCGCAAATGACGGCAGCCTTAAAAATATGTTCGAGACTACAACTCTGCTGGTATTCTGGATTCAAGTCATGGCAGGATACCCCGAGATCACCACAAAAGCACTAAAAACCCTGTTGCCATTTCTGATATCCTATTTGTGTGAAGCGGGTTTTTCTGCAGTGACATCAACCAAAACAAAATTACGGAATAGACTGGACATAAGCAACACACTACGGGTGTCATTATCTCCCATTACTCCTAGATGGGACCATCTTGTTGCAGAGAAACAAGCTCAGGGCTCTCACTGATTTAGTGTTATGGTTGTTGAGAGATAGGCTACTAGCTCTCATTCTATATAAACATTATAATAAATAACCCTTAACTTACAATATTCATAACAATGGTGAGTTGTATTTTTCATGCACTTTATATTTATTTTTGTGTTGTATCTTGTTTTTTAGACATGTTTAAACATTACCATAGTGACTGGAAAGTGTTTGGAGGCAGAGAGGATGTTACTCATGTTATGTTGTTGGTGCTACTCATGTTATGTTGTTGGTGCAATGTTAAGAGGACGCTTCTAATAAAGTTGCATACGAGTACACAGTGGATTCATGTTTATTTTTATTGCTGTAGGTTCATGATTGGTAGCGAGTCTGAACCTATCATATTACATATTGATGTCAGACATGAAACGTTGTCAGAATAACAAATTTAAATACAGCCTGAATAATGAGGATATGCTCATTCCTCCTTTAACTTAGCCCAATAAATATCATAAGTTCGACAGTTATATTTAAAAATACCACAGTTTTTATGTCGGTCGCATAATTTTATTTTGTGCATTTATTCGTCCCACCCTAAAGGCCATCTATGAAAATACTTTATAACATTAAAACGGTCCGTGGCCCAAAAAATGTTGAGGACCACTGCTTTACAGGGGTCACAGATGCTCAGTGTGATGAGATTGTGGCCCTGCAGGACCATGAGTCTTCAAAGGCAGATTCAATTATGTTGCAAAAGCAAGCCAGAGAAATGGGCTTATATATATTATATTTTAGAAGGATTATCAATAAGTGTGTTGAAATTGTAATTATGGTTCAAACATCAAGTCAAAATTATTTTAATCAGAGTACTCCATTTCTTGAACATTTCAGGTAACTGTAGCATGCATACACAGTTTGGAATAATAGAGTTATGTAATATTCTTAGAGACATGTAGACAAGAATAGATAAAATGATACCTTGTGTTCATTCTCTTGTCAGTAGTCTTTGGATTTGTCATTGCAGGTACTCAAGTGTTGTAATGCATGGGTATCTGGAATCATCTCTCCACAATCAGCAATAATAAATGTTAAGGCAATGTTTGATCGTTAAAAAAGTACATACATTTTATTGAGGCTCTAAAGGACATTTTATCACTGATCACTTAAAATTAGTTTAAGCATAGAAACACCGAGTATAACTTTCTATGGAGTTAGAAATGTTCTGTGTCTGCACTGTCTGTTATGATAACCACTAGTCACATGGCTATTGGGCACTTATAATAAGGCTAATGTGCTATAGAAACTGACATTTCACTTTTATTCAATTAATTGAAATAACAACATGTGGTTCTTTTTAGATTTCAAGTATAGAGGCCTCTTATTGAAATGGTAAAGTGATGATAAAACTTTCTGTCTCCTTTTCTCTTAACTTCATTCTGAAATGAGATTAGTTAGAAATGAAAAATTCAGAAAAACTTTTGAATTCACGGCAGTCTCCAAACAGACAAGAAGACGATGCAATTGATTATGCAATCCTAATGTTTCAGTTGTTTGTTTATTTGTGACAAGGTTTCAAGTAGTCCCCTGAGATTCCATATTTGAAATGCTCTGTCCCTGAGATGCTCTGTTAAATTGTTTGAGACTGGTTAAAAATCATATGCTTCACATGAAAAATGAATATTTAATTTGTGAAAATGTTTATATTTATTTGGTGTTAAAAAAAAGTCTGAATACCTGATCTTGTTCTATAAGCTATATAAAATTATTTTTCCTGTCTGTGGATTTTAGTAGTGGTTGGTATCCTTCTAATATATAACATGATAAAAACTTTCTTCAGCACAGGAAGAATGTAATGATTAAGCAAATTTGTTCCCCTTCAAATTCTATTAGCAAACTCTTAACGCTTTGCTGTGATCACCTTTCAGCAGTTATGATGAGAAATATTTATTGTGAATGGCTCTGCCTTTTATTCTGTGGCAAAATATTTCATGGGATGGTGGTGGTGGTGGGACAGTGTCACAGAAGGAGATGATACAATTAAATACACTGTAGAACTCTGTATAGTTTTTATACTCGTCTAAGTATTCTTGATTTTTTTGGGTGTTCTCTCTCTCTCTCTCTCTCTGGCTAAAAGCTTGAGAAAGGACAGGAAGAGGAAGAGCAGTCACCTGCAAGCTCCATTTTTCTGTTCAGGGATGATATAATAAGAATTATTAATTTGTCAGGTCTTAATGTTCTTGGTCTTTAAAAATGCTGTGTACCGAAGCATTTACTTGCTTTTAGTGTATTATTGTGCATGAATTTAATAAGCATCATTCTTGTCACCATTAGGAAAAAATAATTTCTTCACATACAAAGCAGGCTTTTTTTAAAAAATACTATTCAATATTCCACCTTTAACCTTCTCTCAGTTCAGTTTCCCCTCTACATAGCTTTTCTTTCTGCTCTGTGACTGAGGTGAAGGTAAGAAATGCTGGCTAAAAGCTTGAGAAAGGACAGGAAGAGGAAGAACAGTCATCTGCAAGCTCCATTTTTCTGTGCAGGGCTGATATAATAAGAATTATTAATATGTCAGGTCTTAATGTTCTTGGTCTTTAAAAATGCCTTACAGCATAATCCAGTGAACTGTTTTTGGCTCCCATTTCCTACCCCCCTACTGTGGAGTGCTTTATTAATACTGGGAAATTTGCAGAATACATTTTGTCACTCCCCACTGAAGAGGAAAATAAGTGTGCAATGGCTTTTTAACATTACTTTCCACTTTCAATACCCACTATGCTGTGGCTCAGCAGAGTACTTTGTAGGTGGTTGAATTCAAATTTATTTTTTTATCAATATAATATTGTAAAAGTTACCCTAATGACTTTAATTTGTATTGTATGATGTATAGATAATGGAATAATTTTCCTAATGAAAATAGCTAATGTATGCTGTACATATGGTGCTTTAAATAGTGATAATAATACCTCTTTGGTGACTGTAGTCTCCACTTCTCTGAAGTAAGATTTTGTAAAAATGGCTAGTGATTTTACTGATTATCTCCAATTGGCTTGATAAACACATTCTTAATGATACTATGAATAATTTTTTAAAATTTTTGCTCAATAAAATGCCTGTGTGGCAGGTGTTCTAAGCCCGGCAAAATCCACTCCAACAAAATTCATCTTTTAATGTTGCAGTCAAGAATTGGTTTTCTTTATTTTAGAGAAAAACATAACAGCTCTTTTAAAATTGAAAAGTAATTCCTGACTAGAGACTTTTGTTAATTGCACACAATACTTATGTATACTTCTAAAAATCTAAAAGAGCCTTTTTGAAGGAAAATTGGACTTCTTAAGGTCTGTTAATACTTTGCCTCTCTCTGGCTCTGGTGGCTTGCGTGGGCTCTGCAGTGATTATGTTTGGGACCCTAATGGAGTGCATTACTCAAACATTGTTGCAATGATGCGCTGCCATAAGCACTGGGGAATTAAAAGAGAACGGGGAAAATTCATTGACTAGGACTTACAAGAAAAATTCAAAAGAATGGATTCTGATCTTCCTTTAAGTGCTCATGATATTTTCTTTGTGAAAATAGAAACATCACATTTATATGTCAGGACAGGAGCCTGACCAGAGGTGGTGCAAAAGATTGAGTGTTACCCGGGATGTTGAGGTCCGTGTTGGAAACCCTGAAGTCACTGTCTAGAGCAAGGGCTCCCAAGTTTGAACACAGGCTTGCCAGCTTGAGCATGGGATCATTGACATGATTCCAAGGTTGCTTGCTTGAGCTCAAGGTCATTGAATTAACCTCAAGATCATTGGCTTGAGCATGGAGTCACTGGCTCAGCTTGAGCCCTCTGGTCAATGAACGTATGAGAAGCAATCAATGAAAAACTAAAGTGAAGCAACTACAGTTGATGCTTCTCATCTCTCTCTCCCCTCCCGCTACCTGTCTCTCTCTCTTGACGTTTATACATATGTCAGGACAATAAAACTGCTTTTTGGATTAAAAAAACACAACTCACCAACAAATTATCCAAGGATCATTCCTGCCATGACTAGAAGATTCTGTGTTCTTTGACAGATTGCAGAAGGTACTGACAAAGAAATCCTACCTTTCTTGTCTGTGGTCCTATAAGTATCAGGCTGCCTCAGGATTCAGTACCAGTTGGTATCCTGGCATCCAGTCAGGAAGATGAAGTACCTAGAAGCAACTTTTAGCTTGTTGGAAAAACAAAGCAGTCTTCCATAAGATCCATATATTGTTGACTCTGTGAAAAGTAATTATTTCAAGGAGATGATATTTTGCTTATTTTATCTCTCTGATAATTAAAACAACTACAATTGCTTTAAAATTAAGGAAATAATTTATGGTCTCTGTAAGACAATGCTGAATGATACAGTGCTACCTAGGAAATTACTAGGTCAACTAAAAATGGCATATGGCTGATAGATTAGATTTAAAAAATGGTATCGATGCTAGGTTTTTTTTGTTTGTTTGTTTGTTTTTTTGTATCTTTCTGAAACTGGAAACAGGGACAGTCAGACAGAGTCCCGCATGCGCCCGACCGGGATCCACCCGGCACGCCCACCAGGGGGCGATGCTCTGCCCCTCCGGGTGTATAGCAGAGCCACTCTAGCGCCTGGGGCAGTGGCCAAGGAGCCATCCCCAGCGCCCGGGGCCATCTTTGCTCCAATGGGGCCTCGGCTGCGGGAGGGGAAGAGAGAGACAGAGAGGAAGGAGAGGGGGAGGGGTGGAGAAGCAGATGGGCGCCTCTCCTCTGTGCCCTGGCCGGGAATCGAACCCGGGACCCCTGCACGCCAGGCCAATGCTCTACCACTGAGCAAACTGGTCAGGGCCTCGATGCTAGGTTTTTTGAAGTTATCAATTGTATTGTGGAAACATAAGATAATTTATTATTTAGGACTAGAGAGTTTTATGTAACTTACTCTGGAATGGTTTTGTGGGTGAATACATGTTGATGTATATTTATATGGGAAAGAAATAGCAAATAACAAAGTGAATGCAGTAAAATGTTAATATGTCAATTTATAGAAGAAAATGTGTGGGTGTTCTTTGTACTATTATTATTCTTGCAACTTTCTTTAAGCTTCAGATTTGTTCCCAAAAAAGTTTAAAAAGTAAAATTCAAAAGCTCCCCTTATCCGAATTTATTCTATGTATACATCACATACAGAGATGTTTTAAAATGTAAATAAGATAATGATATATATTTAATTTTGTGACTAGATTTTTTTTCTTAAAAGTATTGCATTTTATTTTTTGAGAGAGGGGAGAGAGAGAGAGAGAGAGAGAGAGAGAGAAAGGGAGAGAGAGAGAATAGGGTAGGGTAGTAGCAGGAAGCATCAACTCGTAGTAGTTGCTTCTGGTATGTGCTTTGACCAGGCAAGCTCAGGATTTTGAACCGGGGCCTTAGCATTTCTGGTTGATACTTTATCCACTGCACTACCACAGGTCAAGTTAGATTTTTATATTCTTTTTTTACTTATTAATTCATATTAAATTGTGTTAGTTTTACAGGCACCTGATTTCCAAGTACAAGTTCATAATCTTGGAGCCGAGTTTCTTTTGAGGGCCTTGTGCTCTGTCTTGCCCAATTGCCCACTATATTTCATCCATGCATTTTAAAGAACTATATAAACATTTAAATAGTAATAAAAATTGATTTTGAGAAAGCCATAATATTCCTGAGGTCCTACTATGGGAGAAAGCTGTGCTATGAAATCTAATTTAAGTTGTTCTTTTATTCACTTATGGAAAAGATAGCTTATTCATATGGTTCAAATTTAAAACAGTGCTAAAGAGCATACAGTGAAACGCATTCTTTTTACTCTTTTTCTCAGAACAGGCAGTGTTATTTCTTTTTTGTGTATCCTTCTAGAGATAGTGTGTTTATAGTATATATGTATGTGTGTGTGTGTGTGTGCAGTCATATATTTACAGCATACATATATGTGTATATAGTCATATATCTGTATATTATATTCAAATTCATCCTATATTTATTGAGCTCCTACATGCCAGACCCTAATTTAAGTGTTTGTGATATATCAATAAGCCAAACAAAATCCTTACTCTCACATAGCTATCATTATAATAGGAATGGACATACAAAAAACGTAAACATAATAAATACACTATATAACACATTAATAGGTAAGATGTGCTATTAAACAAAGAGAGCAGAGAATGCAAGGTTGACAATGCCAAGCCATGGAGCAGGAGTAATGTGGGTTGGAATTTCAAATAAGATGGTCATGATAGGCCTCCTTGAGTAAATCACATTTATGCCAAGACTTGAAAGAAGTTAGGGAGATTATCTTGCAGGTATATGGAGCTTATCAAGAAGATGGAACAGTTGTTAGAAAGGCCTTGAGGTGAGAGCATCCTGCTTGGTGTCTTCTAGGAATAAAAAAGGGGTCAGTGTGATTGGATCAGAGTAAATGAAAGAGAATACAGTTGCAAAGGCAGTCAGTCAGCCAGGACACATGGAGTCAGTTTAAGTGCGTGCAGAGATGCTGGACGATTTTGAGTAAGGGAATGACATTATCTGATTTCAGTTTTTTAGAAGGGAATTCTCTGATTGTTTATGGCTATAGCTGTGCTGATGTTATGCATCTATTTTAAAGGCAGAGCCAACAAGATTACTGCCACATTTAATGTGGGCTGTGAGAGAAAGAAAAGGAGCCAAAGAACTTCAAAAGTTTTGATGTGAGCAATGGGGAATATGGGTTTGCCCTCAGAGAAGACACAGGTGTTGAGCGGCCAGAAGTTTCTATACAATTTGGGGGTGCATGTCAAGAAAATGAAAACAAAATTACAAAAACAGAATTAGCTATTTGGCAAAATGAGAAAATTTATTTATGATGAGAGAAACAATCACAAAATTTACCAATATTCAAAAATGCCAATTACCATGAATATCACAACACCCAGAAAAATAACAGAGTTTAAAAATTAATTACCTTAAACATCTCTATCTGCTATTTCCTGTTTAGTTTCAAAAACTCCTTTATTCTCTATTCTATGAATATTCACTTTTAGCCTGACCCATGATGGCGCAGTGGATAAAGCATCAACCTAAAACACTGAGGTCGCAGATTCAAAACCCTGGGTTTGTCTGGTCAAGGCACATAGGGGAATTGATATTTCTTGTTTCTTCCCCCTTCTCATTCTCTTTTCCCCTCCCCTCTCCAAAATGAATTTTAAAAAATATTTCATTTTAAAGCATCCTTTTCTTGCTTGATGCTTATGTAATGCCTTCTCTGAGTATACTCTTGGTTGTTTTATAAGTCTTTACTTCCTTCAGTATCTTTTTGTTTTTTAAAATGTTATCTACAATTTTTTAATAAGTTGCTTGTTTTAGGTTCTATTCTTGTCTCTAATTTCTGTATTGGATGCTTTTCACAAGGTTTGCTAACCCTTGGTTGTCTCCTCATGTGTGAGAGTACTGATTACCACTCTGAGCCTGGGAGGTAGCCTGCTTACTGAGTGTGTGGGCAGACTGTTCATTGGTAACCCCCTACTGTCTGCATGTTTATTTTATCTTTTTGGGCTCATCAGCTTCTCCAGATAAGACTTTTTCAATCTCTTCCCTATAGGATAGAATAGTTGGTGCCAGTGTTCTGCAAGATTGGTGAGGGAAACATTCAATTTATTACATAAAGTTGCCTAATCCCGTTGTTTTACGTAGTGTTCAGATCCACTGCACTTGGTGACTTCCAGTTCAGTGTTCCTCCATTTTTTTTACCCATAGATATAAAATAACCCTCTTGACTTTCGTGGGGTGCAAAGACTAAAGTCAAATGACTGAAAAGATTATTGCAGCAGTGCAGGGGAGAGACAGCAAATACCAACTAGGGCAGCCACAGGGAGGATGTTCCAGGCAGAGTCAGCATACACTTGGAATGGAACAGATATGGGGGGTGAGGAAGAAGAAGATACCAAGTCATGTCAGTAACCAAAACAGAATATGGAAGGAAGTTGAGAAAAGGTGTAATGATTCCATTTTGAATATGCTGAACTTGAGACAGATGTGGCAAATATAGTCAGAGGCATCCCACAAACAATAAATTTAAGTCTAGAACTGAAGAATAACATCACAGCTCAGGAAAGAATAAATGTGTAAACCCTGGCCAGTTTGCTCCTCCTTAGAGCATCGGCCCAGCTTGTGGAAGTCGCGAGTTCAATTCCCGGCCAGGGCACACAGAAGAAGTGCCCATCTGCTTCTCCACCCCTCCCCCTCTCCTTCCTCTATGTCTCTCTCTTCCCTTGAGCAGCGAAGGCTCCATTGGAGCAAAGTTGGCCTGGGCACTGAGCACGGCTCCATGGCCTCCACCTCAGGTGTTAGAATGGCTCTGGTTGCAAGGAAGCAATGCCCCAGATGGGCAGAGCGTCGCCCCTGGCGGACATGCTAGGTGGATCCCAGTCGGGCTCATGCAGGAGTCTGTCTGTCTGCCCCCTTTCCCCCATCCTGCTTCTCACTTCTGAAAAATGCAAAATAAAGGAAAAAAAAAGAATAAGCATGTAGCACCAAGGGGTCTACCTCGGTGATGCTCACATTTAAGATCGAAGGATTGGGAGCCTAAGAAAGAGACTGAGGAGACATTTCTATTGAAAATCAAAACCCAAAAATCCTGACCTCCTTATGACAAAGGACTGTTCTGATGAGGATCTGTGTATCACACTGTAGATAGAGTGGGGGAAATCTGGAATATAAAACATCTACTGTGTTTCTATTGTAATACAGGCACTGCGTGTCTTTTCTCTCCAGGGATGTATGAGTGAGGTCAGGACTCTGGCTGAGCACGAGGTGGCTGTTACGCACTGAGGTTGGGCTCTGCCCCTGCAGTCCTCCCGCCCAGCACACTGAGGAGTGCACTGTGTCTGCCTCAGTCACAATGTATACAGAACGGAATGTCACTGGGGAAGGAAGGAAAATCAACAGCCAATATGATACCACATCTCTGCCAATGAAACTCCAAATTCCCAACTTCTCAAAAGCTATAACCTCATAAGAAAGGACTGCATCTTTCAGTTAAAAAAAACAAGGGACTGTCCTGTCTTCTATGATCTCCCAGTAGAATTTCTGTTCGCCAGCCTTGTCTGCAGCATGCTCTATGTTAAAGGTCCGCAAGCTCTTCTTGTCAAGGGCCAGACAGCAAATATTTTAGCCTCTGGCTCATATGGACTCTGTCTCAGGGACTCAGCACTGCTATTTCAGTGTGGAAGCAGCCACAGACAATACATAAATAGTGGGCAGCGCTGTGTGCCAATACAGCTTCTTTACAAAGGCAGAGGGCAGGCTGGTTCTGGCCCTGGGTCAAGATGGCTGATCTCTGACCTTTACCACGGGGAGGCCATGACCAGAGGATGCCCATCTGAAAAACAGAGATCATAAAGCTGGATTATGAGACCACAACAGACATAAATTGTGGAATATCTTTGATGGGAAAATAGAAGATCCTAGAACAGGAAGATGGGGCAACCACGCACATGCTGCTCTTCTGGAGGCACAAGTCAGGCTGCCTCAGCAGAGAGGAGTCCTTCCTGGCAACCTGAAACTTATTTTCCTATACCCTCTAGAAAGAGATAATTTGGGGCCCTGCAGTGTCCACTCCCTCACACGTGACCAAGGCCCAACAGTGAGCCACCATTGTGACATCACATGACAGTGATGAAAGCCGCTGGTTGCCCCCTGACCAAGATTCTAGACTTTTGAGGATAGTACTATATATAGGACACCCTGCTGTGACTGAAGGCATTTCTGAGCCTAGCCATGGCTAGGCACAGTACCCATGAGATGGACGAAGACATGCTGCACCCATCAGGGTATGGAGAGCCAACAAGAGGGCTCCCATCTGTGAAATGCTTGTATGCAGCTGTGTACCCACGGACGCCATTTGGGGAACTCAGGGACCAAGACGACAATGGCAGCGGAGGTCCATGCCCTAGAGACAACCCGCAACTGCAGGTGCCAACTCAAGGTTCCGGTGAAATGGAAAGAAAGAAAGATCTTGGCCACCATTCTTTCCCAAGAAAGCTTTGGGAGATAGTGCAGGACGCCACATTTACCTCCGTGCGCTGGAGTGACAATGGAGACTCCGTCATCATAGATCAAGATCTCCTCCAGATGGAGGTGCTTTGCGGGAAGGGCTCTCAGACAGGGACATCCTGGCTGAGCGGTTTTACCCACTAGATGAACCTCTATGGCAGGGGTCGAGAACCTATGGCTCCCGAGCCAGATGTGGCTCTTTTGATGGCTGCATCTGGCTCGCAGACAAATCTTTGATAATAAAAAAATAACGTTAAAAATATAAAACAGCCTGCCCTGTGGTGGCGCAGTGGATAAAACGTCGACCTGGAAATGCTGAGGTCGTCGGTTCGAAACCCTGGGCTTGCCTGGTCAAGGCACATATGGGAGTTGATGCTTCCAGCTCCTCCCCACCTTCTCTCTCTGTCTCTCTCTCCTCTCTCTCTCCCTCTCTGTCTCTCTTCTCTCTAAAAAATGAATTAAAAAAATTTAAAAAAACCTTTAAAAATATATAAAACATTCTCATGTATTACAATCCATTCATTTCCTACCGCTCATGTTCATGGTTGCAGGTGTCTGGAGCCTATCACAGCTGTCCTCTGGGACAACACCAAATTTTTATTGGATAATGCGTAACTACATGGGTTGTTGTATGGCTCTCACAGAATTACATTTTAAAATATGTGGCGTTCCTGGCTCTCTCAGCCAAAAAGTTTCCCGACCCCTGCTCTATGGCTTCAAGAAAATACACCCAAGTGATGCTTCAGGTTATTTGTCAGAGAACAACAGAATCCTGGTAATGTAGAAAGTCCCCCCATTTCCCACCTTCTCTGTCACTCGACAGTCTTTTTAGTGGAGCAAGAGAATGATATACTGAAAGGGTTCTATTTCAGGGGGAACTCTATTTCACATGGGCAGTATTTATGGAAAGATGGGAGTATAGATTTCATATGAAACTAGAACCCCTTAGAACACCTGTAGGGATGGCTACAGACCCTGAGAGGTCAGGTGGTGTCAAATAGATGTATTTTCTCTTGGAATGACTAACATGATTAATTTTTTCCAGATATATCATAATTCTAACTTCCAAAAAGACAAGCCGTGGCTCATGGAGAACGTGACAAGACAAGACAACCAGATGACTCCTATCGGCACAGCAACTCCAGATGCCACCGAAGCTGCCAATCAAAAGGCCCAGGAAAGCTCTCCTGATGATCAGGGATCCAGTGCCATGGGGTCATTCCAGCTCACGGGTCCTGGGGTCCCCCAGCCATGCCATGGGAGTCCATGTCCCAATTGACCCGGATGGCCCAAGGGGGGAGAGCACATCCGGGAATGGCGCTCTTGTTCCCATCCACACTGCTGAGAGCAGCGGCACAGCGGAGGGGCCCAGAAGCACCCCTGGTCACCCAGGTGGTGACTCACTGATGTTTTACTACTACATCTATCAACCCATCATCCTTGCTGCCATTCCAGCCATGATCCCACCCAAGGGTCCTGTGGAGCACCCTGACCAGGAGGAGTAGGAGGGCTCTTCAGAGTTCAACTCTGCTTTCTGAGCAGTACAGGGACAATGTGAGTCCCTAAGATCACTTATAACAGAAAAATATCTCCACTCTGCAACCACAAATCTATTTTGGCTTTAATAAAGAAAAGCAAAACTGTAATATTAAATAAAGAATCCAATGAGGAAAAAAAGAGAGAGAGAGAGAGAATGGCTGTTTCCCTCCCTCCAAATATCTCTCTACTGGCTAGCCATGCTGCAAGAACTTCTTGACAGTAGCATTGCTCTGTTGGAGTAAGGCATCATCCTGAATTTAAAGGGTGTGTAGACTGTTGGTGGGAATGTAAAGTAGTACAACCACTATGGAAGAAAGTATGGTGGTTCCTCAAAAAACTGAAAATAGAACTACCTTATGACCCAGCAATCCCTCTACTGGGTATATACCCCCCAAACTCAGAAACATTGATACGTAAAGACACATGCAGCCCCATGTTCATTGCAGCATTGTTCACAGTGGCCAGGACATGGAAACAACCAAAAAGCCCGTCAATAGACGACTGGATAAAGAAGATGTGGCACATATACACTATGGAATACTACTCAGCCATAAGAAATGATGACATCGGATCATTTACAGCAAAATGGTGGGATCTTGATAACATTATACGAAGTGAAATAAGTAAATCAGAAAAAACCAGGAACTGCATTATTCCATACGTAGGTGGAACATAAAAGTGAAACTAAGAGACATTGATAAGAGTGTGGTGGTTACGGGGGGAGAGGGGAAAGGGAGAGGGAAAGGGGGAGGGGGAGGGGCACAAAGAAAACTAAATAGAAGATGACAGAGGACAATCTGACTTTGGGTGATGGGTATGCAACATAATTGAAAGACAAGATAACCTGGACTTGTTGATCTTTGAATATATGTAACCTGATTTATTGATGTTGCCCCATTAAAAAAATAAAATTATAATAAAATAAAAATAAATAAAAGGCGTGTAGCATGGAATGAGCAATGCTTTAGTACTGATTCCTTTATCAGATCAGCTAGGTCAGTGGTTTTAAGCCACTGGTTTATACAATCTTCATACAGCATTATGGTGGTTGAATCTTGCAGACTGACTCAAAATTACTGGCAGACTGGCACGCCTCTACAGGAGGTGATTGAAAAACACTGGACCAGGGGAAGGGCATTTATCTAGTCCCATCAAATAAGGGAGAAGGTTATTCTAGATTAAATTGCTTTTCAAATAGTTAAGTCAAACCTTCTTATTTTACCTCTGTCCTTCCCCCACCTTAGCTCTCAGGTACTTGGTATTTCTATTCTTGACCCTTATGAGAATACTGGATTATAAATTGGGTTATTTTTCAGCATTCTCCATGACATCCTGAGTTCTCTACCATCTCAGGTTTGTTTAGACAACTAATACTAATGCAACTGCTTTCCACTTCAGAAAATTGCTGTTCTCTTCTAATGGTATTTCCAGACTTTAAGGTTTATGTATTTAAAGTCTTTACCTGAATTGTTAGTGGGGTGTTCAGGGATTACAATCAGATCCCCATATACAGTTTGCAATCTGACCCAAGCCTTCTTGGGGCAACATTTTATGTTTTTCTTTTATTATTGTATTTCAGCCAGGAATACTGATTTCATTTATTTTTCAAGGTAACAACTACCACTACCACAACAACAAATGTACCTAATCATGTTTCGTTCTATGAGAACTATAGATAAAAGGGCATGTTAATAGAAGTCAATAATTCATTAGTTTTGAAGTAAGTATCTACTGGTTACCAGGCACTGTGCTAGAAGATGTAAATTGGATAAAGTTGAGTACCCCTTCCCACAGGGGTCACAGTCTAACAGGTGTAAGTGATGTAGACAAAAATAGTATGTGTAAAATCAAAACTATGCACCAAATTCCTATACAGTCCTTGTGAAGGCATCATTCACTCTATTGGGATCAGGCTCAGGGGAGTCTTCTTGGAGGGGTCAATGCTGAGACAGGGAATGAGAGATAACAGACTGCCTCTTACATATAAAAGAAATGATGAAGTTTCATTAAATAATATAAATCCTTAACACTTCTGATTTTAGTTGGAGGGCTCTTTCAATGTTAGAATCCCAAATACAAAGCAGAAGAAATAAATAAGTAGATTTTTCAGACCATATTAATTCAGAATGACAGGATGTCATGGTAACAATGTTCACATCATGATTCATATAAGCAGAGAAGAAATACAGTGGAGCCTGTCTTCTGTTTCCTGCAATTGGCTGTAGGAGAAGAAGACTGGAAGCAGAATGACTATGTAGGCAGAAAGCTTTGGTAGTAATCCATGAAAAAAAAAATGAAAGAATAGACTAGGGTGGCAGTGTAGATGGAGAAGATTAGATGGTTTTAGTATATGTGCTGCCAAAGCGAGCACGAAGATTAGATGGTTTTAAGATATGCTTTGGAGGGAAAGCTGACAGAATTTGTTGATGAAGTAGATATGTGGGAATTTTGAGGTAAGGAAATATGCAAAAAGTAACCATCAGATTTCAGGTTTGATCAACTTGGTGGCTTGATAGTGTCTTGTGCTTCAATTAGAAAAAGTAGAGGAAAAGTAGTTTTTAGAGAGAGGGAGTAAGAGATGATGGATTCAACGTGATATCTATTTTATTCCTTGATTTGAGGTCTTAGATAGGTTAATGCAGATGACCAATTGGTATTTGGATGTTCAGGTTTAGAGTGCAGGAAATGGCTCTGGTTTGGAGACATCAAACCAAGATTCCAAATTGACATGTAAACAGTAACTGAAAAGATGGAACTCAATTAGATCACTTTGGAGAAGTGTGATTGGGAAGAAAGAGAGGAAAAGGAAGATAAGGAGAGGAGAATAGAGAACTGGCAACACATATTTATGTAGGAGAAAATTAATGAGCAAAAATGAGAAGATAGAGGGCAAAATATGAAAAATATTCTCCTGATATTTCAAGAGGAGAGAGAAGACACTGTTTTTCTTTGTTTGTTTTTAAGTGTATAATTAACAGTGTCAATTGCTACGGAAAGGTCAAATAAGAAGAGGACAAATGCACATTGGCTTGGTGACCATGGAAGTCATTAGTGAAATTATGAGGATTTTTTTTTAATGGAATGATTGAGCAAAACTAACCTGAAGTAGGTTGAAGAGTGAATGAAACATGGGGAAAATGTGACAGAAAATATACATTTTTTTAGAAAATGTGAGGAGTGATAAGGGGGGTTGGGTGACAAAGGTGAAGGGATTAAGAAAGGAAGAAAACTCATAGACAAAGACAACAATACAGGGGTTACAGAAAGAAAAGCAGTGGTATGAAGTAGAAAAGGGTAACGGGGAATAAATGGTGATGGGAGCAGACTTGACTTGGGCTGGTGAACACACAATACAATATAGAGATGATGTATTATAGAATTGTACACCTGAAACCTATATAATTGTTTTTTGTATTTTTCTGAAGCTGGAAACGGGGAGAGACAGTCAGACAGACTCCCGCATGCGCCCGACCGGGATCCACCCGGCACACCCACCAGGGGGCGACGCTCTGCCCACCAGGGGGAGATGCTCTGCCCCTCTGGGGCGTCGCTCTGTTGCGACCAGAGCCACTCTAGCGCCTGGGGCAGAGGCCAAGGACCCATCCCCAGAGCCCAGGCCATCTTTGCTCCAATGGAGCCTCGCTGCGGGAGGGGAAGAGAGAGACAGAGAGGAAGGAGAGGGGGAGAGGTGGAAAAGCAGATGGCGCTTCTCCTGTTTGCCCTGGCCAGGAATCGAACCCGGGACTTCTGCACACCAGGCTGATGCTCTACCACTGAGCCAACCGGCCAGGGCCTGAAACCTATATAATTTTATCAAGCAATGTCAACCCAATAAATTCAATAAAGAAATTAAAAATAAATAAAAACAAAAAAATGTGAAGGATCTAAAGCAAGTTCTATTGATCTAAACTATAATTCCTGTTTATCTCCCAAGGACTTTATGAATAAAAACATGATAATGGCTTCAAAGTACTTTGAGATTTTTGGGAGCAAAGATCTTTTTAAATACAAAGTGAACATACCATGATTATTATATAGAATTAAGCTACCTGAGAAGTTTTCTCTGATGCCTTTTTGTTTGACTCCTGCATTATGTGCCATCAATTTCCCTTTGATCCATTCCTTCACGATTAACTTGAGTATGATTTTCTTAATACTTGATATTATCCTGTCAGTTTAAGAGATTTCAGAGTAAATCAAAACGAATGATGCTTATGATTGCAAATAACAAACATATCAAAAAATGTCATTTTTCTTAATTTAATTGCAATTTTTAGACCTCCCATCAAAATCCACTCAAGGATTCTCAAATAACAGCTATTTAACAGCTCTGAAGTGAATGTCATTCAAATTTAGACATGTACTGAATGAACATTTATTTTATTTTCATAGTATTTATTTTGAACCTATTTATTAGCCCCTAGGGATTTAAGGTAGATAAGACAAATTCCTTTTGTGCATTCAAGAAGTTCATGAATCTGAGGCAACAATGAAGACAAGGGTGAAGGGTCAACCAACAAAGAGCCTTATATTTCATGTTAGTGAAGTTTGGCTTTTAACATGTCAACAAATTAAATCTTACAAAGGGTTTTCAATAGAGAAATGACATGATCAGATTTGTGTTAAAGTCACTTTAATAACAGTATAAAACAGAATTGAAGGAGAATAAATTATAAGGAGAGAGAATTTATATTCCATGAGTGACTACTATATGCAGAGCACAGTATTGAATGTTTTCTACACATAATAACACGCAAGGAAAAGCATTATCATCTCCATTTTATAGTTGAGGAAAATAAGGCTTAGAAAAGTTAATTTCCCAGAAGTCACAAATATAGAAAATGTATTGTTGGCATCTGAACACAGCCTGACTCCACAATTCATGTTTTTCTTCAGGACCATGCTATCAATGAGGAGGCACTGTGTCAATGTACAAGTGAATGATGAAAGAGTGAATCAAGCCAGTGGCTGTAAGATTGGGAAGAAAAGAAATAGGTAAGATCTGTTCTGGGAATATAATTGGCAACAAAACTTTGTTTATTGTATAGATTTGGAAGGGGACAGGCAAGGGAGAGTAAGTAGTAAGGAAACTCTCCCACTTTTTATTTTGTCTAGCTTTAAAGATAGATGATAATGTTATTAATTGAATTTGCTGAGGATTAAAGATGAATGGGAAAAAAAGATATTGAAGATATAGGACAAAATGGCAAAAACTGATGGAGTAAATTGATGGAGGAGATGGGAGACAATGCAAGTGGAGGATTTACCTTAGTAGCTACCAATTTTATGTACAGATGTAGATCAATTGTAAAGGTTGGGGAAGGAATAATGTTGACTCAATAGCTCCTATATTATCGCTGAAAAAGGAAGTGAAGGAAAGAGGCAAGGAAGGGGAGTGAGCTTGAAAAGCATAGTCTTAGAAGTTTGAATTAGCCACTGAGGGGATAGGAGAGAAAAGTAATCACCATTTTCTAAATCACAGGACAATAACTTTGGTTCACTATTATAGGATACCCAGACTAGAACTTGGTTTCAAGTTTACATCTTTAATTTTTGCCCTATATTTAAAAATAAAGTTACCAGAAATTATAATTTAGACAATTGACATAATTCATCTGTGAGGATAACATTTTTTTTTTTTTTGCAAAATGGTGAGAACAAAGTGCACTCTCATTGGAAGCATACGGGTTCTTCGGCTATTCTTGTCTGATTTTGATATAAATACTATATTAGCCATATAAAATGAGTTAGGAGTGCTTTCCTTTATAAAAGAGTTTGAGTAAGACAAATAATATGTATCTTGAATTTTTCTGGAGACCTTTTAGTGTCTGGTGTTTTCTTCACGGGAAGGTCTTTTTTTAAGCTGTCAGTTAAATTTAATATTTTTAAGGTTATTCAGGTTTCCTATTTCTTCTTGAATCAGTTTTGATAAATTACATTTTTTTCAGGAAATTTGCTCATTTAAGCTTGCAAAGTTGTACCAGTTGTATATACTATCCTTTTATGATCTGTTTAATCTCAAAATCTATAGTTGTATTTTATTTTTATTCCTAATATTATAAGTAGATTTAAGTGTAGCTTTACTTTCTCATTTTTATTTATTTTTTAAAATTTTATTTAGTGAGAGGAATGGGGGCAGAAAGACCACCTACCACATGCGCCCCAACTGGGATCCACCTGAAAGCCCACTAGGGGGCACTGCTCTGCCTATCTAGGGTGTTGCTTTGTTGGTAGGCAACCAAGCTCTTCCTAGCGCCTGAGGCGGAGGTCATGGAGCCATCCTCGGCACCCCGGCCAACTCGCTTCAATGGAGGCATGGCTGGAGGAGGGCAAGAAAGAGAGAGAGAGAGAAGCAGGGAGGGAGGGGTGGAGAAGTAGATGATCCCTTCTCCTGTGTGCCCTGACCGGGAATCAAACCTGGGACATCCACATGTCAAGCTCATGCTCTACCACTCTGCCAACTGGCCAGGACCTCTTTCATGCTTATTATACAGTGTGCCCTCTCTTTTTTCCTTGATTAACTCCATTAGAAAGTCATCATTTAAAATAATTATCAAAAAGCCAGCTTATACTTTTTTTTTATTTTATTTTATATTTGCTTTCTATTTCATTAAATAGTAATTTTCTCCTTTTACTTTATTTTGCTATTTTTTCTAAGTTCTTAAAATTGGTGATCAAATCAGTATTTCAAACATCCCCCCCCCATAATATACCAATTTAAGGCTCTAAAATTTCTTCAAAATAATACTTTATGTACAGCCATGTATTTGGATGTCTAATGTTTTTATGATCATTTAGTTCTAATTATTTACATATTTTTATTATGAAGTTTTCTTTGATATATGAGCTACTTGAAATTTCATTTGTTTTTAATTTTCAATAATGAATTTTTCTTGTTATATATAGAAATATGTGTGATTTTATTTCCTTTGGATATATACCCAGCAGTGGATTGTTACATAATATGGTAGTTGTATTTTTCATTGTTTGAGGAAGCTCCATACTGTTTTTCATAATGATTGTACCAATTTACATTGTTACCAATAGTGTATAAGCGTTTCCTTTTGTCTCCATGCAAAAACACACTTGTTATCTCTTGTCTTTGATCATAGCTATCTTAATGGGTATGAGGAATCTAAAAATGTTAAACTTTTATAAACAGAGAAAAGAACAGTGGTTACCAGAGAGAAGTGGTGGAGAAAATGAGAAGATGTTGGTGGAAAGGAACAAACTTTCAATTATAAGATAAATAACTTCTGGGATCTGATGTATAGCATGGTGACTGTAGTTTATACTACTGTATTGTATACCTGAAATTTGTTAAAAGAGATCTCAAGTCCAACCACCACACCAAACCAAAGAAACAAAAAAACAAAACAAAACAAAATAAAACAAACTATGAGGTGATGATAATTGTAACAACTGACTTGATTGTGGTAATCATTTCATAAGGTCAAACCATTCCATTGTATATCTTAAATTATGGAGTTTTTATTTGTAAATCATACCTCAATAAAGCTAGAAAAAAATTAAATGTCAACATAAACCTTAAAAAACATGTAATTTTGATTTAACTATAGTATAATCAAAGAATGTGGTCGGTATGATACTAAGGTTTTCAAATCTCAAATTTGACAGTACATATATTCTATAATACTATTTATTTTTTTCAATCTATCTCAATTGTCAATTATGGAGACAAGTATGATGAAATTGCTCATGATGATGGTGTATTATTCAACTTCTCTCTGTAATCCTGTCATTGTTTTATGTTTTGGGAGCTATGTTACTTTATTAATAAAAGTTTAGAGCTGCTTCATCATTTTGGTGAATTAAGTCTCTGTTATGTCATGACCCTTTATATCTCTAGTACAGAGCTTTTTAATGTTTTATTTTTTATTATTAAATTCTATTTTGTCTGGTACTAATGTATTTATAGTCACTTTCTTTGGGTTAATGTTACATAGTACAATGTTTTTATTCCTTGTTTTGTATACTCTTATAACATTTAAATTGGATTTTAAAAAGTTCAGGAAAACAATCTTTGTCATTTAGCTGGAAAGTTTAGTCCATTTATATTTATAGTGATTACTGATTTATTTAAATTATCTTTTGTATTTTCTTTTTGTCATTTTTGTCTATTTCTTTTGGTTCTACCTTCTTGTAATCTTTTGGACTACAAAATTTTTGTTTTTTTTTTAATTTTTCTTTTATTAATTTTTAGAGAGGAGAGAGAGAGAGAGAGAGAGAGAGCGAGCAGGGGGAGGGAGGAGCAGGAAGCATCAACTCCCATATGTGCCTTGACCAGGCAAGCCCAGGGTTTTGAACCGGCGACCTCAGCGTTCCATGTCGACGCTTTATCCACTGTGCCACCACAGGTCAGGCTGGACTACAAGATTTTTAAAAAACATTTTTTTCAGTGATTACCTATCCATTTAAACATGTCTGTTTTTACCTAACAAATTCTAAAATCAGTCAACTGTTATCCTCCACCTGAACTACAAAAAGGTTTTTGAATGCTTTAGTTCTTATGATCATCTTTCTAATGCTACAAACTGCAGTATTAGTAAAAAACCTTGTATTTTCCTTCTGACATTATTGGAAAGGTGTCCAGTGTTTCAGTATTAACACTTACATGATACTGTTTATTAAACTATGAAACTATATTTGTAGTTAAATCATAACATTTTTATTACTTTTTTTGTTGTTGTTTTTGTTCACTGAAGTGCTAATGGCTGCCTGGATGGTTGAGAAAGGCTATGAAGCCAACTCTGGGCTTAGTAACAAAAAAAAGTTGAATATCTGATTAATATGGTCTCCTGTGGGCATGTTAGGAGCAGAATGGCAACATGTGTGCTATGTCACCTTGCAAAGGACAAATTAGTGATGTAATGAAATGGAACACAAAGCAGGCATGCTTTGATTTGCAATGGATATGAGAGGAAAGAAACACGCTGAGCATGAGGCTCTTTGGAGAGAACAGAACAATCATAACTCTGCGGGGGTCCTGGGCACTAGAAGATAAGCGGGGATCTTAGTTTTCAGAAAAAGCAGGAATAGACAAGGTGGGCAGTTTTCAAAGACAAATTATTTATATTTAAATTTTTTATGGTTACCCTTAGAAGGAAAAACATAAGTTGTATTACTGTCTTGTGGCAGCTGCTACATCCCTCGCTCACTACTCCCAGGTTAATGAGGAGATCTGCAAGTAACCCCCTACATGGCATTATCTATTTTATTGCTCCTCTTCATTAGGGTGGATGACAGAAAGTGGAATGCCCTGCATCTTGGAGGCAATACAGTAGGATATTATCTACATGCTAGTCAGCAGCCAAGATCACATAGTTTGCTAGTGAATCTGAAAATAACCAGTCTTTCAGGTACTTCTGTAATTTTCACCAAATGTTGCACTTTTGAAAGCTTCATTAATCCAGCCCCATTAGGACGGATAGGGTGAGTGACTTTACGACTGTGGAAGGTGAAACTAGCAGAATTTGCAGCTCTTTAAGAACATGGCTGGTGTTCATTTCTCCTAGTGGAGTCTAAGTGATAGTAAAATCCCCTTATCAAATAGTATTTGTAGAAAAGAGCATTGACTACGTGGTGAGTTTAATAATAGAATAGTTAAAACCCAACAAATGGTTATTTACAGAAATGGATGCCTCTGAGATATGCCTATTTGTCTGAGACTCACGTAGACATAGCTCCAGCATTGCAGGCAAGGGAGACGCTGAAGGCAAACAAGGCCATTCTGGAAGGAAGGAAACAATATGTATTCAAAGGGGACATATGATTCAAAAAGTCATTAACACTGCAAGGGATTTTCATCCCTCCTTGACCTTTTTCTAAAATGAGAATTCTCTATTTTATGGTGAGAGATATTCTGTTTAGAGAAAGCAAACATTGGTGTTTGGGGAGGAATCGTTCAGGCAGCCACTATAAGTCAAGACAGGGTTTGATGATCCAAAGCTGTAAACTCTGGGCTTGGATTTTGGTTTATGATCAATAGAGAGAACACCAAAGAGATGTCCCTTGTAAATATTTGATCATCTTTGTCCTTCATTTTCATTTCATTTTGTCCTTCTTTTGATTCACCATTTGTCTTTAGTTTTACCTACCCTGCTGCTAGGAATGAGTGCTGGGGAAATAAAGTATGAAATAGATAACCTCATGTGGCCCAGGAAGCTTCCTTTTTCTTGATTTGTCCATTTTTATGTGTCAACCTGCACTGGTGCACACTGTGACCGAAGGCTGAAAGAGTAGTACCCACTGTTGAGAGCAATAGATTTTACGAGGGGAACTTTTTGCTTTCAAACTCGTACAACCTACAGATTTAATCAAGTGCTCACTATGATTAGACTTTGAAAGCTGTAACCCGTTTCAATAGTAAAGAAGTCCTCTTTGGAAACAAATTATAACTCTTGTCTTTATGACATGTATCAATTTACACACAAGCTGCATAAATCACTTTTTATATTTTTCTGTAATGGAAAAATACTGCAGGGCATTTTAATAACCAATAAATTATATGTTTAATGAACCAAACCAAAATATAAATGGTCTGAGTCCAACACCCCTAAGAAGAGGACTGTGTAGTGACTTGATAGAAATTCTGATCACATAGGCTAGAGACGATTAGATCTACCACAATTCAAGAGAGTAAATGCTTATACTTCATCTATGATTATCCACATGAAAATTCTTCTTGGGACTTTATAGCTTATTTGCAGACCTCACTTATTTACTGCTTATATTATTCTTCCAACAAATCACAGTGAAAACAGAGCATTTCACCTTTAGCCTTTTACAAATATTATCTCAAGAAGTTATAAGTAAATCTATTAGCCCTGGTGAGCTGGTAGAGAGGGCTTTTGTAAACCACTTATGCAAAACAACTCTGTTCATTTGATGTCACATTGAAAGCATTATGGCTCCATTCATTAAGAAATTTAAAGGTAGTCACAGAGCCAAGCAAACACCTCCTTAGCTTTCAGATATATGAATGACATTTATCCTGAGGGTCCTTAGTAAGGTGAAAAAAATGGGTGAAACTTGAATTACTGTGATAGGAGTGAGCTACTTCATCACTTCCGTATCTTTTCTATATTCAGGATGACATATGTCCATACATTATAACAATAGATAAGTAAGAATATTTGACCTAAATTTACTGATGTTATTTTTGCTTCTTATTAAAAAATAGTGAACTGGTATAGTTTAAAGAAAATGAGGCTGGGGAACAAAGACACAAGTCTCACAAACCACTAATCAGGGTGCTACTAACTAGCTGGATAACTCTGGCCAAATCACCTCTCTTGAGTTTTCATTTCCTCATCCATAAAATGAAGGAGTCAGACAATATGATGAGTAAATGGGTTTTTATTTTTTTCTTATCTTTTTGGTCTTTGTTGGAAGCCTTGGAGTTTGCATATGAAATATGGTAAAGCTGTATCTTGTTTTATAAAATAATTATACTAAAGAAACATTGTGTACATTCATTTCTTTTGTTACTTTGTGTGTGGGGCGAATCCAGTTATATTCTGAGCACAATAGAGGAGACTGTTATTTAAAGGAAAACTGTGACGACTCTTTGTGACGCATAAACCTTTGTAATGCAAATGTTCATATCCAAATGATTTTATTTTGCGAGTTTCCATTTAAATATATCAAGTTTGCTTACTCCAAAGTCCAACTAACCTTTACATATTAATGAAAGCTCATGCCCAATATATATTTATCAATTTTAGCTGAGGGGAAAATTTCTCTTCCTCTCTTGTACTCTCCAGTATTTACTGACGATGACATTTATGTAGACATTTGCCATAAAACAATTGGCATTTATTGGTGAAGAGTTCAGTCTTCGAAGATAGAAAAGCTCGTTCTGTTGCTTACTAGCTGAGCAGCTATTCACTGTTATTGACCTTTAGTTTCCTCATCCCTAAATAAAAGATAACAATAGTACTTATCTGGTGGTGTTCATGTGAGGATTAAATATGATAAAAGACATTAAGTGCTTCAATTAGTGTCTGATACATAACATGTGTTTATGAAATTTAAGGAATTAGCATTATTCACAAAGATTTCTTAGATTTTGTGTTTTCTCATTAATATAAACAATATACATAGTACACTTTACCAGGAGACAGAGAGCATATATAACACTGGGGAACAATTTTTTTTTTTAATTTTCTGTTGCATGAGGTTTTAGAACTATTTCTATATAAATCTGCATCGCTGATTCCAAATCTGAAATCCATTTTTTGGTGCATGCTCTAGTTTTTATGCAATTTTAATTTATTTTTGTTACAGTTAATGGCATGCATTGGTTTTTAAATTGAAGTTAAAGGGCAACGACTCTTGGATTGAACATAATCACAAGGCAATTAATGTTTTACAAACATCACTTTTACATAATTTTAGTTGTTTTTAAATGTAATATTATCTGATATAAACACCCTCTTATTTTGTTTTAAGATTGAATCATGGCTTCTTTGAGTAGGCATAAATATAAGAATAGTTCTGACACCTTCTGTTATGTATGTGGCTGTTACTTACTTCAATGTCAAAGGCACAATATTTTATCATTTGTGACACGTGCAAATATTGCCTATTTTCAAGTTTCCCTTGGTGATCAAGACAAGAATTGGGCTTCTCATATTGTGTGTCATAATTGTGAGGAAATACTTCGTGACTGGACAAAAAGAAAACGCAAAGGAATGCCTTTTGGAATTCCGATGGTTTGGCATGAACCTAAGGACCACAGCAGTGACTGTTATTTCTGTCTGATCCATACAAAGGGCATCAGCAAGAAAAAACGGCCTATGATCGCATATTCTAATATTCCTTCAACAATACGACCCATCCCACACTCTGAGACACTCCGAGTTCCAGTTTTCAGTGGTTTTACTTCTTCTAAGGACGAAGAAAGTGAACATGGAGATAAGTGTATTTTGATAAGATGCATGAGGAAATGGTTGTAGAATCTGAAGGGTCTTCTTCTGATGCCAAGCAGTCATTAACCCCTCAGCAGTTTCGCCAACCCAAATTGAATGACTTAGTTCTTTAAGAATGACATAAAAATTGTCCTTGACTTTCTGAAGTATGAGGAGCATAACTGGATCATTTGCGTGGATCTTAAAATGGTAAATTTCCTGCTAGGACAACAGAGAGGTTTCATGAAGTATCCTTGCTTTCTGTGTTTATGGGACAGCTGAGCTCGGGAGAAACACTGGACACAGAAGGAGTGGCTAAAACAAGAAACTCTGGAAGTAGGGATGCAAAATATTGTGAATGAACCTGTAGTTAATCAAGACAGGATCATCCCCCCCCCCCCCCACTTCACATCAAACTTGAAGCAGTTTGTTCAGGTTTTGAATAGAGAAAGTGAATGTTTTCAACATATTATTTCTGCTTTTCCTGCCTTGTCTTTCAAGAAGATAAAAGCAAGTATATTTGATGGACCTCAGATTCAAACCCTCATACAGGATGAAGAATTTGCCAGGAAGATGAATAAGGAGGAGAAAGCAGCATGGCAGTCTTTTGTGGCAATTACAAAGAACTTCCTTGGCAACAAAAAATCAGAAAACTATGAACTTCTGTTTCAAAGGATGCTGTTGGCTTTCCGCAGCATTGGATGTAACATGAGCGTTAAGATTCACTTCCTGAATAGTCACCTTAATAAATTTCCCGAAAATCTTGGAGCTGTTAGTGATGAGCAGATTACTGTTGAGACTACTGTTGGAGCATCAAATGAAATTGTCCTCAACAAGTACACAAATGCAAGAGCTACAAACGCAAATTTTTGCCCGAATAGAATTTAAATACGTTTTGCATAAATTTTATGATTAAAATAAGTGTTTGAATATGTTCTATTTCAAAATTGTAGAAAATTTCTGATGCAATCATGTCTTTTAGTGTATTAGTGTGTTTGCTACATTATATAAATTATTATATTTTCACAAAAATGATGCCCAAGAAGACATTCTACTTCATTATGTTAAACTAAATGTTGAAAATTTTACAATAAGATGAAAACATGAAATCTTGAATTGCAAAAAAAACTGTAGCTTACAGATAAAAACTAATGTCACATATGAGATCAGCACACTTGAATTAGGTAAGAACAAGTGTTTTTGTGGATACAACAAAAATTTTGTTTCCCAGTGTAATGCTTCTTGTATACTGTCTTCTACATATCATAGTAGAATGTTTTGACTTAAGCCTTGGCCAATTGACTCAGTGATAGAATGTTGGCCCTAAGTGTGGATGTTCTGGGTTTGATTCTTGGTCAGGGCACACAGGAGAAGTGACCATAATTTTCCATTCCTCTCTTTTCCTTCTCTTTCTCCCCTCTCCCACAGCCATGGCTCAATTGGCTCCAGCAAATTGGATCAGGGTACTAAAAATAGCTCAGTTGCCAAGCAACAGAACAATGCCCAGATGGGCAGACCATCCCCCCCCTAAGGGGCTTGCTGGATGAATCCTGATCACTGGAGTCTGTCTCTCTGCCTCACCCTTGCTCTCACTTAAAAAAAATAAAGAAAAATGTTTTTAATTAAGTATATATCCAATATGTATTCATTTTTTACTACTTCCTCCTGATTCACACTGGTTTTTATTTTCGCGACTAAAACGAGAATGTTAAATGGTGATATTAGGATCTTTAAAGTTGCAAGAAAGAGACAGAGCTAGATTACTCTCAGAGATAGAGATTTCTTGGAAAGATCCATGAGAAAATAAGGTAGCAAAGTCACTCATCATTTTCACAGTCACGCTGGTTACTGATGAGTCTAAGGCTTGGATATGGGCGTTGGTTTGAATTCTGACTCTGCTGCTTCTAAATCATGTGACCTTGAGCAAGTTGCTGAAGCTCTTAGTGTCTAAATTTCTGTCTATATATATTGTGGCTACAAAACCAGTATACACTTCATAGGGATAAATGAAGATTAAACAAGACAATGCATATAAAATGCTTCTTGCAATGCCTGACCAGTGGTAGAGTCTCAGTAAACTGTAGCTACTTTGTCGCAGCAGCAGCAACAACAGCAGTAGTAATAGTAGTTGTTGCTGTCATTATAGTTATTACTGCATACGACATAAGAAATTAGATTTTGGCTTAGTGTTATTCAGGATGATATCCTGAGGTGAAACGATTTGCATTCTCTTTTTCACATAGCATGTGTACTTCTCAAAATAGAGGATCAGATCAGGTTTGTTCTGCCAACATTCAAGGTGCACAGCCCAAACCAACCCAGAATTAAGTGTATTCACCCCAACCCAA
Organism: Saccopteryx leptura; assembly: GCF_036850995.1. Classification (NCBI taxonomy): domain Eukaryota; kingdom Metazoa; phylum Chordata; class Mammalia; order Chiroptera; family Emballonuridae; genus Saccopteryx; species Saccopteryx leptura. Next base: position 85,225,447 of record NC_089516.1, on the reverse strand, counting down.
CCTCCACAGTGATTGTCTTTAGGTAACCTACTAATTTCGGCTTCAGTCTACTGGGGCTAGGTTAGCAAGGTTGATTTCACTCTCTAATACACACATTGGATGCACAATGGCAAGGGGAAAGAAACAAACACTGGGTCATTTTCCTCAATAGGGATCTTTTTTTAGGTTGGACACTTAGCATTTTTTTAGGGACTCTCCTTTGCACACATTCAGTCCGGTGACCTTCCTAAATGATGATATCTGGAAAAAACATATTTTCTTTCAAGCATATTCTCATTTTTTTTTTTTGTATTTTTCTGAAGCTGGAAACAGGGAGAGACAGTCAGACAGACTTCCGCATGCGCCCGACTGGTATCCACCCGGCACGCCCACCAGGGGCGACGCTCTGCCCACCAGGAGGTGATGCTCTGCCCCTCCGGGGCGTCGCTCTGCCGCGACCAGAGCCACTCTAGTGCCTGGGGCAGAGGCCAAGGAGCCATCCCCAGCGCCCGGGCCATCTTTGCTCCAATGGAGCCTTGGCTGCGGGAGGGGAAGAGAGAGACACGGAGGAAGGAGGGGGTGGGGGTGGAGAAGCAAATGGGTGCTTCTCCTATGTGCCCTGGCCAGGAATCGAACCCGGGTCCCCCGCACGCCAGGCCGACGCTCTACCGCTAAGCCAACCGGCCAGGGCCATATTCTCATTTTTTATTCCACAACTTTTCACTATAAGCTGCTTCACTGAGACTCCCTGAGCTATTTCTTCTTCTGTTTACCTCAGTGTGTTTCCTTGGGAGCTCATGAGACTGTCAGTCACAGCTTGAGTCAAATGAATATTATGTAATTAAATCACATAGAACGTAAGAACCTGTGTGATAAGAGATTAGCAGACTGGGTTTCCAGAAGTCATGCCGCTTTGTGGTACATCGCTGCCATCTTTATCTACTCATGTAAAGTCCAGATGAAATGATTTGGTTATTTAAAATGAATGGGAGCTCACCAAGTATTCCCATTGTGAAATCCTTCTCACTTTATCAAAAGAGACAGGCCTGTGGGTAGCTCAGAAATAAAAGGAGATCTTTGAGGCCCAAAGTTACCTTAGAGCCCGGTGATTAGTCCCTCCTTGAATATCGTGTTTGTATTTTAAACATGTAGTCTTTCACCATGGAAGCAGTTTGACTCATGTCCACATCTTCCACATTTTTTAAATTAATCAAAGGTTAACCCTGATGGATTTCTGAAAGCTCTGTTTCTATAGGAATTTTTGATAGTTTGGTCATAGTTAAAGCAAAACTTTGTTTACAACTCATGTTTAAGGCATGAAATACTAGCAGATAGAGGGCATTGGAATGCTGGTGACAAGCATGGTATAGGATCAGATAACATATAAGGGGAAGGACCGAGAGGGGAGAAGTGTCTGCCCATTCTGCTTCACAGGATCCTTTTGGGTTTGATATCAGGCACAGAGCTACTGCTCCGGCCAATAGGCTTCTTGTGATCAACAATATCAAGACAGCTTATCAATCTCAAATAATCAGCATACTCTAATGAAGACTCTGAGCCAAGGTGAATAATGTTTCAAAGGCAACAATGATGATTTCTATTTCACACCAGAAACAAGGCTGTAAATAACAGAGAGAAAGTGAAATTACATAGAATAGCTTTGCTCTCAACATTCCGAGAAGCTACTCAGTACCTCAGGTGATTCAAATTCATTCCTATTTGTAATCTTCTGGTGTTTCTTGAAAGGGTAGCAATCCATGGCTTGGGCTGTGCTAATTTAAAAGCAGATCAAAAACATTAAAATGACCCAACTGATGTTGTGTGTCTGGTTCTTAACTAAGAGCTGGACAACTTGGGATCATACTACATCTTTATGACCTAATTAATACCCTTCATTTGACAAGGCACTTTTCCAAAATATCTATGTCACTGTGGGACAATCAATCTACAGACACAGTTGCACTTGTTCCTTTTCTGTTTCACAGGATAACCTTAGTATTTCAGAATTATTCTCCAAAAGCTTCGTTTCACAGATGAACAAAAAATCCTCCATGTTAAGATAAAACAAAATGACTACCATTAGCACTGCACCGTTCATTTCAAAATCATAATATCATGTTTTTCTAAATCTTGGTTGTGAATAAACACTCTTTATAGTCTCCCTTTCACCAACTCTGCTCGTTTTTGCTTCCACTCAGAAAAGAGGAAAGATGACCCTAACAGTTTTTTTTATTAATATGTGCCTTTTTTTTCCCTGTAGAAAGCTGCATTATTCTATTAGCACTTTTTAGAGACATGACCTCAGAGCTCACATCTACTGTTTCCTATTATATTCTATTTCTTTAAACAATAGTCAACTGTCTGGGTGAGAATAAGTAGAGCTGAACCTTACAACAAAGGCTAAAAAGCAGAATTAAAAAAATTATGACCTAAAATGTTCCTAGTTTTTTTTCCCCCTCAGTTTCTATGGGTAGGTTACAATCCGTTCAAGATACTTATGCTGGTCAGTAGAAACTCAGCAGCATTTTTCCAACAACTGACAACTAGTGGTCCTTGGTATACTATAGGCAGACAAGTGAAAGAAATGAGTTCTCTAAGCCCAGAGAGAGCCAGAAGCCAGCACAGCTGGCAGTTCACTCAGATAGCTAGGAAGGGAAGTCACAAGGAATAGTGGTTCCACTTAGGAACTTAACTGTATCCAAATGAGGATAGAACCTTGATGCACTTCTTTTATTGACCTGCAGGGAGTTTGTTGTATCTGTTTTCCTCACTAGAGGCAATCATCTGTATGAGTATTACATATACTTTATACAAAGAAGTTGTGGTACATTTACACAATGGAATATGACTCAGCTGTAAGAAGAAGGAAATACTGCCATTTGCAACAATGTGGATGGACCTAGAGGGTATTATGCTGAGTGAAATAAGTCTGACAGAGAAAGACAAATACCACATAATTCCACTTCTATGTGGAATCGAGAAGACAAAATAAATGAACAAGTAGTACAGAAACAAGCACATAGATGCAGAGAACAAACTGATAGTTACCAGATGGAGGGGGCTAGGGGTATGGGTGAAAAAAGTGATAGGATTAAGAAGTAAAATTGAAGAATTATAAAAATAGTCATGAGGATGTAAGGTATAGCATAGGGAATATAGTCAATAATATTACAATAGGTATGTATAGTTCCAGGTGGGTACTAGAAATATTAGGATGATCACTTTGTAAAGCATATAAATTTCTGATTACTATGTTGTACACCTGAAACCAATATAATATTGTATGCCAGCTGTAATTAAAAAAAATTTAGCCCTGGCCGGTTGGCTCAGCGGTAGAGCGTCGGCCTAGCGTGCGGAGGACCCGAGTTCAATTCCCGGCCAGGGCACACAGGAGAAGCGCCCATTTGCTTCTCCACCCCTCCGCCGCGCTTTCCTCTCTGTCTCTCTCTTCCCCTCCCTCAGCCAAGGCTCCATTGGAGCAAAGATGGCCTGGGCGCTGGGGATGGCTCTGTGGCCTCTGCCTCAGGCGCTAGAGTGGCTCTGGTCACAACATGGCGACGCCCAGGATGGGCAGAGCATCGCCCCCTGGTGGGCAGAGCATCGCCCCCTGGTGGGCAGAGCGTCGCCCCTGGTGGGCGTGCCGGGTGGATCCCGGTCGGGCGCATGCGGGAGTCTGTCTGACTGTCTCTCCCTGTTTCCAGCTTCAGAAAAATGAAAGGAAAAAAAAAAAAATTAAAAAATTTAAATGTACTTTACCCACCATGATAAAGGAGGAAGTAAACTTAAAGAGTACTTTTTGCTCTTCCTCTTCCAGGTTTCCAAAAAGCATAAATAGATTGGAAATAGACTAAAGAAAAACTCTTTAAAGGACACGAGATATTACCGAACTGTGAGAAGGAGAAGGAAAACAAAACTAGTAATAAAAGAATAATGAGAAGACAAAAGAAAAAGAAATTGCCTTCCTGGAGCTCCACGGAGGGTGCAAATTTCTTGCCACAAAAGGTGAAGCTAAAACAGTAAAGAAAATGAAGCTACTCAAAGCTGGGCTCATGGCATTAAAAACGCAGAATTTTCATAGACAAGTGATTCTGAATAAGAGGTCTTACACAACTGGAGGTTTTCAGTGGGCAAAAGAATTGTTTCATAAAAGGTGTAGCATGGTCTTCTAGAAAGGACAAATGGAATAATTAAGAGAATCCAAAGGTATTTGGACATGCAAATGAAAAGGCTGCTGGACAAAGGGAGTGAGGCCAGAGGTTTGATGAGCATTTGACAGAGCAGAAGTAGTTGGATACAGGCCAATCCTGCATGGCCTTCAGTAGGCAAGTTACATCTGTGGAGAATTTCTGATGGTAAAACCCAAATCAGAAAGAAGCTTAGACTGTTTGGAAAAAATTCCACTTTAAATCAAAGCTGCCATGATTTGCTTAGGAAGGAAATATAATATAGTAAAAAGAGCCATAGATTTTGACTTCAGCATCTGACAGACTAAGGATCAAATCCTGGGTTGGCCTCTCCATAAATACAGTGGTCCCTCATCTATAGCATGGGTTAGGTTCCAGAACCCTCCGCAATAGGTGAAAATTTGTAAAGTAGAGACTTTATATTTATTTTATTATTTATATATATTTTTAGGCTTTATAAACCCACCCCACACTCTTATAAACCTTTCCCACACTGTTATTAACCTTGCCCACACTTATTTTGCTCATTTTACCGCAAAAATAATTAAAATAATAAATATATAAAAATACCTATATATTGCAAAATCCCACAATAGTGGGATGGGTGTAAAATCCCACAATAGCAAAAAATCTGTGATAGAAAATTAGATATATACAATTTAAAAATCTGTGAAAAGTGGACCACAATATGGCGAGGGATAACTGTACATGACTTTGGGCAAGCTACTTTCGCTCAGCTTCATTTTTTTTCATCCACTAAATGGAGAAAATGACAACTGTGTCACAGGTTTGTCGTGAGAAGTAAAGGATGTGCCATGTTAAAGGCCTATTAATTGGCTCATAATTAGGATTTAATAAATGGTGCATATTTTTGCTATTATACATTTTTAGGTAAAAACAAGATACGGTTCATGATGAAAAATTATATGGTGCTCAATGCATTTCAGAGGGAGGTAAATTGGTGAGCTTGTACAAAGGAGAGAAAACAAATACAACAAATACGACACAGAAGCCCAATGATTTTTTGAAGGAATATATAATGCTTACTATGACTGACCACATAAGATTCTTTATGTAGGTTGGATGACTTGGAATAAATTGTGCTATTACACTGATCCTTTCTAAGACAAAGTTTAACACTTAGGGTCCTGTTTATCATACAGAGTATAAAAATTGTCATGAGAAAAGCGTCATACCCCAAAATGTTGTTTTGTTTTTCTAAAATTCCTTTCTTTGATGAAAGAAGATAAGCCAGAGGAAAACACTCTGCATTTTATTTTTTTAATTCAGTAAGAGGAGGAGAGGCAGAGAGAGATTCCTGCATATGCCTCCACCAGGATCCCCCTGGCAAGCCCACTAAGGAAAGATTCTCTGTCCATCTCGGGCATTGCTCTGTTGCTTAGCAACCAAGCTCTTCTTAGGGCCTTAGGTGGAGAACATGGCACCATACTCAGTGCCCAGGGAACTTGTTCCAATTAAGCCATGGCTGCAGGAAGGGGAAAAACAGAGAAGGAAAGAAAGAAAGAAAGAAAGAAAGGAAAGAAAGAAAGAAAGAAAGAAAGAAAGAAAGAGAGAAAGAGAGAGAGAGAGAGAGAAGGAAGGAAGGAAGGAAGGAAGGAAGGAAGGAAAGAAAGAAAGAAAGAAAGAAAGAAAGAAAGAAAGAAAGAAAGAAAGAAGAAAGAAAGAAAGAAAGAAAGAAAGAAAGAAAGAAAGAAAGAAAGAAAGATAGAAAGAAAGAACGAGAGGGAGGGTGAAGAAGCAGATGGGTGCTTCTCTTGTGTTCTCTGAACAAGGATCAAACCCAGGACATCCACATGCTGGGGTGACACTCTACCACAGAGCCAACTGGCCAGGGCCAAACTGCATTTAATATTAGTAATGTACTCATATGACTATGCAGTATACAAAGTATATTTTCACCTGTTCTGGACGTGTGGGCAATCACTTTTGTGGTTTGGGGTTTCTCAATTATACTCAGGTATAAAGCATAGAAACAATTTTAAAACCACATCTGCAATTCTGTGCTTGTGACACTATCTACAACATCCCATGATTGTTAATCCAAACAAAGCTTAATGAAAAGTCTACCATCTACTGCAGTGTTAAGCACAAAGATTTAACCACTTTTTCTTGGTCAGAAATAAATTTTCTAAACATGCATTTTAATTGTTCTAATTGTTATGGTAATAATAAATGTGTGTTATAATAAGAGAAGCAACACAGAGATGCATAAAAACTTAAACATAAATGCCCATCTACAAAAAAATGAAAGATTAATTCAAAATGATAGACCTAAATGCAAAACTATAAAACTCCTAGAATATAACATGAGATAAAATCTAGATGACTTTGGGTAGGGTGTTATCTTTTTAGTTTCAACCCCAAAGATATAATCTATGAGAGAAATAGTTGATAAGCAAGATTTTATTCAAATTAAAATTTTCTGCTATGTGAAAGGCAATATCAACAAAATTAAGAGGAAAAACCACAGGCCAGGAGAAGATATTTGCAAAAGACACATCTGATGAAAAATAGCCATCCAAAATATACAAAGAATTCTTAAAGCCCATCTATAAGCAAACAAGAAACTTGACTAGAAAATGAACCAAGATCTCAACACATACTTTGCCAAAGAAGATATACAAATGGAAAATAAGCATCTGAAAAGATGCTTCATATTATGCCACCAGACAAATGCAAAATAAAACAATAATAAGACACGACTACACACATATTAAGATAGCCAAAATTTAAAACACTGACAACACCAAATGTTGATGAGGATGTGGAACAATGGGAACTCTCATTCACTACTGGTAGTGATCCAGCTACTTTGGAAGACTGACAGCTTTTTAAACAACTATACATGCTCTTAACAAGTAATCCAGCAACTGAACAACTTGATATTTACCCAAAGGAGTTAGAAATTTTTGTCCATACAAAAACCTGTCCATCAATGCTTATCGTACTTTTACTCAGAATTGTTAAAACTTGGAAACAATCATGATGTCTTTTAACTGGTGAATGGACAAATATGTGATAGTACTTTAAGAAGAGGTAATGGCCCTGGCTGGTAGGCTCAGTGGGAGAGTTTTGGCCCAGTGTGTTGATGTCCCAGGTTCAATTCCCAGTCAGGGCACACAGGAGAAGAGCCAATATGCTCTCCACCCTTCTCCCTCTCCTTTCTCTCTCTCTCTTCCCCTCCTGCAGCCAAGGCTACATTAGAGCAAAGTTGACCCAGGCACTGAGGATGTCTCCATTGCCTCTGCCTTAGGAGCTAGAATGGCTTCAGTTGCAAGGGAGCAATGGCCCAGATGGGCAGAGCATCATTCCATAGTGGGCTTGCTGGGTAGATCCTGGTCAGGTGCATGTGGGAGACTGTCTCTCTGCCTCTAAATACACCCACAAAAAAGAAGATGTAACATTATCGAGTGCTAAAAAGAAATGAAGAAATAATTAACAATATTGTATTGTATATCTGAAAGTTGTTAAGAGAGTAGATCTTAAAAGTTCTCATCACAAGAAAAATAGCTATGTGAGGTACTAGATGTTAAACTAAATTTATGATAGCAATCATTTTGCAATATATCCACAAATCAAATCATTATGTTGTGTACCTTAAACTAATACAATGTTATATGTCAATTATATCTCAATAAAATTGTGGGGAAAAAGAAAAATAAAGAAATGGGCTATCAAGCCATATAAAGACAAATGCATGTTATTAAGTGAAAGAAGCTGATCTGAGAAGACTACAGCTACATAATTCCCACTGTATAACATTCTGGAAAAGGCAAAACTAATGAGACTAAAAATGTCTATAGCGGTTGGTGGCCGGAGATAAATAGGAGCACAGAAGATTTTTAGGGCCATGAGAATACTCTGTATGATACTTTAGTGATGAATACATGTCATTATCCATTTGTCCAAATGCATAGAATTTACAACACCAAGAAGTAACATTAAGGATAACTATAGACTTTTGGTGATTATGACATGTCAATTTTAGTCATCCTTGGCAAACAATGTACCTTTCCATTGAGTGATGTTGACAATGAGAGAGACTTTGTAAGTGTGGGGGCAGAGGGTATGTGGTAAATCTCTGTAGCTTCCTCCTTTGTTGTAAACCCAAAACTGCTCTAAAAAGAGAATTAGCAAAACAAACAAACAAAAAAACAGAAAACTCTTTCTCTACTCCTACTTCCTATCTTGCTTCATGAAGGTACCAATGTTAACTGTTCTGGGGTGCTTTCTTTGCCATCTTTCACTGCATTCATGCAAGCACATTCAAGTAATTTCTTTTCTCAATTTATACAAGATGTCATAAAACACAACGTGACTAAAGAAACATGACCCTCTTCAGTGACTACCAACATATCTTTGGTTGATGGACTTTCTTATAGATAGCTTGCCTTCCCCTAAGCTCAGTTCCACATCTCAGTCTCTTTTGCCATTTGTATGGTTCCCATGCCTTAAAAATGAAAGGAAGCCATTTATTTCTGAAGAAAGCATTCTCTTGGGGGTGATGAGTAAGCATAGTACTTCCTTCCTGGTAGCTATAAACTTTACTGTAGATGTAAAATTTACTTTCCACACTATAACATTTGAATGATTTTAGTAAGTAAATATTTAGCCCTATTGTGGGATGTTCAGAACACAATCAAAAATTTCTCTGGAAGAGATTTTAAAAAAGAGGGTGAAAAATAAGTAGTGAACTGACCACACAGTTTTTCTTCCAAAGTGATAGTTAGCCTTATTCACATAGTGTACCAGCTTTGATCTTATTTGTAAGTATGTACAAGTGCTAATGATAGAAATAAAATGGAGATTCTGAGAGGGTTAGAAATACCATCTCAGAAACTGGGTTGGGAAATATCCTTTACATTACTCAACTGCAGAGGTTATCTGTATAGTTACTGCGGTATATACAGCCCTGACCCAAGTTATCAGTAAAAAGTAATTTGCAAATCACTGTTTCTCAAGGTAATAATAGGTTTTGATTAGAAGAGCAGGTTTGGTCTATGTGCACAATGTTGATTCTGAAATGTCACTCCCTAGATATAGTTTATAACTGGATAAAGAGCCAGCTCAGCAAGAAGTCAGGATTTCTATGTAATATAATGATGAGACATTTTTTAACCTAATGGGACTCTGCATGACAAAAATTTTTTAGATGATAATAGTACTGGATAAATTATGATCTGCTAGTTCAACCTCCAGAAGGAAAAAATCCCTCCACATAATGTTGCCATAAGAGTCACCAAAAGATTTATAGCTTTAGCAGGAAGAATTTAATATTTATCTATAAGAGTCTGAATTAGAGGCATAGGCTCAGGGATAAAGCAGGGGATTACTGCAGTGACTGCCAATCCTCACGCTTCCGAGAGCCTCACAGATAGATGTGTCATTGCCTTCTGAGCAGACCTCAGGATGAGCACTGTTTTAATTGGCATAATTAAAAGGGAATTAAAAATGTGTATTGAGGACCTTAAAAGAACCTCACCGAGGACATTGTGCAGAAATAAGGCACAATGGCTCATAGGAATTGGGACTAATTATGTCAACAGTTTGCCAGTGCCACCTTTGTTCATATTTGTTTCCAAACGAAGGAGAGGCATTTGAGAGTCCTTTCATTGATATCAAGTCTTATCCAATAAGCTACACACAGCAGGAGTTTGTGCGGTTGGATGCAGTTGGAGTGCAGACAGGTAGATCTTAAAATCAACAGCAAAGCAGCACCTCTCTTGAGCATGTCCGCAGAGACATCTTACGTGCTAAACCTGTTAAGAAGGAAGATTATTATTAGTGTCAATATACACGGGCAACTTGGACAACAGATGTAGGTAATCCACAAGAACTTTGGCTTCCAACAACTGTTTTAGATATGTGCAGCTGTGCATCTGCCAGTGTTAATTCATCATAACACAGCCTGCTCTTTCCTTCCCGCACAATGATAGGGATAGAAGAGGAAGAAGAAAGAGAACCAAGACCTGTGAGGTAATTTCAAACTTTCTTGAATTTAAACTTTTTCATTTTCCTTCTTATCATCTGGCTGTATGGACAAAAAAACATGACACAAACTGACATTAGAGGAATTGTTTGCTGCCAAAATGAATATAGAGGAATAAAACAGTTTGCTGAGTTTTTTATTTAGAGTATTTGCTAAGGCCATACAGAATCATTTGATAGAAATTAGACAAGAATATAATTTGTTAGGCAGTTATTTATTTTCATGGTCTGGTTCTTTCACATGAGAATGATTTATCAGGTATTCTTAAGAAGGATAAACAGCTATGTGTAAGTAAAGCACCACAAGCAGTCCTCTAAAGCAGTGGTCCCCAACCTTTTTTGGGCCATGGACCAGTTTAATGTCAGAAAATATTTTCACGGACCAGCCCTTAGGGTGGGATGGATAAATGTATCACGTGACCGAGACAAGGGTCAAGAGTGAGTCTTAGACGGATGTAACAGAGGGAATCTGGTCATTTTTTTTAAAATAAAACATCGTTCAGACTTAAATATAAATAAAACAGAAATAATGTAAGTTATTTAGTCTTTCTCTGTGGACCGGTACCAAATGGCCCACAGACCAGTCCACGGCCCGGGGGTTGGGGACCACTGCTCTAAAGGAAGTAAGTTTATGATAATACTGTTTCACTGAAAAGAGAAAAAAAGAGAGCACCCTCACACACAAATACCCTGATCCTTCTATCAAAATATACCATTTCTGGTTTTTTTGTGTGGTTAGTCAGTGAGAATAAGGTCAACAGTTCTTCCAGATATTAGACATGCCACTCTTAGCACCAATTTTCTCCATTAGGTATTGCTTATAGTTAGTAGTCCATGGTTCCTTGTTAAGTCAACATAGAAGCTCAGAACTCTATATTAATAAAATGAAGATTCTAGGTTTTATCCGATGCCTACAGAGCAATTTATGTCTTGAAGTCTGCATGTGTGACATTTGGATGTCATTGCTGTGATGTAGCCATTACCAAATAATATAAAAAACAGACATTGTTATTTCTCCCCTGAACCTTGCCCTGTTCCTGAGCTTTATCCCAACCCGATCCTCTCTGTGACAGGTGTTGGGAGGGAATAAGGTGAAACTCTGAGAGAGACCCTGGGCTCCTGCCATAGTCAAGTTGGACCAATGTCTCTTGTGTTCATAAAAGACTCTACAGTTCTCTCTTTCTCTTATCAGAATTTTAGCATTAAAAAATAAAATAGCACACCTGTAATTGTTGTAGGAGACAAACTTAGAGCCAAGTGGATTCTCCATGAATGTGAGGCTTTGTAAGTTTCTATTAGGAGGAAGGGAAGGAAAAGGTTCGGCAGTGCATAGACACTGCATTGGCACCTGTAGATCCCAACTCCTTAAGGGAACTAAAAGTTTTTTGTGGACCAGTACAATAATCATTCCTTTAAGGTCTATTCCATGAGAAAGTATTGACTGTTCATTCAGTTGAACTTTATGAAATTGCCATTTTAATAGGCAAAAAATGACTTTATGTTGGCAATTTCACATGATTCCATCTCCCTTACCTCACTTTAGCATGCTGGACAAAACATGGGAGCTATGAGCTAACGGACTTGGTTGAAAACTCCAGCTCTACCAAGTAACTTTAGAAAAGTATCATAGCATAGCTCACCTTTAGTTTCTTTATCTGTAAATTGAGAAGACAAATAACTATTTTATAAGATGGCTGTTAATTAAGGATAATACCCTGTCCAGAGCTTTCAGTAAATAGTAGTTTCTATTAGCCCAGAGAGATCATTCTTCAAGTCAGCATTACCAATGTCCTAAGGAGGCTGTAGAGACAGGAAGTAGACTAGTGGCTACCTAGGGCTTGGAAGTTTGAGGGAAAATGTAAGGTGATTGCTAATGGATTACTTTGAAGGTGATAGAAATGGTCTAAAATTAGACGGTGGTTATAGTTACACAACTTCGTGAATATGTGAAAATCTTTGAATTGTATACCTCAAATATCTGAATTGTATGGTAGGAGAATTTTATCTCAATAAAGCTGATTTTAAAAAGTCATAAAGAGAGACACACATAGAGAAAGCAAGAGCAGGAGCTTGCAGCTGTTTGGGAAGCATGTTTAACTTGGCCTTTCACGAGGCTCTTTGATAGGTTTTAAACAACAAACAACAAACAAACAAACAAATCTCTGAGTACTGCTTGAGTTAATTCAGTTTAACATGAGACAGTCATCACAAAGCATTGTTTCTAATAGGCTATTTCTTGTCCTAGCCGTGGCGGAAGGGATTCTTGTTTCTTGCTATTCTGCATCTGGCAAACATCTAGTTTCGTTATAACAAATGTCAGGAAGTAAAGATTTATTTCAAGATTTACTTCGGAGTTGAAGAAAAAGCCACAATTGACAGACTGTTTTGGCTGTCTCACATCTCAAGCCTCCCAGTGTTTGGTGCACAGTCATGTGAATGAGGAAGCTGTGTTCCCAAACACTTTCTCATTCCAATCGCACAAGCGCAACGTGAGTCTGGTTTTGAACAGCAGCACGGCTTGGACAGCGTTCAATCACCACATTGCATTTGGGCAATGAAAAAAGAAGACCAGGGAGGCTTAAAAAAAGGGCATAATAGTAACTTGCCCAGATGATCAAATTACATTTTCCTCTTCTAACTGTTAGACATTTACAGGGACACAATTTGAAGATGCCTTTGGGTCCTATTTAATCCCTATGTAGAAACCCAGCATTTGGTGATAAAGGACCAGATACTTACACAGGGAATTTCATACACAAAACTTTATTGAATGCAAATCTGTACAGAAAGGGATTCTAGTTTGGAATATTGCATTATGATGCATTTGTAAATACTCCATCCTGTTATGGATGATTTTTTTTTTTAACCCAGAAGTGTTATGCAGCGTATTGGTTTCTTTCTCTACCATCTATGTAATCTATGCATAAGAACAGTTATCAAGGATTATAAATCAGTAGTTTTAACATCATGTACCCATCACCTTCTGGAAATGAAATATCTTGCTGTTTAAATGTATGTGTGTTTTTCCATGAACAGCACCTATAAGTCATATCCGAAGTTAAATAACAATAATAATGTGCTCATGTAGAATGTAGCCCGATTACCAACATTGAACTGACTTTTATGCTAATGTTATCAGAACATCTGAGGTACGTGACAGCAGGGAGGGTCAGCACAATGTAAAATGGGGAAATAGAATATACTTTTCTTTTCTTAAAATTTTATTTATTGATTTTAGAGATAGAGGAAAAGAGGGAGAGAGAGAGAGAGAGAGAAAGAGAGAGAGAGAGAGAGAAACATTGATTTGCTGTCCCACCTATTTATGCATTCATTGGTTGATTCTTGTATGTGCCCTGACCGGGGATCAAATTCACAACCTTGGTGTATTAGGATAATGTTCTGAACAACTGGGCTACCTGACCAGGTCAAGAGATTCTCTTCTTTAGTACTTTTGCAGCCCATTTGTCCCAGGCACCAGTTGTCCTATGTGACCTTCTGGGTACCCAAAGCCTGACAATGCTAAATATCATGAGAGCCAATTCTGCCAGGCTGCCCAATGCCTGGGATCTTTTTCTTGTTTGGTCCCTTCCATCATTCCATCAATCCTTACGCATTCTGTATCTCTCACTTTTTGGTCATGTTCTATTTTATGGTTAGTCTGATAAAACAAAAGTCAAGCTGAGGTGTTAATGCTTTGAATGAGTTTTATGTTTTTTTCCAGGAAGCATTTGTGTCATTACAGGGAAGTTTAATGTCTTGAATAATAGTTCATTCAGTCAGAGAGACATTTTATGCTCCTCATATAATAATATTGTATAGATTGTGGTTATCTTCTTGGTTTATAGATAAGAACAAGACTGACAATATGCACACTCACACTATATATATAGCGACAGATAAAATACATGCCACATGAAGAGGAAATGCAATAAACAAGGATTTAAGATATTCTAAAAAGTACCTGGAAAAAGTGTCTTAAATATAAAGCTTGCCTGTGGAATACAAGCAAATATTAGGAGCAGATGGATCAACCTACAGTGGAAAAAGAAATGAGAGGATAGCATTTTTGAGTATCCAAGAAAACACAAAGGAACCTACATATTTATGTAGGCTCTACACATATCAGCTTTAGCCACAAACTAATGGCTGTTGCCATAGAAGTGGAAAGATGAACTTCAAGTCATGGGTCTTTTGAGTTCCAGCCATTTTTAATACAGATAAACAGTAGGGCTTATAATTTACATATGTAACAAGCAAATGTATTAAAGGGCACACATCTCTCTACTACTAAACATAATATGTATAAATTATAAGACATTTAAAACTTTGAACAATTTGCCCTCTTGTCCTTTTGCAATTATGAGTTATTTATAGATAAAAGAAGACCTTTCAATAAATAAAACTGGAAAATAACTTATTAAACCTAGGAACTTATTTCTACACAAATTTATGCAATATGTAAGTGGATGCTAAGGATATAAAACATCTGTGGAATAAATAATGCTAGTTGCTAAACTATTTAAAAGCAACCTCTTCTACACACTTTTCAGAGAAGCATATTGGAATTTTTTGGTAACATTTGGATTATCTTGATTCTAGGCAGTAGATAAGTGTAATCTCTAATCATTTCAGACACTACTCCCTCTTCATACCATTTTCTTGTGGCTTTTAATTATTTTTAAAGTTCTTCCTTGACCAAGGTGATAAGTTATAATTTGTATATGAGTATTTAACATGTAGAGTTCATAGATTATGACATAAACAAATACATTCTATTTTTTGTTTGTTTTTTAAATTGAGAAGACTGCAGAGATAACTGGAAAATATAATCTAGCTTTTAATTTTTATTTATTTATTTTTATTGATTGATTGATTATAGGAGAAAAAAGAAAGAAGACAGAGGGAAAAATATCATTTTGTTTTTCCACTGATTTATGCATTAATTGGTTGAATTTTGTATATGCTCTGACTGGGGATTGAACCCGCAACTTTGGCATATCAGGTCAACACTCTAACCAACTGAACTACCCAGCCAAGGCCTAATCTAGTATATCTCAATGAGGTTTACTAGTTATTTTAAATCAGATACTGTAGAGAAAGTTCTCAATTCTTTAGAATGAGCAGCTGGGGAATGGAGAAAAAAGTTTCTGTTTCTTCAGCAAAATGGGTTATGCTTTTTACAAATAAAAAGAGTATGAAATGTAGGTCCAGAAGTGAAACTAAATAGTCTAAATTTTAATTGCAATATACTCGTTCTATGAAAAACTCTGTGCCAAGGGAATATGTGAATACAAAAATAGGAAAACTATACTCTCTTGTCAAAGAGTTTACAACTGACTGGGAAATAAAAATACATGAATGAGTGTGTGATAGAATCAAAGTCACATGGTGTTCTTGCTCATTTTTAATTCAAAGACACAGATTTATATTTCTTGCATGTCTCTTCAAGAGAAACATTAAATACCCCTAACTTGAGAGTATTGTTAGAAGAGAAAAAAAAAATCTTTCATACAATGCTAGTTTGTAGATTTGTCTCTTGGTATTCTGTTCCAACATCCCTATCTGATTTTTTGAGGGACCTAAGTCTCTCTGACCCAGTGGCAATCAATCCACTTTAAGTGTGTCACTGAGCTTTGGAAAAAGTTATGACTCCGGTGCTATCACTATCATTACATGGTATATTTTTGGAAGTAAGTTTCTACGCTTGCATCAGGGTATACATGCCCTTCACATTTCTTTTTCTTTGAAAATGTCAAAGCAGTGACAGATATAAAGAGTGGCAGAAGTGTAACATGGGGGTAAATTCGATGACAACAGTCAAATAAAGCCAGAGGCAATTGTTCCCGCTTTGAAGGCCAGTATTAAAATAAATATGGTCAGAGAAGGAAGAAGTTAATAAGAACTAGACAGCATTTTTTCTTCCTGGCTAAACAATAAATTTCCCAAAGCATCAGCCTCACTGCCTTCCTGCTCCCCTGACTAATTGGTGGAGTATTCTGCTGCATTGTAAGTTGTACTCAAATTGCTCATTAAGGTCACATTTTATTAGTATTTTTGGCTTACTTAGCAGATATTTCATCAATCAGATCTTATATGTGAGTAAGTATGATACTAGTGCTACCAACAGGCTCCGGAGCAGAACATTCAGAAAAGGTCAGGCAGAAACAATGAAAAAGACGAGCCTCTGGTTATGGGGTTTGGCAAAAATATTGGATTTAAAGTTACAGTAAAAACTTGAGTTACTGAGAAGCAGATGGCGTTCCACCCTATCTTCATCCACGACTGTCAGTGGTTGGGCAAAGAAAGAGTGGCAAATGGCCTGACCTGTGGTGGTGCAGTGGATAAAGCATCAACCTGGAATGTGTGAGGTTGCCAGTTCGAAACCCTAGACTGGCCTGTCAAGGCACATACAGGAGTTGATGCTCCTGCTCCTCCCCCCTTTTCTCTCTCTCTCTCTCTCTCACCTCTTTAAAATAAAAAAAATAAAATCTTAAAAAAAAAAGAGTGGCAAAGACAAAGCTATCACTGTTGTACCTTGAAATATTAGTCTGTAACTTTCCACTTCTAATAATGGTGAAGAAATTTGTAATGGACTAAACCACATTCAAACAACAATGATGAGATCCATGTTTGGTCAGCTTTTACCCTAAAAATACTGCCAGGAAAATGAACTGTGGGGGAGGGGGAAGCTAGAAATCAAGTAAAATACTTGGTTTGAGGAGTCAAATACTGGAATTCCCAGATGCCAATTTAGCTAAAAATTAAGGGTAGAGATTCCGACAAAGAGCAAGAAAAAATTACATGTTGCCTTCAAGAGCCACACTTAAATGTAAAGATATTTATATGCCAAAGTAGAAGTCCTGGAGGGTAGCTCAGTTGATTAGAACATCTCCTGACATACCAAGATTGCATGTTTGATCCCCGGTCAGGTCACAAACAAGAAACAACCAATGAATGCATAATAGGTGGAACAAGAAATTAAAATTTCTCTCTCTCTCTCTCCTCATTACTCTCTAAAATCAATCAATAAAAAATTTAAAAATTAAATAATATAAAAATATATACAATATAAATGGTAAAGAAAGCTGAAGTGATTATAATAATTTCAGACAAAATGGAATTCAATAAAAGAGAGATTATTGGCAAATAGGAACATTTATTTTGGTTGAATATATTTAACATCTTTCTCTTGGTATAAGAACAACTAAATAAAAAATGAATGACCTGAGAACACTATCAACTAATTTGACTTTGTTAACATTTTATAACACTTCCACCCAACAACTGCAGAAAACCCATTAGTTTCATGTGCTCAAGGAACCTTAAACAAGCAAGACAGTATGCTAGGCCTTAAAATAAGTCTCAACTAATTTTAAAAGATTTAAATATTACAGAGAATTTTCCCTAAACACACTTGAATGACACCATACATTAGTAACAAAAAGTATCTGGAAATTTACTCAGTAGTTCAAAATTAAACAGACTACTTGTAAATTGCTCTTGCAGCCAAAAAGAAATTACAAGGGGAATTTAAAATAAACCCACCTGGACAGTGGACACCCAGGACACCATGGTGATCTCAGTGATACTAGTGAAGGAGAAGATACTCATGGATGTCAAAACGAGGAAGCTGCCAAAGTGGATTTTGATGTAAAAGTTCATCCCTAAAGTTATTATTGGAACATTTCAAAGAGGTTGATATAATTACTATTACAAGTCTGCCAAATAAGAAAGGGAGCATTGTTGAGATTTCTATGGAGCTAACAACTTACCTGATTTTTTTTTAGATTATTTTTATTTATTCATTTTAAAGGAGAGAGAGAGAGAGAGAGAGAGAGAGAGAGAGAGAGAGAGAGAGAAGAGGGGGAGGAGCAGGAAGCTTCAACTCCCATATGTGCCTTGACCAGGGAAACCAGGGTTTTGAACTGGCGACCTCAGAATTCCAGGTCGATGCTTTATCCACTGCACCACCACAGGTCAGGCCCCTGATGTTTTTTTTTTTTTTTTTAAGTGAGAGGAGGGGAGATAAAGAGACAGACTCCCGAATGCGCCCCAACCGGGATCCACCGGGGAGTTGAGCCACTGGCTGTGGGAAGAGAAAAGGGAGAGGAGGGGGAGGGGGAGGAGGACAGGAGAGAAGCAGATGGTCACTTCTCATGTGTGCCCTGACCAGGGATCAAACCTGAGAGATCTGCATGCTGGGCTAACATTCTATCCACTGAGCACACTGGCCAGGGCCAACTCACCTGCTTTCTAACTACTGCATTTCCTGGAAGAAACTCAGGCATGAGTGGAGATGCTGGTGCCGCCAATGACGGCTTAGTGTGGAGTGGAACTGCATTCTTGGCCATGACATTTCTGTTCCTGGAACCCTCCCTGGAAGAATATGATGATGCAAATCTTTTCATATCCTAATTGGGAATTGATGTCCAATGAAAGGGGACGGATATATGTAAAAATGATAACTAAAATAAATCTACCTGAATGATAATAAAAGCACAACATAGCAAAATGTGTGGGAAACAGCTAAAGTAGTCCTTAGCTTAGAATGAAAATTTCTAAGTTTGAATATATATTAAAGAAGCAAGGCTTAAACTTCTTTGATCTTACTTATTTATTTTTATTGATTTTAGAGAGGAAAGGAAAGAGACAGACAGATAGACAGGAACATCAATCTGTTTCCGTATGTGCCCTGACCAGGGATTGAACCAGCAACCTCTGCCATTTGAGACGATGCTCTAACCACCCTAGCTATCCAGCCAGAGCAAAGTTCTTGACCTTAATATTTCCCTCATGAAGCTAAAAAAAGAGAAACAAATTAAACTCAAAGTAGAAGAAAATAATTAAAAAAATAAGAGCAAAAATCAATGAAATAGAAAACACAAGCATTAACAAAGTTAACAAGAAAAAAGCTAGTTCTTTGAAAAGTTTGATAAAATAAACTTTGTTGTAAATCAATGAACAAATAAAAAGGCAAATTCAGATTGCAAGTGTTGGGCAGATAAAATGTATTATGCTCACTTTGTTAAAGATGGCGCTGCCCACACAGAAGCTGTCGCCCAGGTGATATTAATGTGTGTTAGGGGCGGGCTGTGGGCAGGCAGAATCTTTGTAGCCTGGGGCTTGGTTTTAGGATTAAGCTTTTCTCACCCTTTTTGATGTGGGGTGGTACAATCCCATCATGCCTCAGATAAGTGACTTTGTATTAGAGACTTCCCTATTTTGTATATTGGATTAAAGGTTTTTGATTTTTACACGATAAAATGGGGGCAGAATGGGAGCTTGCTTTCTTGGTTCCTGAGATTCACATTAAAGGAGACAGGAGAGAGCAGAGAGAGGCCACGTGGAGGAGGCCAGGAAAAGCAGCCAAGATGGCGGAGTGTTGAGTGACAGGCCAGTTTGTGCAGAGTTTGTGCAGGGAGAAGGAAGGAGATGGGGAACAGAGGTGAATAAGTCTGGTGAGCTAGAAACCTTTGATTCTAGGAAACTCAGATAAGTCAGTAGCTTTGTGAGCCCTGAATGTGAGTGGGTTTTGGAGCCCAGTGTGTGTTTTACTTGCCCGCTGGGTGCAAGCTAGAATTAAAGATGATGGCCCACCAGTTTTTGGCTCCGTTGTTTCTTTACTGACTGTCCGAATCCAGTGCGAACTTGCATGAGCCAGGCTGCTGTGATGGTGGCCCTGGCTACTGGCTTTACAGCAAATATCAGGGATGAGGGCAGGAGCTTATTAAAGATCTTCAACACATTCAAGGAATACCAAAGGAATATTATGAAGAACTTTATGGTAACAAAACTGACAAATTGAATAATGTGCACTAATTTCTTGAATGACAAAAATTGCCAAAACTGATATGAAAAGACACAGAAAACTTTTATGAAACTAAATTTATAATACAAATTGAATGTGTAATAAAAATGTTCCCCTGCAAAGAAGTTTTCAGATCACTGGTCCTTGTTGATGAAATTGATTCAAATAGTTCAGGTGTACAACATATTGATTTGAACATGTAGGCTGCAATGACTGCTATTGTAGCATTAACTAACTTCTCTATTGAATCACAAAATTATTTCTTTTTTGTTAAAATTTACTTACTAAATTTAATGCAGTACCATTGATAAATTAGGGTACATATGTTGAGAGAAAACATCTCTAGATTATTTTGACATTTGATTGTGCTGTGTACCCCTCCCCTAAAGTTAAATTGTCTTCTGTCACCTTCTATCTGGTTTTCTTGTGCCCCTCTCCTCCCCCAACACCTCTCTCCTTCTTCACCCCATCCCCCCTCCCCCCACCCCCCACCCTGTTGCCATCCCATTCTTGTTCATGTCTCTGAGTCTCATTTTTATGTCCCTTCTATGTATGGATTCATATAGTTCTTAGTTTTTTTCTGATTTACTTATTTCACTCCGTATAATGTTATCAAGGTCCATCCATGTTATTGTAAAGGATCCGATGTCATCATTTCTTATGGCTGAGTAGTATTCCATAGTATATATGTACCAAAGCTTTTTAATCCACTCGTCCTCTGACAGACACTTGGGCTGTTTCCAGATCTTTGCTATTGTGAACAATGCTGCCACAAACATGGTGGTGCATTTCTCCTTTTGGAGCCATTCTATGGTGTCCTTGGGGTATATTCCTAAAAGTGGGATGGCTGGGTCAAAAAGCAGTTCGATTTTCAGTTTTCTGAGGAATCTCCATACTGTTTTCCACAGTGGCTGCACCAGTCTGCATTCCCCCCAGCAGTGCAGGAGGGTTCCCTTTTCTCCACATCCTCGCCAGCACTTATTCTGTGTTGTTTTGTTGATGAGCGCCATTCTGGCTGGTGTGAGGTGATATCTCATTGTGGTTTTAATTTGCATTTCTCTAATGATTAGTGATGTTGAGCATTTTTTCATATGCCTATTGGCCATCTGTATGTCCTCTTTGGAGAAGTGTCTATTCATCTCTTTTGCCCATTTTTGGATTGAGTTGTTTGTCTTCCTGGTGTTGAGATTTACAAATTCTTTATAAATTTTGGTTATTAACCCCTTATCAGACGTATTGTCAAATATATTCTCCCATTGTGTAGTTTATCTTTTTATTCTGTTCTTGTTGACTTTAGCTGTGCAAAAGCTTTTTAGTTTGATATAGTCCCATTTGTTTATCCTGTCTTTTATTTCACTTCCCCGTGGAGATAAATCAGCAAATATATTGCTCTGAGTGATGTCGGATAGCTTACTGCCTATGTTTTCTTCTAAGATGCTTATGGTTTCACGGCCTACATTTAAGTCTTTTACCCATTTTGAGTTTATTTTTGTGAGTGGTGTAAGCTGGTGATCTAGTTTCATTTTTTTGCAGGTAGCTGTCCAATTTTCCCAACACCATTTGTTAAAGAGGCTCTTTTTACTCCATTGTATTTCCTTACCTCCTTTGTCAAATATCAGTTGTCCATAGAACTGTGGGTTTATTTCTGGGTTCTCTGTTCTGTTCCATTGATCTATATGCCTGTTCTTATGCCAGTATCAGGCTGTTTTGAGTACAATGGCCTTATAATATACCTTGATATCAGGAAGTGTGATACCTCAGACTTTCTTCTTCTTTTTTAAGATTGCTGAGGCTATTCATGTTCTCTTTCGGTTCCATATAAATTTTTGTAATATGTGGTCTATATCTTTGAAGTATGTCATTGGTATTTTAATTGGTATTGCATTGAATTTATAGATTGCTTTGGGTAAAATAGATATTTTAATGATGTTTATTCTTCCTAACCATGAGCACGGTATATGCTTCCACTTATTTGTATCTTCCTTGATTTCTTTTATCAATGCTTTGTAATTTTCCGAGTACAAGTCTTTAGTCTCCTTGGTTAAGTTTACTCCTAGGTACTTTATTTTGTTGGTTGTAATAGTGAAGGGGATTGTTTCCTTAATTTCTCTTTCTGACTGTTCATTGTTGGTGTATAAAAATGCCTCTGATTTCTGAGTATTGATTTTATATCCTGCCGCTTTGCTGAATTCATTTATCAGGTCCAGTAGCTTTTTGACTGAGACTTTAGGGTTTTCTATATACAATATCATATCATCTGCAAATAATGATAGTTTTACTTCTTCTTTTCCAACTTGAATGCCTTTTATTTCTTCTTCTTGTCTGATTGCTGTGGCTAGGACTTCCAGGACTATGTTAAATAAGAACGGTGAAAGGGAGCACCCCTGCCTTGTTCTTGATCTTAAGTGGATTGCTTTTAATTTTTGCCCATTGAGTATGATTTTGGCTGTGGGTTTCTCATAGATGGCTTTTTATCATGTTGAGGTATGTTCCCTGTATTCCCACTTTGCTGAGAGTTTTGATCATGAATGGGTGCTGGATTTTATCAAATGCTTTTTCTGCATCTATTGAAATTATCATGTGGTTTTTCTCCTTCTTTTTGTTTATGTGATGAATCACATTGATTGATTTACGAATATTGTACCAGCCTTGCCTCCCCAGAATAAATCCCACTTGATCGTGTTCTATGATTTTTTCCATATATTGTTGGATCCGGTTTGCTAATATTTTGTTCAGGATTTTAGCATCTATATTCATCAGGGATATTGGCCTATAATTTTCTTTCTTTGTGTTGTCTTTGCCTGGTTTTGGAATCAGAATTATGCTCGCCTCATAAAAGGAGCTTGGAAGTCTTCCTTCCTCTTGAATTTTTTGAAATAGTTTGATAAGGATAGGAGTTAGTTCTTCTTTGAATATTTGGTAGAATTCCGTTGTGAAGCCATCGGGCCCCGGACTTTTATTTGTTGGGAGTTTTTTGATAACTGTTTCGATCTCATTTGTTGTAATCGGTCTGTTTTGGTTTTCTGATTCTTCCAGATTGATTTTCGGAAGATTGTATGTTTCAAGGAATTTGTCCATTTCATCTATGTTGTCTAGTTTTTGGCACACAGTTCTTCATAGTATTTTCTTATAATATTTTGTATTTCTGTTGTGTCAGTTGTTATTTCTCCACTCTCATTTCTAATTTTATTTGAGTCCTCTCTCTCTTTTTCTTGGTGAGTCGAGTTAAAGGTTCATCAATCTTGTTTACCTTTTCAAAGAACCAGCTCCTAGTTTCATTGATCCTCTGTATTGTTTCTTTAGCCTCTATGTCATTTATTTCTGCTGTGACCTTTATTATTTCCTTCCTTCTACTACATTTGGGATTTACTTGCTGTTCTTTTTCTAATTCTTTTAGATGCAGGATTAAGTTGTTTATTTGAGCTTTTTCTAGCTTCTGAAAGTGTGCCTGTAGTGCTATGAACTTCCCTCTCAGTACTGCTTTTGCTGTGTCCCATAAATTTTGAGTTGTTGTATGCTTATTGTCATTCGTTTCTAGGAATTTTTTTTATTTCTTCTTTGATCTCATTCTTAATCCATTCATTATTTAACAACCTGCTATTTAGTTTCCATGTGCTTGAGAATTTTTGAGCTTTTCTGTTGTGGTTCATTTCTAGTTTCATGCCATTGTGATTGGAGAAAGTGCTTGATATGATTTCAGTCTTCTTAAATTTGTTGAGAGCACTTTTGTGCCCTAACATGTGGTCTATCCTAGAGAATGTACCATGAGCACTTGAAAAGAATGTATATTCTGCTGCTTTAGGGTGAAAGGTTCTGAAGATATCTATTAAATCAAGTTGATCTAGTGTTTCCAATAAGTCTGCTGTTTCTTTGTTAATTTTCTTTCTTGAGGATCTATCTAGTGATGTTCGTGGGGTATTGAAATCTCCTACTATTATAGTATTGCTGTTGATCTCGCCCTTTAAATCCATCAAAGTCTGCTTTATATATTTGGGTGCTACTATATTAGGTCCATAGATATTTATAATAGTTATATCTTCCTGTTGGATTACTCCCTTTATCATTATGTAGTGGCCTTCTTTATCTCTTACTATATCCTTTGTTTTAAAGTCCAATTTGTCCGATATAAGTATTGCTACTCCAGCTTTTTTTTCATTTCCATTTGCATGAAATGTTTTTTTCCTTCCTTTTACCATCAATCTATGTGTATCTTTTGTTCTAAGGTGTGTCTCTTGTAGACAGCATATGTATGGGTCCTGTTTTCTTATCCACGCAGCTACCCTATGTCTTTTGATTGGATCATTTAATCCATGTACATTTAAGGTTATTATTGATATGAAGTTGTTTATTGCCATTTTCTTCTTTAAAGGTGTATTCCTTTTTTTTATATTCTTTTCCCGCTTTGATCTGTTTACAACAGGCCCCTGAACATTTCCTGCAGCTTTGGTTTAGTTGTAATGAATTCCTTGAGTTGTTTTTTGTCTGGGAAGCTTTTTATTTCTCCATCGATTTTAAACGATAGCCTTGCTGGATAAAGTAGTCTTGGTTGTAGGTTCTTGTTCTGAATTACCTTGAATATTTCTTGCCATTCCCTTCTGGCCTCAAGTGTTTCTGTTGAGAAGTTGGATGTCATCCTTATGGGGGCTTCTTTGTAGGTGATAGCTTTTTTTCCTTTAGTAGCTTTTAATATTTTCTCTTTATCACTTAGCTTTGGTATTTTAATTATGATGTGTCTTGGTGTAGGTTTCTTTGGGTTTCTCTTTAATGGAGTCCTCTGTGCTTCTTGGACTTGTGAGAGTTTCTCTTGCATTAATTTAGGGAAGTTTTCAGCTATGATATGATTGAACAAAGTCTCTATCTCTTGTTCTTTTTCTTCTTCTTCAGGAACCCCTATGATGCGGATGTTATTTCTCTTCATGTTGTCACAGAGCTCTGTAAGAGTTTCCTCTGACTTTTTGAGTCCCTTTTCTCTTTTCTTCTCTGCTTTCATGCCTTCATTCCAGTTGTCCTCCAACTCGCTGATTCAATCCTCAGCTCTATCTATCCTGTTTTTAATTCCTTCCATTGTGGTCTTTATTTCTGATATTGTATTTGTCATCTCCGACTGATTCTTTTTATACTTGCTATTTCTTTATTTAGGTGTTCATAATGACCATCCATTGTTGTTCTAAGATCCCTAAGCATCCTTACAATCATTATTTTGAACTCTGCATCTGGAAGTTTGATTATTTCCATATCACTCAGTTCATCTTTTGAAGGTATCTCTTGTGGTTTCATTTGGATTGCACTTCTTTGTTTTTTCATTGTCTGTTTTTGGGTTTTTTATTTGTAGAGTTGGTTGAGTCTAGGCTTGGTGTTGTCTGCCTCCAGTTTTCAGTTATTTCTAGGTCTTCTTGGGTTGGTATCAGCTGTTATCTGTAATCCACTTTCGGATTTGGGCAGCTTTGAAGTCTTGATTTGTTTATTTTCTTAACAGGTGATAGTCTTTTTACTGATCTCAGCAGGGGGCTTCCTTGAAACTGTATCCAGGAATGCAGTGGGTGTAACCTGAGATTCTGAAGGCCTCTTTAGCCAATTAATTTCTTTGGGGGCAGGGTGTTTCTCAGCTTCAGTAGGGGGAGGTGTATCTCAGATCTCCATGGAGACCTGAGTTACTGCCCCTCCTCCCACTTCTTGTTTTCAGTTGTGTCTTGTTGCGCTGATTGGAGCTGGATAGATGTCTGGAGATCTCTGATCTGGAAGCAATTCGGCTCTGTTTTGTGAAAGGTTCAGTCCCTCCCCCAGCTATGGCCGCCTCCAGCATGGATGAGTCAGCTTTTTTAGTTCATCTCCTGCATTCCTAGCCCCTCACAGTCTGTTCCTCTCCCTGTCCTTTCCACTTGGGAGATAAGCTGGTCTTTTCAACACACTGCACTCTCTGGTTGCCAGGCAAGTGGCTGTGAGCAGTAGTTTCTGCCCTTTTCCCTTGTGTGAGATTCCCTCTGGGCTCTCAGCCTCACTCTCCCCCTCCGTTCCTTAAGCAGAGGAGATTCAGGTGCTCCCTACCAGGTTTTTTGTGGCTTCTTCTTTGCTCCTTGGTTTTTGAGAGCTGTTCTTGTAGTTCAGAGTTGGTTTTTCATGCTGATTTTTCCTAAATTGATTTGTATTCCATTTTGGTGGTGAGAGTTGGACGTCTGTGCGTCTGCCTACTCCACTGCCATCTTTTCAGTCTCCAACTACATCTTATTCTTGAAGAGAACATCCAAGCAGTGAACTCCCTTGTTACGGGTGCTTACGATAGCTCAATACTGGCGGAGGGGTGCATTCCCTTGGTCCCCTCGCACTGCCTCACAGAGTGGTTTCCAAAATTATTTCTTTTAAGTGGTGGGAACAATTAAAGTCTAGTTTCTTAGCAAGTTTATATTTATAATACAGTTTTGTTGTCTGTAATCTTTGTACTGTGTATTAGATTTCCAGGTATGTACCCTTAAAGAACACGTCTTGCATTGTTCCACTTCCCAGTTCTTGGTAACCTCCATCCCACTCTCTGTTATTCTGAGTTCAGGTTTTTTTTGTTTGTTTCCAGATATAAGTGATATTATACAGTATTTTTCTTTCTGTGACTGACTTACCTCACTTAGCATAAAGTACTCAAGGTCCATCCATGTAGTCACAGATGTCAAGATTTCCTTTATTCTCGTGGCTGAATAGCATTGTATATGCATACCACATCTTTTTTACCCATTCACCTATTGATCAACACTTAGGTTGATTCTTTTAATACTAATTATGCTGGTTTTCAATGGCGCCAAATCAAAGCACTAATTCAACCAATTAACATTCAATTTTTAGTGCCAACTTTAATCTCTGTCCATATAGGTTGTGCTGGCTGAAGTATGCTGGGACTAAAAAGCTGTGATAAGTACCAAATTGTCTTCAGCTCATGTCTCATAAGGCCAAGTTCAGTATGTTATCTGGCCTGAGCTCATATCTGAAGGATCTGAGGAAGCATCTGCTTTTAAGTTCATTCAGATTGTTGGCTGAATGCAGTTCCTTGTGGTTGTATGGCTGAGGTCCTTATTTCTTTTCTAGCTTCTGACAGGGAGTCTGTCAACTCTGCTCATCATGTTGCTCCCTCCATCTTCAAACCAGTGACTTTAGTTTCTGTTGCATCTCTTTGTCTTTAGCCAGAGAAAGTACTCTGCTTTTAAGAGTTCACGTGATTAGATTGGGCCCACCTGGACAATCCAGGAAAATCCTTTGTTAAATTCTGCAATGTGAACTATATCCAGGAAGTTCCTTTTGCTATGTATCATAACAATCAGAGGATCCAGAAATTATGGTTTGGACATTGGGGAGTGGGGACATCACTACTTTCTGGAAATGATGGAAAATGAAGCCGGCAAGAGAACTTGTGGTCAAATTGTGAAACATAAATGAGGTCTGTAAGTCACTCTTTAGACAAGGCAGTACTGTATCACTGAAGGATTTTGATCTCTAAAATAATTGCATAGCAGTTGGGCTGAAAAAAACTGGAGTAAGGGACCCAGCTAAAAAATTATTGCATTATTTGTGTTAGAAACAAGGATGACTTGGACCGTTTCATGTGAAGGGTCAGGGCCTTGTTTTCTTTCTACTTGGTACATTTACCACCTGGAACTCTTACTCAAGCTTCAATCTCACAGTCAATGTCATTTCTTTACAGAGCACTCCTAGGTAACCCCTCTCCGATTCCTCATAACAGCCCTCTCTGCTCTCTATGACCATTACTTATTTAATTGTCTATCCTCCCTTTTTCTCTCTTAGGTCTGTGAAAACAGGTATTGTTTGTGACTCATTCACTTGTCTATAACTGGCACTCAATAATATATATTGAATGAAAGTTTTTGAGTAATTTGACTCCTAGCTTGGGCATATGGTAGAGAGCTAAGTTATGACCTGAGGCAGGAAATATACTCATTATGCTTAATCTCTCCTCCAACAGTTAACGTTGAGTTTGACTTAATTGCACTGCCTAAATACTTCTGAACTTTGTACACACTTTAAAACCAACTGGGGGCCCTGGCCAGTTGGCTCAGTGGTAGAGCATCAGCCTGGCGTGCGGGAGTCCCGGGTTCGATTCCCGGCCAGGGCACACAGGAGAAGCACCCATCTGCTTCTCCACCCCTCCCCCTCTCCTTCCTCTCTGTCTCTCTCTTCCCCTCCCGCAGCGAGGCTCCATTGGAGCAAGGATGGCCCGAGTGCTGGGGATGGCTCCTTGGCCTCTGCCCCAGGTGCTAGAGTGGCTCTGGTCACGACAGAGCGATGCTCCGGAGGGGCAGAGCATCGCCCCCTGGTGGGCAGAGCATCGCCCCCTGGAGGGCGTGCCGGGTGGATCCCAGTCGGGCGCATGCGGGAGTCTGTCTGACTGTCTCTCCCCATTTCCAGCTTCAGAAAAATACAAAAAGAAAAAATAAAAAAAATTAAAAAAAATAAAGAAATATATATGTGGCCTGACCAGGCGGTGGCGCAGTGGATAGAGCCTCAGACTGGGATGCGGAGGACCCAGGTTCGAGACCCCAGCATCGCCAGCTTGAGCACGGGCTCATCTGGTTTGAGCAAAGCTCACCAGCTTGGACCGAAGGTCCCTGGCTCAAGCAAGGGGTTACTAGGTCTGTTGTAGCCCCACGGTCAAGGCACATATGAGAAAGCAATAAAAACAAAACAAAACAAAACAAAAAAAACAACTGGGAACTATATTTCCCAAGTGATAATATTAACATTTATTATGTCCATATTTTTTTCGTCTACCATGTTTGCTTTAATCCAGTTGTCTTATGAGATGTGTGTGTGTGTATGTGTGTGTATGCACACATGCGTGTATGGGTAAGGCTGTTGTGTTTGTAAACATGCAATAAAGATTGGTACACCTTAATGAGGAGTTTGGCAATAGAACTCAACCATTTAAATATTTCTAATAATAAGATCTGACTTGTAAGGGTTAACTCATGATAGTATAGTGTTTATAACCTCTTTAAGGTTTAATTTAGTAATAGGTGTTCAGGTAGCATTCCTGAGCTGACAGTACCTAAGGAAAGATCTCACTTTGTCATTATTAAATATGGGTCTGACCAACTAGCAAAGAGAATAACAATCAAAGAATGTACTGATTTCCATTAGCCAGTTTAAGATATTACCATCATTAGTTCTAAGGCTTCAAATCACTTCAGAAGGTTTGTCCTTTTCTAACAACTTCCTTGTAACTCCTGTCAGTTTGCCGCCTTATTAACAAAGTTTGGCTTTTATTTTTTATTTTTTAAATTGTAAGAGCAACTGTGTAAGTGCTTTATAAAATAATATTGTCAGTTACTGATGTTTTACAGAAATGCACACTGGGTGGTATAATTATTTAAAGTTTATTATGTGCTGAACAGAACTCCCTTTTAATAAGCATTTCAGAAATTGAATAGACTGAAGTTCAAAGGACAAACGCTTTTAAACAAAATTATTCATTTCATTTCCCATTTTTGAAATTATTATTTTAAAGCTTTTATGCAAGCTAAAATGGATTTTCTTTGTCTTAATTGGTAATACAATTAACTGCAGCATAATATCTACTGGTTTGAACAATAACACTACACAGTAATGAGGTTTATGCTAATTTTTACCCTTAGACATTAATTTTCCAGATAAAAGCACAAAAAATTTTGCGTTTTCTTTCACTTTAAGTTTATACTAATATTTGTTTACTTTGTTTATGATCCATATTAACTAATTTATGAGTCCATTATAATCAATATAAAAACAATATAATTTTTACATTTCTTCCACTGAATTTTACTTTATTTTATGAGCAGCATGGCAATACTGAGAAGGCAGTGATTTTAAGTAAGCTCTATGTCTGCCTTATGGAAAGAAGATACTTAGCATATGTGTTAGGATGGACTATTTTTCTCTTTGGAAATATATGCATCTTAGGTGGAGTTTGAGGTAATATTAGAAAAGCATGAAAAGCTTGACCAGACGGTGGTGCAGTGGATAGAGTGTCTACTTGGGATGCTAAGGACTCAGGTTCAAAACCCCTAGGTCGCCAGCTTGAGTGTGGGGTCACCAGCTTGAACATGGGATTATAGACATGACCCCATGGTAACTGGCTTGAGCCCAATGGTTACTGGCTTGAAGCCCAAGGTCGCTGGCTTGAGCAAGCAGTCACCCACTCAACTGGAGCCTTCCAGTCAAGGCATATATTAGAAGCAATCAATGAACAACTAAAGCGCCACAACTATGAGTCTTTCTCTCTCAACTTTACTAAAAAATAAAAAGAAAAAAAGAACAAGAAAAGAAAGAAAGAAAGAAAGAAAGAAAGAAAGAAAGAAAGAAAGAAAGAAAGAAAAAGGAAAAGGAAAAGGAAAAGGAAAAGGAAAAGGAAAAGGAAAAGAAAATCATGAAGGTAGAGGAAGCCAGCAATACAGTCTTGGAGTTTGAGTATCTATAAAAGGAATGAATAAGCCACATTAATGCTAGGTTTTCCCTGCATTTACTTTTATATTGAAAAATGGGAAATCTCACTTTAAAACATGCTAGTAACTCCTGGAAACTGCTTGAAATTTTAACTCAAGTGAGTTAAACAATCATACAGGCATCACTGAGTATTGATGGGATGGTACTCAATGGCAAACTGCAATTAAAGGCAATAATCTGTTCAAACAACTATTTAACAACAGAAAGAGCATGAGCTACTGCAAAGATAACGGAACGGGGAAAGCCTTCATGAATCTAGAGGCAGAAGCATGTTGAGGAAAAATAACAAAATAACCATTGGAATCACCTATGACCTATTTTCTATTTGGCCAAATGGAGGACATGGATGATACTTTCTAATAGTTACCTCACAACTGGAATAATGACAAAGAAATTTTCAATGGAGACCTCAACTTCAAAAAGTATAGCTAATGTCTCAGTGTTATGAAAGCAGAGGAGACAATGAATTCCTGTCAGACTGAACAATTTTACCTACTAGCACCTGAGGAAGTAATGAAGAGAAAGAGTGTGAAATCAGGATTCCACAACAGGCATTGCTTGTAAGGTATTTTGATTTCAGCAAGACAGAGTAAAAATGACCTCTGATTCTTTTGTGCAATAACTGCTAAAATGGAGATGTGGCCTGACCAGGCAGTGGCACAGTGGATAGAGCATCGAACTGGGATGCAGAGACAGGTTCGAAATTTGAGGTCGCCATCTTGAGCACAGGCTCATCTGGTTTGAGCGTAGCTCCCCAGCTTGAACCTAAGGTCGCTGGCTTGAGCAAGGGGTCACTCAGTCTGATATAGACCCCCAGTCAAGGCACATATGAGAAATCAATCATTGAACAACTAAGGAGCCGCAACGAAGAATTGATGTTTCTCATCTCTCTCCCTTCCTGTCTGTCTGTCCCTATCTGTCCCTCTCTCAGACTCTCTGTCTCTCACAAAAATAAATAAATAAAAATAATAAATAAAATGGAGATGTGGATGACAATGAAAAGGTAGGTTTGTATTAATAAGTTTTTTTTTTTTTTAAGTGAGATGAGGAAAGGCAGAGACAGCCTCCTGCATACGCCCCAACCGGGATGCACTCAGCAAGCCGCGTAGGGGGCGATGCTCTGCCCATCTGGGGCCTTTGCTTGGTTGCAGTAGGAGCCATTTTTCAGCGCCTGAGGTAGAGGTCATGGAGCCCATCCTCAGCGCCTGGGGCCAACTTGCTCCAATCAAGCCATGGTTGCAGGAGAAGAGAGAGAGAGAGAGAGAGAGAGAGAGAGAGAGAGAGAGAAGTGAGAGGGGGAGGGGTGGAGAAGCATATGGGCGCTTCTCCTGTGTGCCCTGGCGTGGAATCGAACCTTGGACATCTACCATTGAGCCAACTGGCCAGGGCCTGTTTACATTTTGAGACCAACCTTCCAAAGTGCCTCACCTGGAAGGCTGAATAGATTCTTTTTAGTACTAGAGTTGTCTACCCCCTTCTTTATTCTACTTTGATGTTTCAGGTGATTACAATGTATTATATTCAAATGTATGAGAAGGTCTAAGGCATAATGGTTAGGATCGCAGGTTTTGGCGTCCAAATGGAACTGAGTTTGAATTACTAATCTGTCATGCACTGTTTGTTTTACCTTGAATAATCACTACATCTCTCCAATCTTTGGTTTCCTAATTTGTAAATTGGGGAAATAATACTTAAGTTATAAGGGAGTTTAAAGAATTAAACAAGAAGCCTGACAGGTGGTGGTACATGGATAGAGCATTGGCCTGGGAATACAGAGGACCCAAGTTTTAAGCCCCAAGGTTGCCTGCTTGAATACAAGCTCACCAGCTTGAGTGCAAGGTCTCTGGCTTGAGAGTGGGATCATTGACATGACCCCATGGTCACTGGCTTGAGCCCAAAGATTGCTGGCTTGAGAAAGGGGTCACTGGCTCAGCTGGAGCCCCCCAGTCAAGGCACAATATGAGAAAGCAATCTATGAACAACTAAGGTACCACAACTATGAGTTGATGCTTCTCATTTCTCTCCCTTTGTGCCTGTCTGTCCTTATCTGTCCCTCTCTCTGTCGCTGTCACTTCACACACACAAAAAAAATTAAACAAAGAAAATGTATACCAGAGGTAGTATAAGGGTTTAATCCCAGTTTTTTCATTAGTTATTAGAACTTAGACAAACCATTCAAACTTTCAGAATTTTATTTTCTTAATCTACAAATTGAGGGAAATAGTACCTTTTCATGAATTCACAGTGAGAAGTAGAAATAATATAAATAATATAAAGCTCCCAAAACATAGTAGGCTTTCAATAATGTATATGGTTGTCAAATCGAATTTGGTTAGTAATTAGAGCTTTTAAAAAATAAAGTGCGTTGCCTTTTGAAGCCATAAGTTCCTTGCCACTGGAGGTGTATGTAGTAGATGGCACTAAACCAGAGACACATAGAAGGGTTTCTACAGTAGCCTAGAGCTTGGGGGAGGTCACAGCTTCCCAAATGTTCATCCATGGAACAGCTGCTTAATCTTTATCGAGTCTAATTTAATAGGTCTGGCATGAGAACCACCAATTAGGTGACCACTATATTGCCTGCAGCTCAAAGGTTAATAATTCTGTAAATCGGAGTTAAGTTCCTAAGTCATGTACTCATTAATTTCATCAAATGAGCTCCCCACCTGCATCCTTCCTACCCAGGCTTCTATTATTGGCACCCACACATATTATTAAATGGTTCCAATCCATTCAAGAAAAATGATTTTAATTCATCTTCATTTATTTATTTATTCATTCATTAAGTTTAGGTAGAGTCAAGCCGTTATGATATATGCAAGAATCATAATTTCTTGGTGTGTCACAGAATCAGTTGGCATTAAGTTTTTCTGTTATCAAATACAATTACTTTTTACTTAATGTTGTGTTACCATTATCAAAGTTCTTCTGAGACATTTTCTAAAATCTAAATTTGCAGAATTAGAAGTTGCCACAGTAAAACATGACACATCAAGTTTATAAAGTAAAAACACACATATCATGTGACCTTAGGCAAGAACCCTTTTCCACTGCATGTCAACTTCCCCATCTGGAAAATGGGAAGAAGAAAATGGAAATCATTTTATTATTTGTAAAGCATTTTAAATATCTATAAGTGTTATTGTTTACTTTTGTTCTGAATGGTATTCAACTCTTGAATTCATTTATTGTTTTCAAAGACTTAAAATTTTTCATTTTTAAAAGGCTTAAATAGCAAGGAAGTTCAATCCAAAGTAGAAATTTACCTGACCTCGATACTTAATGTATAAGATACATATAAAGGAAATGTAGTTGGGAAATCTGGAGAAAAAGAGAGAAAAGTCATACAAGATTGAATTATTTTGGGAAAAATAAGTTTCTGTTCAACAGTATGGATTCCTCATTGAAAATATTAGAAAGACCTGAAGATTTGAACTCTTCTACTTGGGAACATGTTTCAGAAATGCTTACGTCAGTTTTTATGTTTTTGGGGTCGCATGACTTGTTACAGTTTTTTTGCTTCTTTTAACATGGGCATGTGTGCACCATTTATGATAATGCGTAGCTTATCACGTCTTAGAGAGCTTATTTTGAAGGCTTTCAAAGGACAATTATGAAAAGCATTTCTCTATATTCCCTTTTAAGATCTTCGTGAAAGAAGTATTTGAGGATCAAGAAATGTTTGGGTTTTAAACAAAAAGTGCTCTAAACTGAGTTTTATTTATAACTGACAAATCCTATTAGGTTTTTCAAACACTTTCAGCTCTTGTTTTTTTCTCCTTCAAATTATAGTATTTTTCTATCTTATAGGAAAGACACTTTCGTTACACTTTGACAAGTTTACCTGTCTTTAATTTTTTTTTTTTTACTGCATTATTTAGTTGCAGAAGGTGGATAAAATTCAACAAGGTTAAGAAAGATAATCTCTCTCTTGCCTGACCAGGCGGTGGTGCAGTGGACAGAGCATAGGTCTGGGATGCAGAGGACCCATATTTGAGACCCCAAGGTCGCCAGCTTGAGCACAGTCTCATCTTGTTTGTGCAAAACTCACCAGCTTAGACCTAAGGTCGCTAGCTAGAGCAAGGGTTTACTTGGTCTGCTGTAGCCTCACGGTCAAGGCACATATGAGAAAGCAATCAATGAACAACTAAGGTGTCGCAACGAAAAACTAATGATTGATGCTTCTCATCTCTCTCCATTTCTGTCTGTCTATCCCTCTCTCTGACTCTCTCTCTCTGTATCTGTAAAAAAAAAGAAAGAAAGATAATCTCTTGCTAAAAGTAACTAGTTACACATCATTTCCCATTAAGCTAAAAATCAAAGAAAACAGTAAATCAAAATTTTTCCACACTGTGGAAGAAGCACTTAATTTTAACTGAATGTCAAATCGTTAAAGGTAACAAAGATGGAGTACATGCAGAAGCACTTGCAAGAGTTATGATTCTATTCTAATTATGCCAATTTATTTTTTAATGAAAGTATTCTCCTGTAATTATTTTGATAAATTCTCTTAAAACTCGCCTTCTTTTCTTGCTCTACAGTAGTATCACATTAACTGCAAGTGTAGGCGTTTGCCAGAATTATCTTTCTATTAGATCAATGAGAAGTTCGTAATTTTACAAGTGACCACATCAAAGATGAGAACAGCCTAGATCCCTTGAGGAGTTAAGCTAGATGCATGGCTTGATAGCTGTTTGACCAATAAGAAGTTGCAAAAAAAAAAATGACATCTATAAAATTCGATGTATGCCTGACATCCTTCCAACTTGCTCTTTGCTTCTAGATTTTGATTGCTTAAATTTATACTCCTGCTTTTGCAGTTAGTGGGTTAAAGTCTATTATTCAGAGAGGCATACTTAGCTGAAGTGGTCACCATGCCATTTAATGTTTTGTTTTCTAGAATAAAAGTTATTTATCTGTTTATTCATTTCAGTGTTTGTGAAACTCATATGAATTATAGCTATTTAAGCTACAAAAAGGTAACTGTTCTGTCCCCAGAAATAAATGTTGTCTTGAATCAATATATACTATTTTGTTTAGTGTCTTGCCCAGTACTCTCAGAAACCACTTGGATAGTACAACCCATATACATATTTTAGCATAGTATCCATAAAATAATCATGGGGCATTTTTTTTTTATATTTTGCTGAAATCAAAATACTTTACATGTAAACAAATTTTAACAATCTTTTTTTTTCTTTTGAAGTGAGTAGTGGGGATGCAGAATGACAGACTCCCGCATGTACCTCGATCAGAATCCTCCCAGCAAGCCCCATCTGGGGCAGATATTCTGCCCATCTGGGGCTGTTGCTCCATTGCCTGGCAACTGAGCTATTTCATTGCCTGAGGTGGGGCCATGGAGCCATCCTCAGTGCCTGGGGTCAACTTGTTCCAATCAAGCCATGGCTGCAGGAGGGGAAGAGAGAGAGAGATAAAGATATAAGGGAGAAGGGGAGGGGTGGAGAAGCAGATGGTTGTTTCTATTGTGTGTCCTGGCCGGTAATCAAACCAGGGACGTCCATACAGCAGGCCAATTCTCTGCCACTGAGCCAACTGGCTAGGGCCGGAGTTCTTTAACAATTTCAATTCCCTGTTCTTCTTTGCTTCAAGTACCTATGAAGTAAAATTGTGAAATCAGTTAATTTATCAAATGCTCTGCTTTTAATAGACTGAGAATTTCAGCATACTTTTTGAAATTGAAGTCTCCATTAAGATATTTTGCCATAATTCTAGTTGCGTAATGACTATTAGAAAGTATCATCCATGTCCTCCATGTTGCCAAGCAGGTTGTGCAGGATTCTCTTCCCCCACTCCGATGTTATTTTGGTATTTCTCCCCAGCATGCTTCTGCCTCTAGATTCATGGATTTTTTTCTCACTCTGTATCTTTGCAACTTATGATGCTTATTCTCCTGTTAAATATATTCTGAAATAAATTATTACCTTTAATTGCAATTTTTCATTGAGGACCATCTTAACAAGCCTCAGTGATGCTTATTCAACTCTATTTAAGCAATTGGTATGAGAATTTTAAGCTGCTTTCATTTATTACCCATATCCTTGCCATTCATATAAGACCTCTGAGGCTAAAACTATGACTTCCAAGTAGCTTTCCTAATTTGACCAATTTTCTCACGAGGATTTCTGATATTCTTTTCCACGTGCTTTTCTTGCTTTGTCTTATGCAGTGGCATACATTAGATCTGGGCACACAATATTTTAAAGGCATTTTCTCCCTCCTTGTATAGTTTTAGTTTAAAGCTTCTTAATATTGTTGGAAAACCTCCTTTCAAACATTTCCCCCAGGTTTTCCTGAGATGAATCCTATCTCTTATGTGGTCAAGAAAATAACACTCTGTTCACTGGCATTTCTGTTGTTCCCTCCATGTTCCTTGTGAGCTTTTATCCTTCCTAATTATCTGTGGCACAAGGACATATTTCTTCAGCCATTTCTCTCTCTCCTTCGGGGGGGTCACATTACATTTATAATACTAGTAACTGGTGAGCTCCACAGCCAGGAATATGAACATACTCTGCAGGTCAATGAAATACTATTTTCCTCAGCATTCTTATCTTCTGAGTTTCAGGTTGAACTATTACCCTTTATGGGTTCCTTTTAGATACCCTCCCTTTTATATACTGTTCACGTAAACTGCAGCAACAATTGTGCAATTTGTCATGCCTTTTTGACAGCCAGGTCCTTGGCAATGAATGCTACTTTTGGGGTAAACAGTCTATAATATTTCAATTTCATTCCTATTTTCTACCTTTAAAACTACCTGGATCTTTGATGGTAAGCTGTAAGTTTTGATAGTCCATTGGATAATGGAATTATGAGGTTGGAAGGTATTTGTATAGCTCATTCAGTCATCTCTTTTGCTCAAAAAGAGCATGACAACAATGACCAAATATGGCATATTTATTGCATCTACTTACTCATTTGATTAAAAGGTAATTTTGCCTGGGGATATCTAAAATGATGCTAGAGGGGGAGATACTTGTGTTAGAGCTGATTTATTTTTTTCAGTATTCAAGAAATATTTTTTTGAGTATTGATTATGTTAGAAGCATTTCAATGGGTGCAGAAATATCACAACAAACAAGACAAACGTGCTCTATGCTCTCGTGGAGAACGTACTCTGTTAGAGTGACACATGCTCATCAAATACTCATTTTAGAGTAAGATGTGTTAACAGACTCATTCAAGGTAGCAGTTGAAGGTGGAATCAGAAACAGCACAGGAAAATTTTTCTACCGTTTCATTTTCAACGTCCCAGATGTGCAGGCTTTGGGAAATCGGATGGCAACAAATAGTTTCCAGGTGCCTGTTGGTCTTAACAAGGCTTCATGTGATATTGATCTTTTATTGGGTAGTAAAAGAAATGGCCCTTTTTTAAAGGAATGCCACCTATGCATTTTAGTGAAAACAATAGATAAAATATCAATAAATATTTGTAGAACCCTCAGCTCCTCTCTAGGTCTTAATTTCTTTACGAGAAGTGCCATATTGACTCTCACTCACATTTTGCCATATGGTTCCTTGTACCATGGAAGCAAACAATATATAATTGATGAATTAAAATAAAAG